>NC_080693.1:3663584-3979417 GCF_030445035.2 Dasypus novemcinctus | reverse complement strand
TCCTGTTTCTTTTAGTGGATTGTAATTTTTTGTTGGTGTCTTTTCATCTGGCTTACTAGAGTATTTTTTCTGGGTGCAGTTTTTCTCTTTAGTTTAGGGCTTCCTATTCTTTCTCCCTTGCTGGTTGTGCAGTAGGAGCCAAGCATGTCATTGGTGCTGTAAGCTGTGGAGGCTCAAGCTGCCCTCATTGCTCCAGGGACCTTCATGAAGCTTCTTCCAACATTCTCCTTTGCCAGGGGTAGGGACAGAGTACAGCTGTGTGGAATAATCCAAGTGCAGGCCTAGACTCTAGTTGCCCAGAGAGACTGATGAAGCTTCACTTCCCTTTCTCACCTGCCTCAGGTGGGGATGGAGTTGCAGGTGTGGGCAGCAATCTATGCAGTGCAGGTCCAAGATGACCACAGTTGCCCTGGTAGATTTCTGATTTTCAGTCCATGCCAGCCAAAGTTTCCTGCAGTTACCTGCATAGGCTGGTGCAGGGCTCCTCATCTTCCTCCCTGCCAGAGGTGGGGCTGAAGCCTAGGCTAGGGCTTCAGGCCTATCTGCATGAAAGAACCTGGTTCCTGCTGACATTGAGAGTTTCAGTCAGCCCAGCTTCCCCTCAGGCTGGGGGCAGAGTCAGAATGGCAGCTACCAGCCTCTTTCTGACTTGGGCTGGTTCACACACCCCTGTTCCCAGGGTTATCTCTTAGCCAGCCAAGTCTCCCAAACAGTAGCCAAAATTGACAGCCAACCGTCTCCTCCTCCCCTGTTTCTGGGAAATGGAGCCTCCAATTCCCATCACAGAACAGCTCCTGGGGCAGCTCGTGCTGCCAGAGTAGGATAGTCACCAGCCTCTGTGGCTTGGCCAGCAATTTCCCAGTGGGGCTGGTGCAGGTCCCCGCAGCTGCCTCTCTGCTAGAGGTGGTGCTGAGACCTAGGCTAGCCCTGCAATATCATCTGGATGGGAAGAAACCGGCCCCACCCCCACTGGGATTTTCAGTCTGCCCCCCTTCCCCTCATGCCAGGCATGGAGTTAAGGTGGTGGCTCCCAGCCTCTTTCTGACTTGGACAGGCTCAAGCTTTAGCCGTTCTCAGGATCATACTGTAGCCCACCGAATTTACTCATCATAGCTGAAATTGGTACCCAACCATCTCTTCCTCTCCCATTTTGGGGAAGTAGAGCTTTTAATTCCAGCTGCAGAACAGCTCCCGAGGCTACTCGTGCCACCAGTGGAGGATGGACACTGGCCTCCAGGGCATGAGGTGCTCTACTTAGGAATCTTCTCTGAAGATGGACAGTCTCCTTGTTCTAGTCCTTCAAGGATGTGGCAGGATGCTCTTCTGGTCTCCTGGAGCCCCCAAACAGGTGCTTCAGCTAGCTCCAGGTGTTTGTTAGCTACCCTGTAGTAGGAGCTGACTCTAGGAGTTCCTTACTCCACAGCCACCTTGCTAGTTCTCTCAACTTCAATCATTTTACAACTTAAAACTATTCCATTGTAGGGAAGTGGATGTGGCTCAAGTGAATGGGCTCCCATCTATATATGGGAGGTCCTGGGTTCAGTTCCCAGAGCCTCCTGGTGGTGGTAAGCTGTGCTGCATGGTGAACCTGGCCTGTGTGGAGAGATGACACAACAAGATGACACAACAAAAAACAACAGCAACAAAAAAAGGAGACACAGAGGAAAAGACAATGAGAGACACAACAAAACCAGGAAACTGAGGTGGTTCAAGTGATTGGGTGCCTCTCTCCCATGTCAGAAGGTCCAGGGATTGGTACCCAGTGCCTCCTAAAGAGAAGATGAGAAGAGAGAAAAAGAAGAGAAGACAGATACAGTAGAACATGCAGCTAATGTATGCAGAGAGCTGACAGTGGGCAAAAGCGGCAAGGGGTGGTATAAAAAAATAATAAGTCTTGAAGAAATGATCCATTGTATGTATATATTTTGTTTATGCATTCATCAGTTGATGGACACTGTTGCTTCCATCTTTTGGCAATTGGGAATAATGCTGCTATGAATAACAGTGTGCAAAAATCTCTTGGAGTCCCTGCTTTCCAATATTTTGGATATTTCCTTAGTAAGATTGAGGGATCATATGGTAATTCTATATGTAACTTTATGAGGAACTGTCAAACTGTTTCCCAGACTGACTGCACCATTTTATAATCCCATCATCAATGAATGAGTATTCCTATTTCTCTACAACCTCTCAAATTTGTTTTTTTTAAATAGCAGCCATTCTAATAGGTGTGAGATGATGTATCTCACTGTAGTTTTCATTTGCATTTCCCTATATTTAATGATGTTGAGCATCTTTTTATGTGCTTTGTAGCCATTTTTATATGTTCTTTGGAAAGATGTCAATTCTTTTCCCCATTTTATAATTTTGTTGGTGTCTTTTGTTGTTAAGTTGAAGGATTTGTTTATAAATTCTAAATATTAAAACTTTATCAAATATGTTGTTTCCAAATATTTTTTTCCCATTGTGTAAGTTGTAGTCATTTTACTTCCATGATAAAATCCTTTGTGGACTAAAAATTTAAATTTTTATGAGGCCCAACTTATCTATTTTTGCTTTGGTTGCTTGTGCTTTACATGTAAAGTGTAAGAAACCATTGCTTAACACAAGGTCTTGCAGATGCTTCTCTACTTTTGCTTTCAGGAGTTTGATATATCTGAGTCTTACATTTAGGTCTTTCATCCATTTTGAGTTGATTTTTGTATAAGGTGTGAGGTAGCAGTCACCTTATTTTTTTTTTGCAAATGGTGATCCAATTTTCCAGCACCATTTGTTGAAGAAATTATAGTTTCATAATTGAGTAATTGAGTGGTCTTTGCCCCCTTGTCCAATAGGTTGGCCATAAATATGAGGGTTTCTTTCTGACATCTCAATTTGATTCTATTGATCTGGGAATACCATGCTCTTTTCTGTTTGTTTGTTTGTTTTAAACAAATCAATTTTATTGACACATATTAATAAAGCATATAATTCACCCAAAGTGTATAATCAGTGGTATTTGGTATAAGCACATAGTTATTCATTCATCACTTCAATCATCATTAGAACATTTTCATTATTTCAATGATAATAACGAACAAAAAACAGACAAGTAAAGAAGGAAAGTCTTCACCTCTTGATCTCTCCATGCTTCCTCTGCTGTACATAGCTGCTATTTCTGGCTATTGCAATATTATTTATTAAGCAGTTTTATTGAAATATATTCATATATCATAGGATCTATTCAAAGTGTATAATCAATGAATTTTAGTATAATCGGTATGTATTCATCACGACAAAAACCTTAAGTGTTTCATTACTCCAAAAAGAAAAGCTCCCATTTTAAAAAGAAGGTTGTTGGTGTCGATAGGGATTGTATTGATTCTATAAATTACTCTATGACTGACACCCTAACAATATTTTGTCTTCTAATGCATGAACACAGAATGTCCATCAATTTATTTAATTCTTCTTAGCAATGCTTTGTGTTTTTCTGTGTACGAGTCCTTTATTCCCTGGTTAGATTTATTCTTAGATATTTCCTCAGTGAGTAAAAGGTTTTCTGTTGTGTCTGTCCTGAGGAGGGGGCTTTGCCATGTGTTCTCTGAGAAGATTGTTCATAGGCAGCACAAAACATTTCATTTTCTGCAGTTCCCATGGGGTTTTATCTTAACTTTCTCATGAAATTTTAAACAAGACTTAAGCAACTTTCCAATCAAGGCATGCTGTAGTATCTTTTCTGATTCAGGGTTGTTTTCATGTAAAATTCTGATAAGTTCAGAGAGAGTGGGAAAGCTATATAATTGTGAAGCAAATATACAAAAGGTTGGGATCTTCCAGTTGGGTAAGTTGGGGACAGGCTGGTGCCAGATGAGCCATATTGAAGCCCAAGGAGAAAGGGACCATGGGTGGCCCTGTTTACATGTTTTCATCAATTTTTAATGTGCAATAATTCCTTGAACATTAATATAGTGAAAAGCATTTAAAATTGAGAAGTATGTGGAATTTAAAATAAAACAATATTTTAAGTGTAAAATTTTATATTTAACAAATCCAGGATTTATTTTAATACTTATTTCTTGAATTTAGGAAAATGAACATTTCAAAAGTATTTTCTAATTTTACTATATGTTGTTCATCTCATTTTCAATTGGCATAATTGCTCCATTTAATAATTTCTCATGGACCAGTAATAGTGTTAAATAAGCTTGTTTTTTTTGTTGTTGTTGTTTTGTTTATTTTGTTTTTTGTTTTTACATCTAACACATGTTTATGTATTAAGTTTTCATTCCTGTTAACTTCTGTGATGGTTAGGCTATTGTGTCAACTCAGCCAGGTAATGTGCTCAGTTGTTTGGTCAAGCAAGCACTGGGCTGAGTGTAATACAAGGGCATTTATTAACTTTAATCATCATTGACTTTACTGCAGTGGTAAATCATAGATAGCTGGTTATAAGTACATCAGTCAGGGAGATTGCCATCAGCAATTAATGATGCTTAACCCAATCAGTTGAATGCCTTAAAAGGGGAAGTGATTCCAGCATTGAGAGAGCATTTCCCAGCTCTTCTTTGGACAGCCAATACCTCCCAGAACTCATCAAGAATCTTCACTGGACTTTCATTGGAGCCCCTGGTTGCAGCCTGACTATGGAACCTGGACTTGTGCATCCCATGGCTGCATGAGAGACTCATAGAATCCCATACTATTGACAGATATCTCTTGTTGATTCTGTTTCCTTAGAGAACCCTGACTAATAATTCGCCTTCCTAAAATGCCTTCCCCAGTTCCCGCTTCTTTAATATGTTTCAGCAATGGTTTGTTTTTTTCAAGTTACAAATCTTCCACCTCCTTCGTTAAATTTCTTCCTAAATATTTTGTTCTTTTTGATGCTGTTGTTAAATAAATTGCTTTTCAAATTTCCTTTTCATATTATTTGTGGTTGTGATATAGAAATACAAGAAACTTTCGTGCAACTTTGCTGAAAATACTTATTAGCTCTAACAGTATCTTTTGTGAATTCTAGAGGATTTTTTTATATATAAATCATGTCATTTGCAAATAGCAGTAGTTTTACTTCTTCCTTTCCTGTTTGGATGCCTGTTCTATTTTCTTACCAAATTGCTGTGGCTAATTATATCCGGGGCAATGCGCAATAGCAGTGATGAAAGATATCATCTTTGGCTTGTTTTTATCCAATTGGGAAAACTTTTAGTCTTTCCCAATGAGTAGAAAGGTAAAAATGTATTCCTGATTTTGTTGCTTATTTGTTTGTTTTTAAGCACAAATGGTTATTGGATTTTGTCAAATAGTTTTTCTGTGGCAATAGACATGACCAAATTTTTTGTTTTGTTTCCTTTGAATTAATGGTGTATGTTATTTTGCACTTTAATATTTAATTATTCTATAAGAGAAGTTTTTTTTACAGATACAGCATGTGTAAGCACTGAATTCCCATGTACCTCTCACAGACACACAGCTTTCCCTATCCTTAACATTTTGCATTAATGTGGTAATTTTGTTAAAATTGATGAAACCCTGTCATGAGATTTATATGTTTAGTTGTAAATCATAGTTTGTGTTAGGATTCAGTTTTTGTTGTACAATTTTATGATTTTTAATCCTTTTCTTCCAGTAGCATATATACAACCTAACATGTTCCATTTTAACCACTTTCCAACATACAATTCAATGCTGTTATTTACATTCACAATATTGTCACTACATCTGCCACCCAAATTTCGCCATCACCCAAATAGAAACTCTATACCAATTTAGAATTACCCGCTTGCCTACACTTACTTCTTTGGCAGAAGGCCTGGGCAGGCTTGTGCCGCGCGGGCATCTCGGTTGGGCTCGGCTCAGTCGGGTTCAGTTCAACTCGGCTGGACTCGGCTCGATAGGCGTGGTCTCGTCTGGCTCGGCAGGGTCGCTCTCGGTCGGGTTCGGCTGGGCTGGGCTCGGCAGGGCTCGCCTCCGTTGGTTTCGGCTCAGCCGATTTCGGCTCAGCCAGGCTCGGATGGTTTCGGCTCCGCGGGGCTTGGCTCCTCCGGGCTCGGCCGGGCTCGGCCCGGCTCGGCAGGTCTCGGCTGGGTTCCACTCGGGCTCCCGCGGGCCCGGCCCCAGGCGCAGTGGGCGGGGCCCTGGAGCTCGGGCGCAGGAGCCTGGACGCTCAGCCTGGCTGCGGGCTCGGCGGGCGGTGGCTCCAGCTGGACCCCCGCAGCCCCGCCCCCTACCACGGGCGCTGTGACCGCCAGGGGAGAGCGGCCCCCACGGACCTTCCCATCCCGCCCACGCTACCCCGTCCCCCGTCAACCTCATGTAGGTTCTGAACAATAATCCGAGTTGAGACTTACAGAGTGCTTTGAACTAAGCTTGGCAAACTCTGTTGATTTCATTTTTATTACTATTATGTCTTCAGGTCAAGAACTTTCTGAGTCCAGAATGTGAAATTCAAGTTCCTAATATGAGAAGAAGGAAGATTCTCCATTCAATACATTAGAAAAATCCATATAAAAATTAATCAGGTTTGTATTACTTTAAATAGGATAAAATTTTACCAGACACAGATAAGGGCACACTCCAGGAAAGAATGAGGAGAACTGCTGAAAATATTTAAATTTTATAAAGAGTGCCAAAGTTTTGCAAGTTATTTAATACCAGAAAGAAGAATCCCAATAAAAGCAAAAGCCTCACAAGATAAATTGAAGAATTGCTAATATTTAATTGATAAATTTCAATCTTCAAAAATCTGAATTTTATTAAAATATTTATAAGATACTTCTCAAAAGAATAGGTGCCATCATTTAAAATAGATACTCCACCAAGTGTTTTTATGATTTAAATTTAAAGAATGAGGATAATTTTGATAAAATGTAAAAAATAATCAAAATCAATGTAATGCCCCACGAATGAGCATAGAAAAAGAATAGAATATATACTGTTCTCTAGAGAAAATGCCTTCTTGATGAAAACTCCCTGTGATTGGTGTTTGTAAGTTCTGTTATGAGTGCTATTTGATCTGAGAAAGGAAACCTCTTGGTGTTCTCAGATTTGGCTGTTGTGGTCAGCCTTTCCCTCTCACTGTCCAGACCTCAGCAATCTTTGCTCAGTGATCTCTGAAATGGTTTGGCTCAGTCAGCCTGGATGGCTATGAGTGCATCGGTTTTGAAACTGACTCATTAAGCCAAACCTGCACCCAAATACTTTTTTTTCCCAGCAGTGACCGCTTTATGACTTCTTCAGCACAGAGCAACCAAAGGGCCCGGGAAGAGATGCCCTCCTCGCCAGTCCCCTGGGGAGGTCCATGCTCAGTTCAGGGCTCTGCACGGCAGCTCCCTGCACGCAGCCTTGCTATGGAGAGGCAGGGCAGTCCAGTGGGGAGTGGCCCTGCCCCTGAGGAGGAAGCAGGTACCACGCAACCTCTGTGCAGTTCTCGCCCTGAGAAGCTGCTGGGGCTTTCCATTCCCAGTCTGGGTCTCAGGGCCTGCTCAGGTTGCTTCATCAGACCTACTGCCTCCCAGGGTTCTGGAATGGAGACCTGAAGCCTCTGCACACAAAGGAAAGGAGGGGAGGCAAGGCTGAGAAATGCCCTCCACCCCAGCACACCGCTGACTTGCCCACACAGCTACAAACTAAAACAGCTGTTTAATCTCTCCTTCCCTGGAATTAATTAACAGTCTCATTCACCAAATTATAAACACCTTGTTATTTATGGGAAAGGAAATTCTTAAATCTGTATGTGGCAGTTTGAGATGATTTATAAATCCCCAAAAAGGAAAGACTATGTTTGTAAACTAATCTCTTCCTCTGAATGTGATACCCTTTGATTTTCTTAAATTCAGCTGAAATGTATTTAACTGATTAGATTATTGATTTATATTAGTTTTTTTAACAAATCAATTTTTGATCGTAATAATAAATCATAAATCCATCCAAAGTTTATGAACAGTGGTAGTTAGTGTAATCACATAGTTGTGCTTTTATCACTTCAGTTATTATAGAGCAATTACTCCAAGAATAATAACCCAGAAAATAAACCAACCAACAAAAAACATGTCCCAGTCTCTCTATACTTCCCTGGACATATATAGCTGCTATTCTGTTTACATCTCTGTCTCTCTAATTATTTGTATTTATATTTTGTTAGTTTAAAATATGCAATATCCCCCGTATTTATATTTCACATAAAGTTTCACTATGTTATAAAGTCCTGTGTTACATTTTTTAGCTTTCCTTCTAGTAATATACATGACCTTGGACTTACCCTTTCAACCACTGTGATACGTGTATAATAGCTCAACTGGTTACAAACACTATGATGTGCTTTCACAATTTCTATTCACTTCTAAAGATTTACAACCTTAATACCAATTCTGCACTGTTTATGCCTTAACTTTTATATTTTCTACCCTCTTTCTATTTTTTGGTGACCTATATACTAATTGTTAACTCCAAGGCTTTACACTATATGTCTAGTTCTTTTGTGTGTGTCTTCTCATTTTTTTACTTTTTGAAAGATACTTAGATTACATAAATGTTACATAGAACATATAGGGGATTCCCTTATGCCCTGCTCCCCATACCTCCCACATTTTCCCACATCAGCAACATCTTTCATTAGTGTGGTATATTCATTGCAAATGAAACACATTTTGGAGCATTGCCACTAAGCATGGGTTACAGTCTGAATTGTAGTTCACACTTTTTCCCACTCAATTCTGTAGTTTCTGGCAAGATATATAATGGCCTGTGTCTGTCATTGTCATGTCATTCAGGCTGATTCCCAAGTCCTGAAGATGCCCTCATATTATACCTGTTTTTCCCTCTCCCTACCCTTGGAATCTCCAGTGGCCACTGCCTCCACATCAATATTTCCTCCATTGCTAGAATCACAAGAAGTCTAGAGTAGAATACTAGTAAGTCTACTTTAGTCTGTAGTTCATTCCCAATCCTGAGGATTCTGGGATGGTGATGCCCACTCCACTTTTATTGAAGGGGGCACTTCAATCCCATACAGCCAGTGGATGGAACTCTCTTGCTTGCAGTTATAGACACTCTTGGTTCCTTGGTATGTTGCTTCTCCTTCATCTCCTCCTTGTTACTTGTCCTGGGTCAGGCCAATGAACTGGAGAGGAGGAGTTGCATCTCCATTAAGAGTCAGGGCCCAGCTGGCATATAGACAGCCCAGAGATTTATGTCTCTTAAAGGTACACCTACCAACATTAGAACTAATTTTAAGTTCAAACAGAAGGACAGAAGAGCCATTTACAGGGAAACCACAACTGAGTCCAACTCTGTTGCACTGGGGAGCATAAATTCCAAAGTAGGGCCCACTGGAATGGCACCAAATTCCTGAGGTATCTGCCCTGACTATAGTGTCTGGATGTCTTCAGAGCACTCAGGAGCCCTGCTGTTTGGGGTAGTATCTACTTTGGCAGTCAATGAGATCCCGCTGAGACATACATAAAAGTTACTCTAGAATTCCCTCCTGACTCACTTGAAGTCTCTTAGCCATATAAACTCATTTATCTTTACTATTTCCTCCATTTGGTCAAGGTCTTTTTTATTTTTTAATTTCAATTTTTTAAAATTAAATTATCTTTTTTTTTTTTTTTAAGGTACATAGATCACAAAAAAATGTTACATTAAAAAATGTAGGCAGCAGACTTGGCTTAGTGGTTAGGGCATCCATCTACCATATGGGAGGTCTGCGGTTCAAACCCCAGGCCTCCTTGACCCGTGTGCAGCTTGCCTATGTGCAGTGCTGATGTGCACAAGCAGTGCTGATGTGTGCATGGAGTGCAGTGCCACGCAGGGGTGTCCCCTCATAGGGGAGCTCCATGCGCAAGGAGTGCACCCCGTAAGGAGAGCCGCCCAGTGGGAAAGAGGGTGCAGCCTGCCCAGGAATGGTGCTGCACACACAGAGAGCTGACACAGCAGGATGACGCAACAAAGGGAAACACAGATTCCCATGCTGCTGACAACAGAAACAGACAGGAAAGAAGACACATCGGGTGGACACAGAGAGCAGACAATGGGGTGGGGGGGTGGGGGAAGGGGTGAGAAATAAATAAATAAATAAATCTTTTAAAAAAATGTAAGAGGTTCCCACATAACCCCCACCCCAATCCCCACCTCCCACAACAACAGCCTCTTTCATCATTGTGACTCATTCACTGCTTGTTGGGACTTGGTAGCAATCCCTTGGTGCCAGGGAGTCTCATCCCCAGAAGTCATTTCCCTTGGGGGAGTTTATTTATATGCTGAGTTTTGGCTTAGAGAGGGGCTGCATTGGTGCAACAAGGAGGCTCCCAGTAGGTAACTCTTAGGCATCCTACAACACTAGGCCAAGTTTCAATTTCAGGAGCAGAGGTTCATAATCATAGTCATCAGTATCAGTGGCCCATCCTCCTCCACTAGTCTTCGCCCCTGTACTTGGGGGATTATTCCTGCTCCATTAGCGAATGTGGCAGAGCTCCCCAGGATGGGCCTTTGATATTCTTTTGGTTATTGTGTGAATCTCCACCCACTGTGGCAATGCCACATGAACCTTTGAACTCATTTATATGCCTTATATTTATGCCCAGTGAAGCTCCTCCCATGTATCCCCCATCACTGACATCCTGCACCACTGATCCTCCCCTGCCACAGCTGTAATGCTTCTGTGATCCAAAACTTCTCTAAAATGAAGCCAGTAAAGTAGCCAAATACAATTAATAAGAAAATGAAATAATAATGATAGTTTTAAACATAAGAAATAAAATATAGACTTTTTTTAAAACTAAAATTAAAATTTTGGGATTTAACAAATAATGAAAAATATTTAAGAAAAATATGTTTTTGACATTCTGCCTTTCATCACTTTAAGATGTGTTGTCTTATATGTACAGTGACATTTTCTTCCATTTGTTCCCCCAGTGTCTTACTTTTTTTCATTTTGTCTTCAAAGAATTTTTAGGTCACAGTAAAGTCACATAAAAAATACAGGGATCTCATTTACCCAACATCCTCCCTGTTTTGCCCCTTCCCATGTTTATAACCTTTTTATATGTGGATGATATATTTCTTACAACTGATGAACATAGCTACTAGCCATGGTCAATAGTTTACATTATGGTTTACATTTTTTACCATACACTTTTATAAATTTTGATGATATTTAACATGGCCTATATCCATCATTACACCATCATTTAAAACACTTTCATCAACCCTAAAATACCCCCTGTTCCATCTATTCTATTCTTCCATCCCCCTCCCCTTGTGGCCCACAGCAACCACCAGGGGTCACCCCTTGAAGGACAAGATTCATAATTGTTTGCAGCAACACCAAGAACTTGACACACTGGACTGTCCTCCCCTATTAGGCACCACCTATGCCCTCAAGAGACTCCCATCCCTCTATCTGAGAACATAGTGTGACTCCCTAAGATGGGAGTCCAACTCCTTCCTGCTCTTTATGTGAGTTTCTACCCACCGATACAACACAGTATGGCGAAATGATCTTGCACACTCCCTAGAAGCCTACCCCATGTGTGCCCTGACCTGAGTGCCTCCCCAATGAAGACCCTAAACCAGTAACCCTTCCTTGTAAATTGCCAAAAGAGCTTTCCCAACATTGTAGTCTCAACTATGTACCCACAGATCCCCAGTGTTCACCAGCTTCCTCCCCCAACCCTCTCCCCAGTTCCATGGACCATCCAACCCTACCCACCCTACCCCCTGTCAAATCTGCACCATCCAACCCCTTAGTATCACTACACCCCTGCCATATCCCTTCACTGCACAAGTACACACTTCTACCTTATCGTAGATTTTATCCTTATGGGCATTGGCTCACAACCTTCTTCTCTCTTTCTATTTCCTATAAACCTATCTACCAGACTCTAATTCTGTGAGACTGCTCAATTTGCTTTATTCTTATCAGTGAGGTCCTTCAAATATGTGGCTTGCTTCAATCAACATTAGGCAGCCTACCCAATGAAAGAAAATATTTAGTAAACATATTTTGTTTACTAAATACTGATAGGAGCCTAATATCCAGCATATATAAAGAAATCCTACAACTTGAAAAGAAAAAGACAACCCATTTTAAAAATGGGCAAGTGATTTGTATAGACACTTCTCCAAAGAAATACAAATGGCTAAAAGCAACATAAAAAGATGCTCAACATCACTAGCTATTAGGGAAATGTAAATCAAAATTGCACTGAGATATCATCTTACACCCATTAGACTGGCAGCTATTAAAAACAGTGGACTACAAGTGGTGGAGAAGATGTAGAAGAGTGGGAAACCTGGTGCACTGCTGGTGGGAATGTAGAATGGTGCAGTGATTGTGGAGGACAGTTTTGCAGTTGCTCACAAAACTTACTATAGATCTGGCATATGATCCAGCAATTCCATTTGAAAGCAAGGACATGAACAGATAAATGCACATCAATATACCTAGCAGCATTGTTCACTATTGCCAAAAGTTGGAATCAGCCCAAATGCCCATCAACAGATGAATGGATAAACAAAATGTGGTGTATACATACAATGCAATATCACTCAGCTATAAGAAGGAATACAATACTAAGGAATACAGTACTAACACATGGGATAACATGGATGAATCTTGAGGACCTTATATTTCTTAATAGCGCAATGATACACTATCCTTTTGTGTGGGTCTTGCCTCACTGAAAATAATGTCTTATATGTTCATCCATGTTGTCATGTGGCTGCTTCATGACTTCATTTTTTCTTACTGCTGCATAATATTCCATCGTGTATATACACCACATATTTATCCATTCATCAGTTGATTGACACCTAGATTGTTTCCAACTTTTGGCAACCATGAATAAAGCCACTAAGAACATCAGCAGGTAGATGTCTCTTGGTGTCCCTGCTCTCAGTCCTTCTGGGTATGTAGCTAGTAATGGTATTGCCAGGTCCCACCACAAGTCTATGTTCAACTTCCTTAGGAACTGTCAGGCAGTCCTCCTCAGTTGTAGTACCATTCTACGTCCCACCAACAGTGAATAAGGTTCTTATCTCTCCACATCCTCTCCAACACTTACAGATTTCTGACTTTTTAATAGAATCCATTCTAATTGGTGTGAAGTGATCCCCCATTGTGGTTTTTTTAAGAAATCAATTTTATTGATACATATTACTAAAGCATAAATCGATCCAACATATTCAATAAGTAGTACTTGGTGTAAACACATAGTTTTGCATTCATCACTTCAGTCATTTTTAGAGTAGTTTCATCATTCCAATAATAACAGAAATAATAATAAAAAGAAAACAAAAATCTCAGCACCTCTCAACTCTTTTTGCTTCCCCTGCCATGCATAGCTGCTATTCTTTTTCATTTTTTCTAGGTTATTTTATTTATATTTTGTAAAAAGTTTTATATATACAATATCACCCATATTTCTGTTTTACATGAAGTTTTACTATGTTATACAGTCCCATGTTACAGTTTTTCACTTTCCTTCTAGTAATGTACATGACCTTGGACTTACCCTTTCAACCACTGTCAAACCCATATAATAGCTCTGCTAGTTACAAACACTATGATGTGCTCTCACCGTTTCTATTCATTTCCTAAGATTTCCAAACAACCTTTTTTTTCCAACTTGCCACAGATTAACCCTCAGCTTTCCATTCGTTCTCTTCATTCTGTTTTCTGGTGACCTGTATTCTAATTATTAACCCCTTGAGTTTACACAATATATTTAGTTCATAATAGTGTAACCATACAGTATTTATCCTTTCATGTCTGGCATGCTTTACTCAAAATAATGTCCTCCACATTCATCCATGTTGTCATATGCTTCACTTTATTTCTTCTTAAGCTGCATAGCATTCCATCATGTGCACACACCACAATTATTTATCCATTCATCAGTTGATGGGTGCATGGGTTGTTTCCAGCTTCTGGCAATTGTGCATAGTGCCAGTATGAACCGTGGTGTGCAGACATCTCTGTCTCGGCTCTCAGTCCTTCTGGGTGTACAGCTGGAAATGATATTGTCAGGTCACTTTGCAAATCTATTTACAACTTCCTTAGGAACTGCCAACAGTCCTCCACAGTAGCTGTAACATTATACATTACCACCAACAATGAATAAGCATCACTGTCTCTCCACATCATCCCCAACATTTACAATTTCTGGCATTTTATGGCAGCCAATCCAATAGGTGTGAAACTAGATCTCGTTGTAGTTTTAATTTGCATTTCCCTAATTGCTAGTGATGTTGAACATGTTTTCATGTGTTTATTTGCCATTTGTATTTCTTCCTCAGACAATTATCTTTTCAAGTCATTTGCCCATTTTTTAATTGTTTAGTTTGTCTTCTTATAGCACATATTGAATAACAGTGGTGTCAGGAGGCCTCCTAGTCTTGTTCTAGAACTAGGCGGGAAGGCTTTGTCCTTCCATTGAGTTCAATGGTAGCTGTAGGTTTTTCATATAAACACTTTACCATATTGAGAAAGCTTCCTTCTATTCCTATCTTTGGAGTGTTTTTATCAAGAAAGGGTGCTCTATTTTGTGAAATACCTTTTCTGCATCAATCAAGAGGATCATGTGATTTTTCTTCTTCAACTTATTAATATGGCTTATTACACCAATTGATTTTATTCTGTTGAAGCATCCTTCCACACCCTCACTTGATCATGGTGTATAATTCTTTAATGTGCTTTTGGATTCTGTTTGCAAGTATTTTGTTCAGGATTTTTAAATTTCTATTCATTAGAGATATTGGTCTGGAATTTCTTAACTTTTTTAGCATCTTTACCTAGTTTTGGTATTAGGGTGATGATGGTTTCATGGAATGAGTGTGGTAGTATTCTTTCCTTCTCAAGTTTTTTTTTGAAGAGCTTGAGCAAAATCGGTATTAGATCATCTTTGAATGGTTGGTAGAATTCACCTGTGAAGGCATCTGGTCCTGGGCTTTTCATTCTTTGGAGGTTTTTTATGACTGTTTCTATCTCTTACAATATGTTGTGCTCTTCTACTTCTTCCAGTGTCCATGTAGGTGACTCAAATGTTTCTAGGAATTTATCCATCTCCTCAACACTGTCTGTTTTTTTCATACACAATTGTTCATAATATCCTCTTATGATCTCTCTTATTTCTGCAGGAGCAGTAGTAATGTCCCCTCTTTCCATTTCTGGTTATATTTATTTGTGTCTTCTCTCTTATTATTTGTCAGTCTAGTTAAGGGTTTGTTGATTTTGTTGATCTCAAAAAAACAACTTTTGGTTTTGTTATTTCTCTGTATTGTTTCTTTGTTCTCGATTTCATTTATTTCTGCTCTGATCTTTAGTATTTCTTTCCTTTGACTTGGTTTGGCATTAGTTTGCTGTTTTGTTGTTGTTGTTGTTGTTGTTGTTTTCCCTATTTCTTCCAGGCATGCAGCTAGATCTTGAATTTTAGGTCTTCTTTTTAATCTAACACTGCCTTTGCAGTGTCCTATAACCTTTGATATATTGTGTTCTCATTTCATTCATCTCAAAATATTTGTTGAATTCTCTTGCAATTTCTTTGAAATTGTTGTTTAACCTCCATATATTTATGAATTTTGCTTTTTCCATCCATTATTGATTTCCACTTCATTCTGTTATGATCAGAGGAAGTATTTTGTATAATTTCACTCTTTGTAAATTTATTGAGACTTGTCTTGTGACCCAGCAAATGTTCTCTCTTGGAGAAGGATCAATGAGCACTTGAAAAGTAAAGTATACCCTGCTGTTTGGGGATGCAGTGCTCCAGGGGTGTTTGTTAGGTCTAGTTCATTTATCAAATTATTCTCATTCTCTTTCTTTATTTACCCTCTGTCCTGATGTTCTATTCAATACTGAGAGGAGTATATTGAAGTCTCCAACTATTATTATGGAGGCATCTATTTCTCCCTTCCCTTTTACCAGTGTGTTCCTCATGTATCTTTGGTCACTCATGTTAGCTGCATAAATATTTAGTATAGCTATTTCTTCTTGGGGAATTACCTATTTTAAAATATATATAAAAAACTAAATAAATAAAATATATAATGACCATCTTCATCCTTAATAGCAGTTTTGCACTTGAAATCTATTTGTCCAATACTAATATGACTACTCCAATCTCTTTTGGTTACTATTTACATGAAGTAACTTTTTCCAACTTTTTACATTTAATCTACTTGTGACCTTATATCTTTTTAGAAAACATATAGATGGCTCATTTTTTAAAATTCATTCTATCAGTCTCTGTCTTTTGATTGTGGAGTTTAAGCCATTAACATATAGTGCTCTTACTATAATGGCATTACTTACTTCATCCCTTTTGTCCTTCACGTCTCTCATATCATTCTATTCTCTGTCTTTTTCCCCTTTACTTTATCCTTCCTAATAATCCTCTCTTCTATATGCTTCTCCAGTTCTCACCCATGTTTTTTCCTTGCAGGCTTTAGCATTCCCTTTAGTATCTCTTGTAATTCTGGTCTTTTGGTAACATATTTCATCAATTTTCATTTGTCTGTGAAGACATTGGTCTCACCCTCATTTTTGAAGTACAGTTTTGCCAGATATAGAATTCGTCTCTCCTCCATGGTTTCTGATGAGGGTTTGGCACTTAAGCTTATTGAGTATCCTTTGTATGTATTGCTTTGCTTTTCTCTTGATACTTTCAGAATCTTCTCTCTCTGATATTTGTCATTCTGAATAGTAGGTATCTCAGGGTAAGCCTGTTCAGATTTATTGTGTTTGGGGTGCATTGTCCTTCTTGGATATTGATATTTATGTCTTTCATAAGGGTTGGGTAGTTTTCAATCATTATTTCCTCAAATATTCTTTCTCTCCCATTCCCAACGTCTTCTTCTGGAGCACTGATAGTGTGCATAAACATTTCCAATTTTTATTTTTTATTTTATTTATTTATTTCTCTCCCCTTTGCCCCCACTCCAGTTGTGTGTTCTCTGTGTCAATTTTCTGTGTGTTCTTGTTTTTGTCTGCTTCTGTTGTTGTCAGTGGCACGGGAATCTGTGTTTCTTTTTGTTGCATCATCTTGTTGTGTCAGCAGTGTCCGGTGCCATTCTTGGGCAGGCTGCACTTTCTTTCACGCTGGGTGGCTCTCCTTATGGGGTGCACTCCTTGCGCATGGGGCTCCCCTATGTGGGGGGCACCCCTGCATGACAGGGCACTCCTTGTGCAGATCAGCACTGCACATGGGCCAGGTCCAAATGGGTCAAGGAGGCCTGGGGTTTGAACTGTGGACCTCCCATGTGGTAGACGGATGCCCTATCCACTGGGCCAAATCTGCTTCTCATCCTATTTTTATTCAATTTCCTGTGTCTCAGTTTCATTTTTTCCATTCTCTTCCTTTCTGTTCTCCTGACTTTTCCAGTTCAGATGCTGTGACTTTGAAACCACTACTTCTGTCTTAGAGCAATTAAAATCTGCTCATATGTGTCACTAATGTATTTTTCATCTCATCCATCATGTCTTTCATTCTCATAAGGTCTGTTACTTTTTTTTGCAGGCTTTCAAATTGTTCTTTATGCTCACTCAGTATCTTCTTAATATCCTGTATTTCTTTAGTCATATTTTCTTTAAATTATTTGGATTGATTTAGGAGAGCTGTGTGATTATCACTTATGAATTGTCTTAAATTCTATATCTCTTGAGGTCATTTCATTTGTTTCTTTGACTGAGCCATCTCTTCCTGTGTCCTAGTATGGCTTTTCATTATTTGCTGATGTCTAGCCATCTGAAAGGTTGGTGAATTTACTCTGATTATCTTTTGCTTTTTTAATTTTTTCCACAACTCTTCTTTGGTATTTGTTTCAACTTATTGTACATTCTTAAAATTTCTCTCTACTTACCTAGCAGGAGAGAAACAAAGATCCTGAAGGTGGTTTTCCCCAGGGTAAGGCCTATCCTTTCCACTCTGGATGTGCAATTTCTCCAAGCATGGGAAAATCTCCTGCCTAATTTGTGGTAGTGGGAGACTACATTTGTGTTCTCCCATTAAAAAAAAAACCAAATCGCCCATCTTAGGTTATCAAAATCGGACCAGGATACAGATTTTCTCCCAGGGGTTAGGATATATAGGATACAGGGAGAACCAGAAACTTCTTTTCCCATGCAATTTTCAGATGTGTCAGCAGATGGCGCTGAACAGCACACATTTCCATAGAGGTTTCGGTCTTGGCTTTCCTGTGTCTAGCCCTGTCCAGAGTTTTCTTATTGGGCTCTGCTGGCCAAATTCACTGATGAAAAACCTCCCCACCTCCCCCTCCATTTTACCTTGAAAGAGCTGAAAGGGAGGAAGATGTCATTCCCCTTTCAGTCAGCTGCATTGAGCCAGGGGTTTTACCCCAGTGTAATATCTTTGGGATGGGGGAGGGGACCCAGCCCAGATACTGTAGGCCTTTTGGGAACTGACGTATGTTGTTTTGGGTTCTTCCTCCTTCTGTACCTTACCCTCCTGGGATATGTGTACCACTGTACTGGTTTGCTAACCCCCAAAGCAGTTCCCTCAGATAGCTTTTGGCCCTTTCTCCATTGTTTTTGTGAGAGAATTGTCTTGCCTGCCTAGTCTAATACCATCTTTCCACAATTCCCTCTCATTTTAGTTGGTTTTTCAATCTCCCCCCTTGTGGCTTTTTTTTTTTTTTTTCCATGCTGTCTGGTCTCTGAGTCCATTCACTGTGTCTTCTTCTGTGTCTGTATTTATTTTTATTTATTACCCCCCCCTTGTGGCTTTCTTGCTGTCTACTCTCTGTGTCCATTAGCTGCATGTTCTTCATGCTTTTGATTTTCTCCCTTTTTTTTCTTGCATCACCTTACTGAATCAGCTCTCCACAACGCTTGCAGGCTGGGCAGCAATCTGCAGCATTTGTGGGCTGGGTGGCACTCAGTGGTACTTGCAGGCCAGGTGGCACTCTGCAGCATGTGGACCAGCCTCCTTTCACAAGGAGGCCCCAGGATGTGAACCCAGGGCCTCCCATATAGTAGACAGGAACCCAACTGATTGAGCCACAGGCGCTTCCCTCTCATTTTAGTTTTGATTTGAATTTCCCTAATCTCTAATGATGTTGAGCAATATTTCATGTGTTTTTTCTCCATTTGTATTTCCTCTTTGAACAATTGTCTTTTTCAAGTCTTTTGCCCATTTTTTAAATCCAGTAGTTTGTCTTTTTATTGTTGAGCTATATAATCTCTATATAGCATGAATATTAAATGCTTATTTGATATGTGATTGCCAAATATTTTCTCCCATTGACTTGCCTGCCTTTTCACCCTTATGACAAAGTCCTTTGAGGTAGAAAAGTGTCTAATTGTGAGAGTTCCCATTTATCTATATTTTCCGTTGTTGCTTGTGCTTTGCATGTAAGGTTTAAGAAACCACCACCCACCACAGGATCTTGAAGATGTTTCTCTACAACATCTTCTAGGATTTTTATGGTTGTTAGTTTTATATTTAGACCCTTGATACATTTTGAGTTAATTTTTGTGTAAGGTGTGAGATAGGGGTCATCTTTCTTTTGGATATGGCTATTGTTTTCCCAGCACCATTTGTTGAATTGACTGTTCTGATTCAGCTGGGGGAACTTGACAGCCTTGTCAAAAATCACTTGACTGTAGCTGTGAGAGTTTATTTCTGAGTTCTTTATTAAGTTCCATTGGTCAATCTGCCTGTCTTTATGCCAACACTTACTTCTTAATAAATCTTGCAATACTACTTCATGGATGTTTTCTTTCTTAAACATCACAAAATGCCTGAAGGAAAGAATCTGTAATTCCACCAATACAATTCTTGAGCTGCTCTTTTTGCCAAGAACTAGTATAGAAGATGACATTGACATACATGATTTCTACTCCACATGAGTCAACAACTGGGAGAGTAGCTATCAATAAAAATAGGTTATAATATATAAGTAGATCATATTTTGATGTTAGAAAAATAAATTTTTGTGAGCCTAGTGTAGGCACCAGTGTTGGATTTGAATATTCAAGAAAATCTTCCAAATTATTAACACCTAAGCAAGGAATTGAATGATATTCATGCTAGATTTTTTTTCTTTTTTAAAAGTTTTATTAACTGTGCTCCACACACTCCATCCATAACGTACAATCCATGGCTCTCAGCCTAATTACATAACTTTGCATTCATCAACTCTGGCAAAACTGAAGGGAGAAATAGACATCTCTAGAATAATCACTGGATACTTCAATGCATCACTCACATCATTAGATAGAACAAATAGACAGAAAATCAACAAAGAAACAGAGAGCCTGAACAATATGATAAATGAGCTAGACCTAACAGACATATACAGAACATTGTGCCCAAACTCAGTAGATTATACTTTCTTCTCAAGTACCCATGGATCTTTCTCCAGGATAGACCACATGTTAGGGCACAATGTAGTTCTCAATAAATATAAAAAGTTTGAAATTATACAATGCACCTTCTCAGATCATAATGGAATGAAACTGGAAATCAATAACAGACATGAAAAAAGTAAATTCACAAATGTGTGGAGCCCTGGAGCCTGAAGAATACACTCCTAAATAATCAGTAGTCAAAGAAGAAATTGCAAGTGAAATCAGTAAATATATTGAGACAAATGAAATGAGAACACAACTTATTAAAACTTATGGTATACAGTGAAGGCAGTCTTGATAGAGAAATTTATAGCCTTATATGCCTATATTAAAAAAGAAGATAGAGGTAAACTCAAAGATTTAACTGAACAACTAGAGAAACAAGAAAATGAAAAGCAAACCAATCCTAGAGCAAGCAGAAAGGAAGAAATAATAAAGATTGGAACAGAAATAAATGAAATTGAGAACAAAACCAAAGGATGGTTCTTTAAGAAGACCAATAAAATTGACAAACCCTTAGCTACACTAACAAAGAAAAAGAGAAAAGATGCAAATAAATACAATCAGAAATGAAGGGGGGAAACTGACCCCTCCAAAATAAAAAGGACCATAAGAGGATATTATGAGAAACTTTGTCAACAAAACAAACAACTGAGATGAAATGTACACATTCTTAGAAATGCACATACAACCTACACTGACACTACAAGAAATACAAGAACTTAACAAACCAATCACATTTAAGATTGAATCTATCATCAAAAATCTTCCAGCAAAGAAAAGTCCAGGACCAGATGGCTTCACAGATGAATTCTACCAAGTACTTCAAATAGAATTAACACCAATCCTATATAAACTCTTCCAAAAAATTGAAGAGGAGGGAAAATTACCTAACACATTTTATGAAGCCAACATCACCCTAATAAGAAAGCCATATAAAGCTACTACAAGTAAAGAAAATTAGAGACCAATCTCTCTAATGAACATAGATGTAAAATTTTCAGCAAAATACTTGCAAAGAGAATCCAATAGCCTATCAAAAGACATATACATCACAACCAAGGGGATTTATTCCTGGTATGCAAGGCTGGTTCAACATAAGAAAATCAATCAGCATAATACACCACATTAACAAATCGAAGGGGAAAAATGCACACAATCATGGCAATTGGTGCAGAAAAGGCATTTGACAAAATTCAACATCCTTTTTTGATAAAAACACTTCAAAAGATAGGAGTAGAAGAAAAATTCCTCAATATGATAAAAAGCATATATGAAAAACCCAGACCCAGCATCACACTCAATGGGGAAAAGTTGAAAGCTTTTGCTCTAAGATTGGGAACAAGACAAGGATGCCCGCTGTCACCATTGTTATTTACTATTGTACAAGAAGGTCTAGGAGTGTGAGGCTGGTGGGAGAGGGTGCAGGCTGCGGCTGCTCTGGCTGCTGCCTCTGCTGGTCTCAAAAACAGTTTTTTGAGCATTAGAAATTCTTCAGAACCAGGCTGTTTCAGGATTTTGCAGGGCAGAAGGTTTCTGGACATCGATTTCGTGGGAAGGTAATAGAGAAAATTCATGTTAAAGATAAAATTGAGGCTCTTTTAGCAGAGGTGGGGGCTGTGCGCCAGACGCTCCCTCCTAGGGTGGGCAGAGCCGTGGCACCAGTGCAACTCCTGGAGGCTCTGCAGTACTGGGGAATTCGTAAGCCCTGAGTGGGCTATTGGGGGGGCTAACAGGGCAGGAGGCCTTTGCAGACCAATTTGGGGAGATAGACGGGAGTTTTATTGCGAGGCGGGGAATTTTTGATTGTGGACACAAATAATAGCGCTTCTGGCTAGAGCCCCACCCTCAAGGCCAGCTGCTGATCTGCAGCGGCCTTAAATCGCTCGCATCAAAGAGACGTCATCAGGAGGCTATTTCGGGGAACAGCAGGGTGGGAGGTGACTGGAAACCAATTAGGGGAATTTTTTGCGAGGCGTGGGATTTTTTATTTCAGACACTGATACAGCACTTCCGGCTAGAGCCCCGCTACCCTGAGCCTAGCTGTGGATCTACAGCCTCCTTAAATTGGCTGCAATATAGAGGCGCCCCCAACTGGCTGTTTTGGGGGCTTGCAGGGCGGGAGGTGTCCTAAAGTTGAATTGGTGATACAGCCACAGAAGAGACCCTAGTGAAAGGGGGAAGTGCGGGTTTTGGAAACATAGGTCAGAGTTTGTGGACGTGACTGCTCCCATAGGACTGGTACCCAGCTGTGGGGATCCCTGAAGGCTGTGTTGTACTGTGGTGCTCCCAGGCTCTGTTAATCAGATTTGAGGTTGCCAGGTCTGTGTCCCTTAAACCCTGGTGGCCCACACCCCAGAGACTCACACCTCTTGAGTCTGCAATATCACAGACTTTCCATCCCTGAATTCACCACACCGTGAGGCCCATCTGAGGTCCTTGATTGTCCTAGCCCTCAACGTTTGTGGTTTTTTTAAAATTTAAATTTAAATTTTTAATTTTTTAAGTTTTTATTGTCTTGGTTGCTAATATTGCATTATTTCCTAGTCTTTTCTCCCATTGTATCCCCCAAGGTCTTTATTTTTCATTTATTTAGGGTTTTTTTGTTGTTGCTGCCGTTGGTGTTCTATATCTCCTTTTCTTTTCCTTACTTGTTCCCCTCCCTTTTCTTTACCCCCCCTTTTCTTTCTTTCTTCTCTCCTTTTTATCCCTCTCTCATTTCTCTTCTCCCTCATTTTCTTCTTATTTTAATTTATCTTAATTATACAATAGGTGTTGCAGGGAACATCTCACATTTGCTGGGTTTCCTCATCCTCCATTGCCTCATTTCTGTGTGAATTGATTTTGGCTACCTACACTATCCCCTTTCCCCCACATCTTGATATCCTCCATCATCTACTGTCTCTCCTATATTCCACCTCTCTTTCTTTGATCCCCAAATTGTCTAACTCTTAATTTCTAATACCTTTGTTTTCTTTTCTGTCTTTTATCCACTCTTGAAACTATTGCCTTTCTTTTCTCTTTCCCTCTCTCATGAAAACACTAGCCTATTATTTCATACCATATTCCTCCCATATTCAGTTGACTACCTCATTATAAGTACTCTACTTACTGCTATAACTCTAACACAACTTACATGAATCTAATATCCATCCTCCCAGATCTCATATTGTTGTTCTGTTAATATTTATTACCAATACTACTTTAAACATTTTCCTTTCTTACACAATTGCCTTTCCCTGGCCCTAATACTTTCCTTCAAAGTGAACTCAGCCAGCAATAAGAAATTAGAATAAGAAGAACAAAGTGACAAACAGAAGATATAATACTTATGCAAAAACAACACTAATTAATCCCCAAGACTAGACAAAGAATCTAAGGAACTGATTAAACCCATCAAGATAAAATGATGACCAGACAGCAACAAAAATCTACAAACCAAACCAGTAATCAGGAAAACATGGCTGAATACAATGAACAAACTGAAAACCAGGAAGGGGAGCAGAACTTTGCACAAGTAATTAAAGATCTCAGAACATATATCACAGACAAATTTAATGAAGTAAAGGAAGAGGTTAACAACATGAAGATAACACTTGGAGGGGAAATTGCAGACATATGCAAAAAGATAACAGATATGATGGGAATGAACACTACAGTTCAAGAAATGAAAAACACACTCACAGCAAATAGCAGCAGATTAGAAGAGGCAGAGCAGAGAATTAGCGATGTGGAAGGCAGAACATCAGAAATCAAATAGATAGTAGAATTGATCGATAAAAAATAGAAAAAATCCAGCTAGGACTTAGAGACCTGAATGACCATGCAAAATGCGCAAACATACGTATTATAGGCATCCCAGAAGGAGAAGAGAAGGGAAAGGGATCAGAAGGAGTATTGCAGGAAAGAATGGCTGAAAACATCCCAAATCTACTGAAAGAGACAGAAGTACATATCCAAGAATCACAGCAAACCCCAATCATCATAAACCCCAACAGGCCCACCCCAAGACATATACTTGTCAAATTATCCAATGCTCAAGACAAAGAGAAAATTCTAAAAGCAGCAAGAGAAAAGAAAACCATCACATACAAGGGAAGCTCCATAAGATTAAGTGCTGATTTCTCATCTGAAACCATGGAGGCAAGAAGGCAGTGGTATGATATAGTCAAGGTACTAAAGGAAAAAAATTTCCAACCAAGAATACTCTATCCAGCTAAACCAGCATTCAAAAATGATGGAGAGTTCTAAATATTCACAGATAAACAGAAACTGAAAGGGAATGTGAATAAGAGACCTCCCCTTCAAGAAATTCTAAAGGGAGTTCTGCAGGAAGAAAGGAAAAAACAGGACAGGCAGAGTTGGAGGAGAGTGTAAGAGCAATAAAAAAGACAAAAAGAGAAGAAAAAACAAATTATGACAAACACAAGTCCAATCAAAATATGGCTAACATAAATAATTCCTTGAAAGTAATAACACTGAATGTCAACGGATTAAACTCACCGATCAAAAGATTCAGACTGGGTCATTGGATAAGGAAATATGACCCATCTATATTCTGTCTACAAGAGACACATCTTAGACCCAGAGATTCATGGAGGCTGAAAGTGAATGGTTGGAAAACAATCTTACAAGCAAACAATAACCAAAAAAAGGCAGGAGTAGCTATATTAATATCAGACAAAATAGACTTTAAATGCGAAACAATTGTGAGAGACAAAGAAGGATACTACATATTAGTGAAAGGGACAATCTGTCAAGAAGAACGAGCAATCATAAATAGTTATGCTCCTAACAAGGGCGCCTCTAAATACATGAGGCAAACAATGGAAAAACTAAGTGAAAGAATAGATGTATCTACAATTATAGTGGGGGATTTTAATACACCACTATCAACTCTGGACAGAACATCCCAAAGAGAATCACTAAAGAAACAAAATATTTGAACAGTATATTAGAGGAGCTGGATCTAATAGACATATACAGATCATTACACCCAAACACAGCAGGATATACATTTTTTCCCAAGTGCACATGGATCATTCTGCAAGATAGACCATATGCTAGGCCACAAAGAAAGGTTAATGAATTCAGAAAGATTGAAATCATACAAAATAATATCTCTGACCAGAGTGAAGTGAAGCTGGAAATCTGCATGGGCCAGAGGCCCAGATTTCACACCAAGAAATGGAAATTAAACAGCACATTCTTAGAAAAACATTGGGTCAGAGGAAATCTGAAAAGAAATCAATGACTACCTTGAAGCAAATGATCATGATAACACAACATACCAAAATTTATGGGATGCAGCAAAAGCAGTACTGAGAGGGAAATTTATAGCCATAAATTCATACATCAAAAAGGAGAAAGAGCAAAAATTGAAGAACTAACTGCACTGCACATTTGGAGGAATTAGAAAAAAAAAAAGTAATCCCACAGGAAGAAGAAGGAAGGAAATAACAAAGATAAGAGCAGAACTAAATGAACTAGAAAATAAAAAAGCGCTTGAAAAGATAAACAAGACCAACAGCTGGTTCTTTGAGAAGATCAATAAAATTGACAAACCTTTCGTGAGACTAACAAAGAAAAAAAGAGAGGAGATGCAAACACACAAAATAAGAAATGAGAAAGGAGATATCACCACTGACCCCACAGAAATAAAGACTATCATAAGAGGATACTTTGAAAAACTATATTCCAACAAAAACGACAATTCAGAGGAAATGGACAAATTCCTAGAAACACATAAACAGCCTATATTGATGAAAGAAGAAACTGAAGATCTCAACAAACCAGTCACGAGTAAAGAGATAGAATCAGTCATTAAACCTCCCAACTAAGAAGAGCCCAGGGCCAGATGGCTTCACAGGTGAATTGTACAAAACATTCCAGAAAGAACTAACTGCTGAAACTTTTTCAAAAAATCAAAACAGAAGGAACATTGCCTAACTCCTTCTATGATGCCAACATTACTCTAGTACCAAAACTAAACAAGGACACCACAAGAAAGGAAAATTACAGACCAATTTCTCTAATGAACCTAGACGCAAAAATACTTAACAAAATACTTGCTAATCATATTCAACAACACATTAAATGAATTATACACCACAACCAAGTGGGATTCATTCCAGGTATGCAAGGACGGTTCAGCATAAGAAAATCAATCAATATAATACACCATATAAACAGATTGAAGGAAAAAAATCACATGAATATATCTATAGATGCAGAAAAAGCATTTGACAAAATACAGCACACTTACTTGATAGAAACATTGCAAAAGATTGGAATACAAGGAAATTTTTTGAACATGATAAAGAGTATATGTGAAGTAGCCACAGCCAACTTTGCTTACAATGGAGAAATCCTAAAATCCTTCCCAGGAACAAGACAAGGATGCCCACTCTCTCCCCTTCTATTTAACATTGTCTTAGAAGTACTTGCTCGAGCACTGAGGCAAGAACCAGATATAAAAGGCATTCAAATTGGAAAGGAAGAAGTCAAAATTTCATTATTTGCAAACGACATGTTCCTATACATAGAAAACTCTGAGAGGTCTACAACAAAGCTTCTAGAACTCATAAATGAGTTTAGTAAAGTCGCAGGTTATGAGATCAATGCGTGAAAATCAGTAGCATTTCTGTACACCAATAATGAGCAAGATCAGGAGGAAATCAAGAAACAAATACCATTCACAATAGTAAATTAAAAAATGAAATATTTAGATATAAATTTAACTAAAGATGTAAAAACCTTATACACCAAAACTATACAAGACTGTTCAAGGAAATCAAAGAAGACCTAAATAAATGGAAGAATATTCCCTGTTTATGGATAGGAAGACTAAATATTATTAAGATGTCTGTCCTACCAAAATTGATCTACAAATTCAATGCAATCCCAATAAAAATCAACACAGCCTTCTTTAAGGAACTAGAAAAACTAACTATGAAATTTATTCGGAAAGAAAAGAGGCCCCAAAAAGCCAAAGACATATTGAAAAAGAAAAACGAAATTGGAGGAATCACACTACCTGATTTCAAAACATTCTACAAAGCTTCAGTAGTGAAGACAGCATGGTATTGGCATAAGGAGAGACTCACAGACCAATGGAATTGAATTAAAAGTTCTGATATAGAACCTCATATATATAGCCATATAATATTCGGTTAATCCACCAAACCCTCTCAACTGGGAAAGAATGGCCTATTCAACAAATGGTGCCTGGAGAACTGGATATCCATATGTAGAAGAATGAAAGAGGATTACCATCTCACACCTTGTACAAAGATCAACTCAAGATGGATCAAAGACCTAAATATAAGAGCCAAGACCATAAAGACCTTGGAAAGCAGAGTAGGGAAACATCTCCAAGACCTTGTAATAGGAAATGGCTTCATGAAATCACACCAAAAGCACGAGCAGCAAAAGAACAAATAGATAAATGGGACTTCCTCAAAATTAAAGTCTTCTGCACCTCAAAGGAGTTTGTCAAGAAAGTAAAAAGGGAACCTACACAATGGGAGAAAAAATTTGGCAACCATATATCTGATAATAGACTTACAACTTGCATATATGAAGAACTCCTATAACTTGAAAATAAAAAGATAAACAACCCTTTTAAAAAATGGGAAAAGGATTTAAACAGACACTTCTCCAAAGAAGAAATACAAATGGCTAAAAAGCACATGAAAAAATGCTCCAAATCATTAGCTATCAGGGAAATGCAAATCAAATCTACAATGAGATACCATCTTACTCCCATAAGACTGGCAGCTATGAAAAAAACAGAAGAATACAAATGCTGGAGAGGATGTGAAGAAATGGGAACACTCATCCACTGCTGGTGGGAATGCCGAAGGATCCAACCATTCTGGAGGACAGTTTGGTGGTTTCTCAAAAAACTAAACATAGATTTGCCATATGACCCAGCAATTCCACTGCTGGGTATATACCCAGCAGAACTGAAGGCAGGGACACAAACTGATATATGCACACCAATGTTCATAGCAGCATTGTTCACTATCGCCAAAAGTTGGAATTGACCAAAATGCCCA
The DNA here is from genome assembly GCF_030445035.2 of Dasypus novemcinctus. Taxonomy (NCBI): domain Eukaryota; kingdom Metazoa; phylum Chordata; class Mammalia; order Cingulata; family Dasypodidae; genus Dasypus; species Dasypus novemcinctus. The sequence goes on along the minus strand of NC_080693.1, from coordinate 3,951,007 downwards.
TCAACAGATGAGTGGATCAATAAAATGTGGTTTATACATACAATGGAATACTACTCAGCTTTAAGACAAATACAGTACAAACACATGTGATAACATGGATGAATCTTGAGAACCTTATGTTGAGTGAAGCAACCCAGGCATTGAAGGACAAATACTACATGACCTCAATAATATGAAATAAGCAAGCTGCCTCAGAGAGCTAGAGACTGGAAGATAGGCTTACAGGAAATCGGGGGGTAGAGGAAGAATGTAAGCTGATATTTACATGGGTGAAATCTATGATAAGCTGGAGGTAAGTATGTGTACAAGGAAGGGATAAAATGGGGGTATAGGGTTACCTTTGGGTGGGGCTATGCGGGTTTGAGTGTGGCTAGGGATGGGCGGATGGGTAATATTGCCCAAGATATTGGGGGGAGGGTGGGGCAACACACGAACATAGGAGATTGTCAGGTGTTGGTTGAGAGTATAATGCTGAGAAAACCTTTTCAAAATATAATTAGGAAAGTTACCTGTTTAAGATACTCAAAGGGGATAACCTGATGCAGGACAGACTCCTAGGGCATACGTGAATGCTCATTTTGCCAGAGTGGGTTATACCATTGGGTAGAGACCCATATAATGAGAGTGAAGGTAGACCCACATCCTGGGGAGGACTAATGCCATCAAATAGAGGGAACTGTATCCCTCAAGAGAAATGGTGGCTCCCAGGGCATTAGGGCAGTTGAGCAGGTCAGGCCCTCAGCACTGTTGCAAGTATCTCTGAATGTGGCTCCTCAGGAAATGAAGATTGACTGTCACTGTGGGACCTAAGGGGAGGGGGAAATAGATATTGAATAGATGGAACCAGAGTAAATGTGAGGGCAAGGGAAGTGTTTCACAAGAGTTCACAAGGATGGATATAAAACATGTACTATTACACCAAAAACATAGGGGACGACAGACTAATAATGTAAAACATAGGATAACTAAAAAATTTTAGAAAACTGTATAGCCTAGAGTATAAACCACAATGTAAACACAAATGTTACCTTGTTTGAAAGCTATTGTCTCAATATCTGTACATCAGTTTTCAGTAAATATGATATGAATAAGTTAAAAGATTATCTCTGTGGAAGGGAAATGGTTTTATAATGGATATGTGGGAGTACTGTATATTGTATATATGAATTACTGTGATCTAAGGTTCTTGTGAAGAGAAGCTCAATAATTAGGGAAAAAAGAAAAGATAAAGACAGGATGCAGAATTTTTCCAAATCAATATATATTCTATATCTAACCTTTAAACTCATCGCTATATTCCATTTTACTATTAAGGGAACCTGACGTTATATTGGGCTTCACTGTTCAGGAAGCTTTGGATCACAGAGTGGTTCAACAATGGCAGTGGAGGAATACTGGTATGGGATGTTATGGACAGGTGACATATGGTTGACAGGGAGTTATACAGGACATGTGTCCAGGGTGCATGGAAATGTTTGGATATACTCATAGTGGAAACAATTAAAAACAACAGCTGGGGGGCACTGGGTTCCTTGCCGGGGGGGGGGGCTCTGTCGTGGTCCCTAGGGGAGCAGCAGCAGTCCCTGAAGTGCAATGGCAAGGACCAGGAAGGATTGAGGTTCCAACAGTGACCCCCTGATACTAATGACTATGCTTGTGAGCCTATACACTGGAAATAAGAACAAGGCCTAGAGCAGCACTGTGCCTAAGAGTTCCCTACTTATAGCCTCCGTGTTACTCAAATGTGGTCAGTCTTGAAGCCAAACTCAGCATGTAAATGCAGTGCATTCCCCCCAGCATGGGACATGACACCCGGGGATGAGCCTCCCTGGCACCGAGGGATCACTCCCAAGTACCAGCAGATGATGTAACTAGAAAGTGACCTTGAATTAAAGGTTCAATGTGGACCAGCAGAATATCCCTGTCTACATATAATAACAGGAGTTAAAAATGCTGTTTGACCTAAAGTAAGGGGGAAATGGACAGGACAAATGAGTTTATATGGCTATGAGTCTCTAAAAAAGAGTCTGGAGGTTATCAGAAGGATTGCCCTTATGCACATCTGAGCAGAGTCCCAGAGACAGATAAAGTAGATACAACCCCAGGTATTGGTTCTTTTGAGGGCTAAAGAGACCCACAGGTTCTATGGTCATGGCAGATGGAGTTCACTGCCCTGTCAGTTGGCCCTTCTTTGGAGCTGGTGTTTTTGTATGATGGAGCTGGACTCAGATGCCATCTCTTTTCAGAAGCCTTTCATGCTACTTTACTGGAATTGTATTTGGTGGTGAGGGTTAAGATATATCTAGGGGATTTGAATCTCTGGACTGACAATATGGTAACCAGGCCCTGAGCCTCAACAGACTTCAGCTCCTACACTCTGATTTATTGGACTTACCCCACTCAGCTAACATGGAGTTGAAGAATGTCAACCACCACACCATGGAACCTAGAGTGCTTACAACTGAAAGCAGGAGGATTGCATCCAGTATCCATGTGGAATCTAAGCCCCCTCTTGACATAGATGTGGAATGGACACAACCAAGCCAAGGTCCACAGGAAGGAGGAATACAGTAAGGAATAGAGTGGACTTAAAGATATTTGATTCATGAAGTATTGTGGTTAATAATAGAGAAAATGTGCCATTGGTGTGGCAAAAGTGGCCATGGTGGCTGCTGGGTGCGGGGAATGGGAGGAAGAGATGAGATGTGGAGGCATTTTCGGGACTTGGAGTTGTCCTGAGTGGTGCTGCAGGGACAATTGCTGGACATTGTATGTCCTCCCATAAAGAATAATTAAAAATTTAAAAATACACTTGAATAAAACATAAAAACTTGTTTGAGTCATGTAACCTGTCACTAACCTCACTGATATGACCTGAGCTTATAGAGCCGAGGTTATCAGGAGACAGAAGGGAGGGTCCTGGGTGAGTGGATGCTCACCCTGGGCAGAGCCTGTGATGAAGTAGACGGGGTGAAGGTGGAGCCCAGATGGGTGGGGTGGACAGGGCTGGAGTGTGAGGCTGATCAGGATGTGGGCCAGGAGGAACTGTCTGTGCAACTGCGGGGAGGACTGAAGGAAGCAACAGGTGAACACTGGGGATGTGTAAGTCTGTGCTTGAAACTAAAGTGGTGGGAATGTTCTTTTGGCAAATATCGCAGGGGAGGGTCATTGGTTCTTGGTGTCAGTGGTGGGGGATACATGGGAAAGGGTGTGCCTAAGTGGGTGAAGATTCACACAGATTCACACAGTAAGCAAGAAATAATAAACTCCTATCCCAGGGAGTCCTGCTACATTCTCAAATAGAGGGGCAATAATCCCTCCATAGGCAGTGCCTAATAAAAGAAAACAGACCAATATATGAGGCCCTCAATATTAATGCCTGTAACTCTGAACCTTATTTTAAATAACTGAAACTTAGCGGTTACTGTAAGTTCCGAGTGGAGGGGGAAGGAAGAATAGGTGGAACATAGGGAATCTTCAGGGCATTGGAATTGGTCTGCAGGATTTTGCAGTGAGATACAGGCCATTATACACTTTGTCAAAACCTATAAAATTGTACAGTGCAAAGTGTAAACCATAATGTATACAATGGAAATGCTTAGTAGCAATGTTTCAACATTTGTTCATCAAATGTAACAAATGTACCATACTCATCAAAGATGTTACTAATGGGATAATATATGAAGAGAAGGGGATGGGGTATATGGCATTTCCCTGTATGTATGTAACTTTTATGTAATTTAAAACTTCTTTAAAAATAAAGGGAACAATCAGAAAAAGAGTAAATGATATATTCCACCTATCAGTAAAATTAAAAATATATCACCTATCTACAATGGTAAAAATAACATGACTCTGGCATAAAGATATTTATATAGACCAATGGAACCGAATGGATGGCTCAGAAACAGACCCTCGCCTCACAGGTCAGGGGATTTTTGACAAGGCAGTCAAGCCCCCCAGCTGGGGCAGAGTAGTTTATTAAAAAATGGTGTTGGGAGAACTTGATAGTCATATCCAAAAGAAAGAAAGTGGATCCCTATCTCAATCCTCATACAAAAACTAACTCAAAATGGATCAAAGACCTAAATATAAGAGTAGAACCATAAAATTCATCCAAGAAAACACAGGCATACCTCTCCAAGACTTGGTGGAGGTGGTGGTTTCCTAAATGTTCCACTGAGAGCAGGAGCAATGAAGGGAAAAGGGGAAATGGGACTTCCTCAGCCTTCAACACCTTGGTGCTTCGAAGGGCTTAGTCAGGTGGTGAAAGGGCACCCCCTCAGCGGGAGAAAACAGATGGAGCCACGCGTCCTGGAAGGGCTGATAGCCACGCTACCTCAGAAATATCTATGCAGCTAACGGAAAGCCTCAGAATCCATAAGAAAAACTGTGGCAGGTTTCCAGAAGATGATTGGAACCCGCATTGGGGCTGCCCGAGTCCCCGTGGAGTGTGGGGCGAGGGGCCCCGCCCGGTGCCCGCCGTGCAGGGCCCGCTGACGCCCGCCTCGGCCGCCTCCCCTCGGGCTGGCAGCGGGAGGCTGGCGGGCGCTGGCCCTGCAGGATCCGCGGCGGCCTCGGGGGGACCCCTCAGCTGCCGGGTCTGCTCCTATGGGGGAGCTGAGCTGGTCGGGCTGGTTGGTGGTGGAGGCAGCCGCCTGCGAGTGCGGGTGACACGCTGGCCTGGCGCGCTCGCTCACTCGCTCCCTCTCTCCCCCCTCTCTCCCTCCCTCTTTCCCTCTCTCCTTCTCTCTCTCTGCCTCTCCCTCTCTCCCTCCTCCTTCTCCCCCTCTCTCCCCCCTCCATCTCTCTCTCTCCCCCTCTCTATCTTCCCCTCTCCCTATCCCTCCCTCTCCCCCTCTCCCCCTTTCCTTCCCTTTCTCCTTCCCTCTCCCCTCTCTTTCCCTCTCTCCCTCCCTCTTTCCCTCTTTTCCTCTTTCTCCCCCTCTCTCCCCCTCTCACTCTCCCCCTCCCTCTCCCTCTCTATCTCCCCCCTCTCCCTCTCCCCCTCTCTCCTTTCCCCCTCCTTCCCTCTCTCCCCCTCTCTCCTTCCCTCTTTCCCCCACTCCCCCTCTCCCTCTCCCCATTGCCCCCTCTCCCCATTGCCCCCTCTCCCCCTCTCTATCTGCCCCCTCTCCCTCTCTTTCTCTCTCCCCTTCTCCCTCTTTCCCCCTCTCCCTCTCCCCTTCTTCTTCCCCTGTCTCCCCTCTCCCTCTCTCCTCCTCTCCCTCTCTCCCCCTCTCCCTCTCTCCCTCTCTCTCTCCCTCCCTCTCTCCTTGACCCGCCCTCCGCCCTGCCCCCTGGTGGGCATCAGTCTTGACTGTGGCGCGTCCTGGGCTGTGGATATAAATTTGGGAATTCCTGGCGCTGAGACAGTTTTAGGTGGAATTTACATTCCTGGGTGTGGTGTTTACAGCTGGAGAAGAGAGAAGGTCTGGAGCCCTTCAGCATAAAGACTTCGGGGATACAGGAAGACTCAGCACAGGAGACGGAGGGGGGCTGGCGGCGAGGCCGGGGACCCCCGAGTGGGTTCAAGACGAGGGAACTGTCAGACCCCTGAGGGCGCTGGATTTTCACACCCGTCTCCCTGCACCGACGTTGTTGGTCCACAGCGACACGTCCTACAATTCCTCCAGAGGGGACAGTCGAGGGCGGGGAGGGACCCCGCGCTGTGCGCTGGCCCCTTCAGTCGTTGTCGCGCATGGTCCCCAGTCACCACTACAGCTGACACTGAACCAGACAGGCAGGCGCTGCTCCTGAGGGCCGGGCCCAGCGGTGGCTCCGAGGGAGCGGAGGCCCCGCCACTGCCCCTGGGGAGGGGGCGTCGCCGCGCCCAGGGCTCCGACTACCAGGCACCCCGGTTGCCCTCTGTCTGTGGACCTGTGAATCCTACAAAGTTTTTCCCTGCATCCTTTTCATGTAACTCTCTGCCCACCAATTCATGTTTTGTGCACTCCAAATCCAGTGCAGATATCAGCACACTGTGCTGAAGTCTTTTTGACCTGTGACTCCATACATAATACCCACTTCTATGCCATGTCTCTTTTCCTCTCACACACATCCAGGCCCACAGTGAAAATAAGTGCCTCTTCTTTTATTTTTCTTCTCTATCCCATAAAACATTTAGTTTGAGCACCATCCTTGAGCCTCCTATAAATGTTTGACATCAGTTAGTCAAGCAATTAGAGCACTGCTCTAAGTTTGTACTTTGAAAGCATTAAGCCTGTATCTGTCCACCCACCTGTGTTTTTACATCGCACCAGTCCTCTGCTCACCAGCAGTGATGAGTATCTCTGAGGGTGCACAGTATAGGAAGAGCTCAGAATTAAGCTCCAAAGACAGGGTGATAACTTCTTGGACTTCTTTCTGCTAGGAGGAGAAAGAGTGCACCTATATCAGTAAAGAACTCTTGCTTTGGGCAAAGAGCTCAAAAATAGTCTCTGAAGCCTGCAAAGCATCTTACAAGTATCATTATTGTGGTGTCCCTTTTATCTGCAGAACCTCAGAAACTGTAAGTTCCTGGGAGCCTTCTTGGGCCTTAGTGAGTTTCCTGCAGCACATAAAATGCTTAGCAAAACTTCATGTGACTGCCCACATCAGATGCAGCAAAAAGATGTCTCTTCATATCCTTATCACCTTTCACCACTGCCTCATTGGACATCCTGTCAGCATGTACTTTTATAAGTGGGTGAAGTGGCCTACTCTGCACATGACAATGTCTTCAAGGGAGGAACAGAGAGAAGAATGTGAGGTATGTTTCAGACTTGAGCCTAAAAAAATTTGGGAGACAGGAGGCAGGGGCCTAGGAATGAGACAGGAAATGAAGTCAGTGGGAGGAGGGAGCCAGGAAGCCAGTGAGCAGAAGCTTTAAAAACTATAGGGGGTGGGGGTGAATCAATAAGAGGCAGGAAAATGGAAAATTCATATATGTATGGAGATTAGCTAAGATAAGTTTAAATAATCAGTGCGAGGAGGAAATTTTGAGAGAAATCAATATCACAAGACAAATGACAATGAGAATACAACATCAAAACCTATGGGATTCAATGAAGGCAGTGCTGAGAGAGAAACTTATAGCCCTCAAAGCTTACAGTAAAAAATAAAAAGGAGATAAAAGCAATGACCTAACTACAATACTGGAGGAACTAGAAAAAGAACAGCAAACTAATCCCAAAGGAAATAGAAGGAATGAAATAACAAAGATCAGAGCAGAAATAAATGATCTGACATAAAAAAAAATAGAATTAACAAAAACCAAAGATTGGTTCTTTGATAAGAGTAACAAAATTGAGAAACCCTTAGCTAGACTCAAAAAAAAAAAAAAAGGTGCAAAGAAATGAAATAAAAAATGAAAATGGCAGCATTACTACTGACCCCATAGAAATAAAAGAGATCATAAGAGGATACTTTGAACAACTGTGTGCCAAAAAGCTGAACAATGTAGATGAAGTGGAAAAATTCCTAGGAACATCTGAACATCCTAAACTGATCCTAGAAGAAATAGAAAATCTCAACAAACCAGTCACAAGCAAAGAGATGGAAACAGTCATCAAACAACTCTACCAAATGAAAAGCCTAGGACCACATGTATTTATAGGTGAGTTCTACCAAGCATTCAAAGAAAATTTAATACCAGTCTTACTCAAGCTCTGCCAAAAAATTGAACAAGAAGGAATATTACCAAACTCAGGCTGTGAAGCCAATATCACCCTAATACCAAAGCCAGATAAAGATATTTTAAAAAGAAAATTACAGACCCATATCTCTAATGAACATGGATAGAGAAATCCTCTATAAATACTTGCTAATTGAATCCAACAACACATTAAAAGAATTATCATGATCAAGTAGGTTTTGTATCAGACATGGAAGGGTGGTGTAACACAAGATAATCAATCAGCATAATACACCACATAAGTAAATCAAAGAAGAAAAATCCCATGATATTATTGATTGATGCAGAAAAGGCATTTGATAAAATACAGCATCCGTTCTTGATAAAAATATTACAAAAGGTGGTAATTGAAGGAAACGTTCTCGACTTAAGGCCATATATGAAAAACCATCAGCTAACATTGTACTCAATGGTACAATACTGAAAGCATTCCCATTGAGATCAGGGACAATACAAGGATGCCCACAGTCACCATTGTTGTTCAATATAGTGCTACAGGTTCTAGCTAGAGCACTCAGGCAAGAGAAAGAAATAAAAGGCATCCAAATCAGAAAGGAAGAAGTCAAATTTTCACTATTTGCAGATGATGTGATCCTATGCCTAGAAAGTCCTGAAAAATCTACAACATTGCTAGAGCTAATAAATGATTTCATTACAGTGTCAGGATACAAGATTGATATGCAAAAATCAGTGGTGTTTCTATACAATTGTAATGCACAATATGAGGAGGAAGTCAGGAAAAAATTCCATTTATAATAGCAACTAAAAGAATCAAATATTTAGTAATAAACTTAATTGAGGATATAAAGCACTTCTTTTCAGAAAACTACAATGCATTGCTAACAGAAATTTAACAAGACCTCGATAATTATAAGAACATTCACACTCATAGATTGGAAGTCTATCTGTCATTAAGATGTCAATTCTACCCAAATTGATATACAGATTGAATGAAATCCCCCCAAAAATTACACCATCATTTACTAAACAAATGGAAAACACAATTATCAAATTTACTTGGAAAAGTAAAAGGCTTGAATAGCCAGAAACATCTTAAAATGGAAAAGCAAAGTTGGAGGACTCTTACTTCTGAACTTTAAATCATATTACCTAGCTACACTGGTTAAAAACAACAACAACAACAACAACAGCATGGTACTGGTATAAAGAAAGAAACATAGATGAGTGGAACTGAACTGATGTTTTAAAAACAGACCCACTTATCTGTGACTCAGTGATTTTTAACAAGCCTATCAAACCCACCTAGCTGGGGCAGAACAGTCTATTCACCAAATGGTGCTGGGAGAACTGGATATCTAGCCAAAAGAAAGAAAGAGGACCCCTATCTTGCACCTTATACAAAAAAGTAACTCAAAGTGTATCAAGGACCTAAATATTAAAGGAAGAACCATAAAGCTCCTAGAAGAAAATGTAGGGAAACATCTCCAAGACCTGGTGTTGGTGGTGGATTCATAAACCATGCACTGAAAGCATGAGCAATGAAAGAAAACATGGAAAGATAGGACCTCCTCAAACTTAAATACTTCTATGATTCAAAGGACTTCATCAAGAAGGTGAAAAGGCAGCCCACTCAATGGGAAAAAATATTTGGAAACTAAATATCCAATAAGCGTTTGATTTCCATTCTAAATAAAGAGATCATACAACTCAACAATAAAAGGGCAAGTAACTGAATTTAAAAATGAAAAGATTTAAATAGGCATTTCTTCAAAGAGGAAATACAAATGGCCACAAAGTGCATGAAAAAAATTCCATAATCATAGCTATTAGGGAAATATAAATCAAAACAGCAATGAGGATCATCTTATACCACATAGAATAGCCATTATTTAAAAGACAGAAAACAGTAAGTGCTGGAGAGGATGTGAAGAACACTCCTTCACTGTTGGTGGGATTGTAAAGTGGTGCAACCTCTGTGGAAGACAGTTTAGTGGTTCCTCAGAAAGCAAACTATAGAACTGTCATATGATCCAGTGTGGGAAGCAAAGGAATGTTGTTTCCATGGAAGCAAGTTACTTCCTTGATCACTGAGTCATGCTGTCCCCTATAATTATTGGTGTGGATCATAATCATGGCTGGGTAAAGCACACCTGCAGGCAGAACAAGAACATATAGGATGGAACAGCCTGAGTAACAGGATTTATGAGTATAGTTACTGATTTTTATAATAATAGTTTCAGTAAAGTTTGTTGGTGTTCATCAATCACTAGTTAGTAAAGAATGAGGTAAGGGTGATAGGTAACTTGATTTACTGATGAATGTCATGTATGTTAGGGGTATAAATACTAGCCCCTCAGCTCAATAAAGTTATCTGATGAGCTTGAGAAATCAATGTTCTCAGATCCCCTGAACCCAATCTTTCTTTGTCTTTCATTCCTGATACCCTCGGGTCTCCGACTCTGACAAGTGGCACCCAACATGGGGCCTGAGGCAATAACTTCAGCAGAGATTCTTCCATGACAGTATCAGGAATGCGGAAACAGAAAAGCCTTAAGGTAAGACCATCGATCAGCAGTAACCTGGGTTTGGCATTGCCATGTGTAAATATATTTCAATATTGTTTCTGCTAGCATCAGGGTATGGGTAATCAGCCAGGACACTTGAAAGAATATTCACAAGTTTTAAAAATGCTTTTACATATGGTTGGCATCACAGTAAAAACAGATTTACTTGAGCTTTTTGCATTAGTTCAGAAACATTGTTACTGGTTTCAGCCACAAGGGAGAAATCATTTGAATTAGAAGCAATGGAGGCAGGTTATGAAAGCTTTACACAGAGCATATCAGAAATGTGAGAACATACCTCTTTCAGTGTGGTCTTTAGGACAACAGATTGCAGCTGCGTTAGATCTCTTGCAGTCTGAAGCAGAGGAGGAAGAAATTAATGTATGTTCTCTGGAAACTCATGATGCTGGTCATCAGAGTGATGAACAAGAGGACATGGAGGAGATTAAGGCTGATGAGCCTCAATCTGAGCTAGGAACGAATCCATTTCTGACTAAACAAATGTCAAAATTAAATGTATCAACAGCTAATATCTATCCTAATTTGTGTAACCCTGCCCCCTCTGCACCCCCGGAGCCTAGGGTTCCTACTCCTGGAATCTTTCCAGAAATATCAAGTGAGGAATCTTATATTAAGGGTGTTTTTGTTCCTAATCCGGTTCCAGTAACTGTGTTAATGAGATGCTTATTACAAGGATCGTGTCAAGGTGATCCTGATGCTATGCAAATGTTATCAGCCTTTTCAGTTACTATTCAGCAAATTCCTCTGGATGCTAACAATCAAGGAGGAGCATATTTTCATCATGATCCCCTTCCATTTAAAGTTTTGAAAGAAATTAAACAGGCTTGTACTCAGTATGGCACTCATAGCCACTATACTGTAGGATTGGTGGAAGGCTTGCCTCGAGCTGACCATCTTATTCCCTGGAATTGGGAGATGTTGGCAAGAACTGTATTAAGCTCCACTGAATTTTTACAATTTAAAGCTTTGTGGACCAATGAAGCAACTATGATTGCATGGCAAAACATTGCTCACAACCCACCTATACTTATTACTACAGAACAATTATTAGGTGTGGGCAAATGGTCAGGAGTTTAAAGGCAGCTTCACTATGATGATCAGGCTATAACACAGGTACGTAATTCATGCTTGGGAGCCTGGAGGTGCATTAGTGCACCTGGAAAGCCAACTCAACCATTTTTAAAAGTAATTCAAGGGGTAAATGAGACTTACGTAGCTCGTCTGACCGATATCTTAATAAAAACCATTGAAATACCTGAAGCAAGGGATTTAGTCTTAGTAATAATGAATGTAAAAAAGCCATTTGACCTTTGAAGGCTGCTGGAGGGTCTATTCAAGAGTACATAAGAGCTTGTCAAGATACTGGTTCAACCGCCCACCAGATGGCAGTCTTGGCTACAGCCATGAAAGGAGGAAATAATTCAAAGAAAAAGGGAAACTGTTTTAAGTGTGGAAAGTTTGGGCATTTTCAAAAGAATTGTAGATCTTACGTAGGTCAATTAGGAAAGGGACCCTGGACTCCATCAAAAATCTGTCCAGTTTGCCAAAAAGGTTATCATTGGGCCAATGAATGTCAATCTAGAACTAATCAAAATGGGGCTCCCATCAAGTTGGGAAACCACTTTGCGAGTCTAGCTCAGGGTCCTCAGACAAAAAATATGAGCCTGGCCAACCGATTTCCTGGCAGCAGCAGTCAGCATCATTTATCCCAGTCTCTGAATTAAGAGCGGCTACTCAAGGTAGGGCTGCAGTAGATCTTCCTTCTACTAAGACTAAACTTATAACAACAGAAGATGGCATTCAAACCATCTCCACAGGAATAAAAGGACCTCTACCTAAAGATACAATAGGCATTATAGTTGGAAGAAGTAGTTTAACTATGAAGGGATTGGTGCATATAGGAATTATAGATAGTGATTTTACTAAGGAAATAAAAATAATGGTTCAAGCTGTTCTATTCAAATACAGAAAGGACAACAAATTGCTCAATAATTATTGCTTCCTTATCATAGGCCTTCTGCTCTTCCTTTTAAAAGGAAAGGAGGGTTTGGATCTACAGGAAAAGATATGTATTGGCAAACTTTTGTAAGTGATGATAGACCTGAAACTACAATTGCAATTAATGGAAAAGTGTTCTTTGGCTTAATAGATATGGGAGTGGACGTATCTATTATAGCTAAATGTTATTGGCCACAATCTTGGACTTGGCAGAAAGTTCCTACTGTTTTTACTGGAGTTGGTACAATGACTGATGTATATCAGAGTACTGATATTTTTGATGTCTTAGGCCCCGATGGACAAAAATCTACTTTACAACCTTATGTGGTTGATGTGGGAATTAATTTGTGGGGCCGTGATTTGTTAAGTCAATGGGGTGCTTTCATTCATATTCCTACTTTATCGGAGCAGGCTAAAACATTTTATATGGATATGCAATACAATACTAGAAGTAAAGGAGATAGGAGGGGAATTGGATTTCCTTCCAGTTCAGTTGATTCTGAACGAGCAAATTTATCTTAAGGGCCATTGAAAGAAAGGGCAGTCCTATACCAATTACTTGGCTAACTGAAACACTGGTATGGGTAGATCAGTGGCCCCTAACAGTAGAAAAATTAAATGCCTTACATAGTTTAAAGAACAATTGGAGCAAAAACATATAGAGCCTTCCAATAGTCTGTGGAACCCTCCAGTATTTGTAATAAAAAAGAAAACAGGAAAATGGAGGCTATTAACTGATTTAAGAGCTATAAATAAAGTCATGAGCCCTATGGGAGCATTGCAGCCTGAGGTTCCACAGCCATCTATGATTCCAAAAGACTGGTCTCTCATCATAATAGATTTGAAAGATTGTTTTTTCACTATCCCTTTACATCATGCCGATAAGGAGAAATTTGTCTTCTCTGTGCCTTCGTTTAATCAGGCACCTATGCAGAGATATCAGTGGTGTGTTTTACCTCAAGGTATGATGAATAGTCCAACCATTTGTCAATTATTTGTGCATCAACCTCTTGAGCGGTTGTGTGAACAATTTCCCAAGGCTATGATTATCTATTACATGGATGATATATTCTTTGCTCATGCTACTGAAGAAAAATTACAACAGTTATTTCAGGTTGCAGAAATAATTTTACCAGAATATGGTTTACAGATAGCCCCAGAGAAAATTCAGAGAGAAGCTCCTTTTTGTGATTTAGGAATGAAATTGGCTAATGGACATATTACACTTCAAAAGGTATAAATTTGTAGAGATAAATTAAACACACTTAATGGTTTTCAAAAACTTTTAGGAGACATTAATTGGATTAGACCTATGTTAGGAATTCCTAATTACATGTTAATTCATTTATTCCAAACTCTGCAGGGGGATTCAGGCCTTACCAGTGCATGTTCTTCATCTGCAGAAGCAGAAGAGTTAAATTTAATTGAAGAAAGATTTCACAAGAACAGTTAACACAAATTGATCCTGAAAAGGATGTAGATTTAATTATATTCTCCACTGTGCAATCTCCCCCAGCTTTATTGTGGCAAGAGGGAGTTTTGGAGTGGATTTTCCTACCTAATAATAAACAAAAAAGATTACAAACTTATCTGCAAAAATTATTAATATATTGGCAAAAGGATGTGTGCACTTAATGTAACTTAGAGGGTCTGATCCTGATCACATTATTTGTGAGTTGTCACAGGAAGAAATTCATTTATATGTAACCAACCCTCAATGGCAGATAGCTATCAGTGACTTTCAAGGTATTATTGATAATCATTTTCCTAATTCAAAATTACTTACTTTTTTACAGAAAACTACTTGGATATTACCTAAGATTATAAAATCTCTACCTTTAGAAAATGCATGTACAGTGTTCACTGATGGAAGTAGTAACTGGAAAGCAGCATTCTTTACAACTGGAAAAGAACATGCTTGGCAGGCTCCATTCACATCTGCTCAGCGTACTGAACTTGCTGCCATCATTAAGGTGTTAAAAATATTTCAGGAACCTTTAAATATTGTCTCTGATTCTGAATATGTGTGTCTTACTGTCAAGCATATTGAAACAGCTCATATCTTTGTTACTGATGAATTATCTCAACTTTTTGCTGATTTACAACATCTCATTACACTAAGACAGCATCCTATTTACATTACTCACATACGTTCCCATACCTCTTTGCCTGGTCCTATGACAGCAAGTAATGCTCGAGCTGACTTATTAGTAGGGTGTTTATAAAGTGCTCATGATTATCATGCTTTAACTCACATTAATGCTAAAGGCCTGCAGAATAAATATCCAAAGTTAACAAGACTACAAGTGCAGGAAATTATTTGTACTTGTCCTACCTGTGGACCACTAACAGCAGTGTCTTTTCAGGCTGGAACTAATCCCAGAGGCCTGACTCCTAATCAATTATGGCAGATGGATGTTACTCACATACCATCCTTTGGTAAACTACAATATGTTTGTGTTTGTATTGACACATTCTCATTTCATGTGGGCTACTGCTCAAAGTGGGGAACAGTTTCATCATGTTTGCTCACATCTCTGCTCTGCTTTTGCTGTGATGGGATGCATTCTGAAAATTAAAACTGATAATGGACCTTCTTACATTAGTAAATCCTTTGCTTCCTTTTGTATGAAATATGCTATTGAACATGTTACTGGCATTCCCTATAATCCTACAGGTCAAGCTATTGTTGAAAGATGCCATCATACTCTCAAGACTATGCTTTTAAAACAAAAAGGGGGAGATGATGGCATGATATCACCTAAAGATCTATTGGCTAAAGCTTTATTTACCTTAAGTTTTCTTAACGTTTATGATTCTATGATACTGGCAGAATGTCATTTTGGACATTATCAAACATCCACAGAAATTGCAGAATCTGAGAATCAACCTGTATTTTGGAAAGATGTTTTGAGTAATGAATGGAAGAAAGGCAAGGTTAAAGTATAGGGGCGAGGTTATGCTCTTGTCATTTCAGAAAATGAAGAAGAAATCTGGCTTCCAGAAAAAAGGATTAAACCTAGGACTGAAGAAGTGGAGTCTTCTACACATATGGATCCTACTGATAGTGAAAGAAACCGGCAATGGTAATTACACATATTGGGCATATATACCTAATCCCCCATTACTCTGAGTGTTAACCTGGAAAGATTCTTCTTTTCCTGTTTATTTGAATAAAACTCATATATTTCCATATACTCCTGTGGATGATAGGTTACCGCTTAAGCCAGAAGAAGAAGGACAAGGGATCTATAATCTTCTTCTTCCATTTGATTATCAACCTCTTTGCATTGGTAACCGCCTACCATGTATGACTGTGAAAAACAGAACTATGATCGAGTTTAATAATAATAATACTAAATTTTTTGTAACTTTATTTCCTTCTTATCAATACCAAGGATATAAGTATCCAAGCTATAATTGTCCCAAGAGGAATGCTGGGGATATACAAAGATGGTATGAATGCCATATGGGAAGAGGATCTGTCATTTTTAATGATTCCTATGGAATAGTGTGGGAAAGTGCCCCTATGGGGAATCCCAATGAATATAATGGCAGATTTATTTGGTATGGTATAAATAGCAAGGGACAATAAATTAGTAATATGCAATATCCCTTTCATGAATCCCTTGATTTGGATGAGAAAATAATTTTTACCAAAAATAATAGTGATTGGAAATATATAGGGAACTGAATTCCTTTTCCATGGTGCAATAGCACTGTAGTCCATGATCAAAAACAAATATGGGGAAACGGACTTTGGCCCAGTGGTTAGGGCGTCCGTCTACCATATGGGAGGTCCACGGTTCAAACCCCGGGCCTCCTTGACCTGTGTGGAGCTGGCCATGCGCAGCGCTGATGTGCACAAGGAGTGCCGTGCCACGCAAGGGTGTCCCCCGCGTAGGGGAGCCCCACGCACAAGGAGTGCGCCTGTGAGGAAAGCCGCCCAGTGTGAAAAGAAAGAGCAGCCTGCCCAGGAATGGCACTGCCCACACTTCCCGTGCTGCTGACGACAACAGAAGCGGACAAAGAAACAAGATGCAGCAAATAGACACCAAGAACAGACAACCAGGGGAGGGGGGGAAATTAAATAAATAAATAAATCTTTAAAAAAAAAACAAATATGGAAAGTCTTTTTAGGAGTTGCGTCTACTTCTGAATGGAATGATAATAAGAGTGGATGGGCAATATTTGCATTTAGATCAAATTCATCATTTTCAATCATGTGTCAGAGATCCATACATGTTTGTGGCAGGGAAGGCTACCATAACTGAAAATGTTTTATTCTATAAGAATGGTGCTTTGCATACTTCCTTGTCTGAGAATATTTTACAGAATGGAGATATTATCACCATGGCTCACCAACAATGAGGAGTGTGGATCCCGGTGCAGTTGAATCAGATTTGGCAGTCATCTCTGGAGAATCATCTTCTTTTCCATTTAGCTCAAGGACTGTTGAAACATTCTAAGAGATTTTTGGGACTTTTAATAGCTGGCATCCTGGGACTCATTGGTGTCATCACTGCTGCTGCCACTGCCATTGTTACATTGCATGAAATGGTGCAAACACAACAATGCATGCATGCATGATTGGCACAAGAATGCAAGTGACTTATGGCATAGTCAAGAACACATTGATGAAGAATTGAATAATAGAGTTAGTGATTTAGAGTCTGCTGTCTTACATTTAGGAGATCAAGTTTATAAATTAAATTTGTTAAGAGGATTGAAATGTGATTGGAATGAAAGTAGTTTTTGTATTACTCCTTTGGATTATTACACTTCAGTGTTTCAATGGGATAAAATTGAGAATCATTTACTAGGACATAAAGGAAATATGTCATTAGAAATTAAAGAATTGCAGAAAAAGATTCTAGAAATGTCTCATAATCAGATATACGTAGATAATGATAAGGACATCTTTAATGATTTGATTTCACATTTAAATAAGTTTAATCCTGTTAACTGGTGGAAGTCACAGCATTTTCTATCACCTTTAGGAATAGGACTATGTGTATTGATCCTGTCGCTCATTGTTGTTACCTGCCTGGGAAAAGGTGTTTGCCAGAGATTGCACTGAGTGGATACCATGGGACAGGCCAATAACTTGGTCCTTGCAAAAACATTGCAATAAGTTCCCCGAGGTCAGTGTGCTTGGCTGGTAGTCAATGACGGGTAAGACTCTCAGAGGAGGGCAGCCTAAGACAGGCACAGCCACCCTGACTAAAACAAAAAGGGGGAAATGTGGAAAACAAAGGCATGTTGTTTCCATGAAAGCAAGTTACTTCCTTGACCACTGAGTCATGCTGTCCCCTATAATTATTGGTGCGGATCATAATCATGGCTGGGTAAAGCACACCTGCAGGCGGAGCAAGAACATATAGGATGGAACAGCCTGAGTAACAGGATTTATGAGTATAGTTACTGATTTTTATAATAATAGTTTCAGTAAAGTTTGTTGGTGTTCATCAATCACTAGTTAATAGAAATGAGGTAAGGGTAATAGGTAACTTGATTTACTGATGAATGTCACATATGTTAGGGGTATAAATACTAGCCCCTCAGCTCAATAAAGTTGTCTGATGAGCTTGAGAAATCAATGCTCTCAGATTCCCTGAACCCAATCTTTCTTTCTTTTTTTCATTCCCGATACCCTCGGGTCTTCGACTCTGACAATCCAGCATTTCCTCTACTAGGAATATATCCAAAGGAACTAAAACACTTATGACACGAGCAGGCATCTGCTCACCAATGTTTGTAGTGGTGTTAGTTTTTTTAATAGATTAAAAAAATTTTTTTAAAGATACATAGAGCATACAAAGTATTACATTAAAAAATATAAGAGGGTCCCATATACCCCCACTTCCCAGCCCCCCATTCCTCCCACATCACCAAATTCTTTCATCAGTATGGCACATTCATTGCACTTGAATACATTTTGGAGCACTGCCACACAGCATGGATTATAGTTTACATTGTAGTTTGCATTCTCTCCCAGTCCATTCAGTGGGTTATGGCAGGATATATGATGTCCTGCATCTGTCCCTGCAATATCATTCAGGGCAACTCCAAGTCCCAAAAATGCCACCATATCACACCTCTTCTTCCCTCTCCCTACCCTCAGCAACTACCATGGCCACTGTCTCCATATCAACGATAGTTTCTTCCATTGCTAGAGTCACAGTGATTCTATAATAGAATACCAGTACATCCACCCTAATCCATGTTTTCTTCCTGAATCGTGAGGACCCTGGGATGGCGATGCCCACCCCACCTCTAACTCAAGAGGGGACTTAGATCCCACATAGCTGATGAATGGAATTTTCCTGCTTGCAGTTGTAGTCTCTTGGTTCCCTGGTGTGGTTGACCATCCCCACCTCCTTGTTAGCCAACATGGGCAAGTCCAATGAATCAGAGAGTAGGTGCTACAACTCTGCTGAGGCTCAGGGCACAGCTGGCACATGACCAGTCCAGAGATTCAAGTCTCTTGAGCATACACCAACCCCAGCACCAACATGGGTTCAGTAAAAGTGACACAAGAGGCATGTGCAGAGAGGACACACCTGAGTCCAACTCTGTCACACTCAGGAGCACAAATTCAAAGTAGGGTCCACTGGCAAAGCACTGAACTCCAGAGACATTTGTCATGACCATAGGATCTGGGTGTCTCCATAGCCCTCAGGAACACCACTAATTGGGATTTTATCTACTTTTGCTGTCTCTTGAGTTCCTGCTGAGATGTGTGTAAGTGCACCCCTTCTGATGACCTCCTGACTCACTTTGAAGTCTCTTAGCCATATAAACTCATTTGTCTCTACCATTTCCCCCTTTTATTCAATGTCTTTTTCTAGTTGCATCACCACATAGCGGTGTTATGAACAGTTGTCAAAAGATGGGAACAACCCAAATGTCCATCAACCAATGAATGGATAAAGAAAATGTATAGATATTTGATGGAAGACTATGCTGCAATAAGAAAAAATGAAATTGGGAGACATTTGATAACATGGATGAATCTTGAAGACATTATGCTAAGTGACATAAGCCAGACACAAAAGGACAAATATTGCATGGACTCATTAATATGAACTAAATATGAATAATAAATGCATTCACTTAAAACCTGGGTATAGGTTATTAGGAGATAGGAGGAGGGCTGAGAAAAACTTCTGATGCTTAATTCATATAGAAGTTTCAATTAACTTGACCGTAAAAGTGTGGAAATGGATAGAGTTGAGGGTAACACATAGTGAGTAGCAGCTGGTCTACAAATGTGATTGTGACTGAAACGGACAGTCTGGGGAAGTAAATGCCAGTTGAAAGAAAGCCAGAGAATAATCTTGGGACTGAATAACACAGTGAATTCAGAGGTGGATGAGAATTGTAGTTTGTGTTATAGATACAAGAGTGTCGTATGAGCTAGAGTGAATGTACATCACTGTTGCAGGGTGTTTGGATGTGGAGAAGCATGGGAAAAATAAGTTGGTGTGACCTATGGACTGTGGTTAACAGCAATACTGTAATATTCATCAATGTCAAAGATATACTGTGTTGATAATGGGGGAATGGAAAAAATGTGCCAAATGTATGCTATGGACCATGGTTGGTGGCAATAATCTGATGATATTATTTCATAATCTAACAAATATTCCACCATGGTGTGGTGTGTTGGTGAAGGGATGTTGTTTGGGAATTTTACTCACGTGCCTGACTATTTTGTAAGTTTACAACATCTGTTATAAAAATATATTTTAAAAAATAAGGTGGGTTGGGGGAAGAATGCATTGGTGTAGGATATAGACAATAGTGATGGTATTTGGTGATGCTCTTCCATGGTTTGTAACAAATGTATCAACAATGCAAGGTATTGGGATGATGGATGTGGCCCTTGTATGATGTTATGCATGTTTATTTATAAGTTCACAGCTTTTACTATACATTATTGTTTATGTTCATGTATGCATTATATACTTAAATAAAAATGTCAAAAAAGTAAGAAGTAGGGGGTGACAGATATCTCCAGGTTAGGAGACCTGGGCTGGTTTGACCCTGAATTTGGCAGCAAGTAGATTTTTGGAAATTTCCATGGAAAAAAGTGGGGATACAGGTCATGGTGGGGTCACAGACTGAGATCTTAAGACACTTGGTGAGCTGTGGACTGGAAGGCAGGAGGCATAGGACATTCATCTGGGAAGGGGCAATTGTCAGTCAAACTGCTGCAGACTGATGGGACTTTGTGTGCTTGAAAATTCTAAGGAGGAGGAGGTATCCAGTGCAGTCACATGAGCCTGAAATGCTAAGAAGTGAGGAAGAGGATATCAGGGAGATGGGAATCATGAGAAGGACTCCAGGTGCCACAGCTGCCCTGAAGATGGAGGGAGATGTGGAGTGCAAGAGAAAGAAACACCCAGTTTGCCAAACTCCTGAATGATGGAAGAAGTGAACTCCCCCTAGAATCTCAGGTAAAAACAGCCCTGGGGACCACTTGATTTTTACTTGGTAAGACCCTGAGCAGACAACCCAGCTAACTTAGCAGACTTCTGACCCACAGAAACTACTGGATTGGAGGTAACTTGCTATCTGGCATAAGAGAGCTTCCCAGGATGAAAGAAAGTGCAGCCTGCCCAAGAATGGTGCCACACACATGGAGAGCTGACACAACAAGATGGTGCAACAAAAAAGAAACACAGATTCCTGGTGCCACTGATAAGGATAGAAGTGGTCACAGAAGAACACACAGTGAATGAACACAGAGAGCAGACAACTGGGGAGGAGGGTAAGGGGAGAGAAATTAAAAAAATAAATCTTAAAAAAAAAAACTTATACAAGCTACTCAATGGACTTCCGCTGAGTGAAATTTAAAAATCTAGACAGGAAATATCTTCCTATGTGTGATCCTACTCTCTATTCATATATGTTTTAAATAGAGAAACATTTGGTTTACAAAACAATCATGCATGAAATACAACATTCCCATATGCCACCCTGTTATTGACACCTAGCATTGGTATGGGGTATTTGTTAAAATTGATGGCACTTTTATAAAATTGAACTATAGATTATATTTCATGGTTTAACTTAGGGTTCATTCTTTGTGTCATACAGTGCCATGGATTTTTAAAAATTATTATTTTATTGCTCTCTATACAAGCTAACATTTCCTTTCATAACCAAAGTTGGATCTATATTTTAGAGATGTTACTTACATCCACAATATAGTGCTACCATCACTACCACCTACTACCAAAACTTTACAATCAACCCAAACAGGAATGTTTTGTGCAGTTTAAGCCTTATCTTCCTATTCCCTATCCCCACCATTCCCTGATTACCAGTATTCTAGGTTCTGGCTTTGGGTTTCTTATTCTAATTATTTCATATCAGTGAGATCATACAATATTTGTGCTTTTGTGTCTGGCTTATTTCACATAACATGTCTTCAGAGTTCATCCATGTTGTCACATGTATCAGAACTTTATTCCTTTTTAAGGCCCTATCATATTTCCATCCTAACTGGACAGATTCTATACATCCATTCCATTTATTATTCTGTAACAGATAAACAGGCCAAAAGATATATTCCCCATACATCAATCTGACAATGACCACTAGGAAGAGCTGCTTTATATAAAGTCCAACAGAAAAATTTCTGCTAAGATGTGTCCATTTTAGCATCATCACATCCCCAAAGGCAGGTGCTGATTGGGTTTTTGGCATTGGCATTGTGTCGAATGATCTAGACATAGTCCCCAACCCCTACAGATGCAGATGCTAACCAGCAGGTTTGGTGGAAAGAATTAGGCCATGAGTGGTTGTCTAATGCCCCCCTCTGTTTAGGAAACACTGAGCTTCTATAACAATGATGTTTTTGACAATCAGGTGTTTAAGACCCCCCTCCATTCTAAAACTCATGCAGGCTCTAGGCTGATGGGCTGGTGACAATAAGAACAGCCCACTGAATGCTGAGGAGATGCCAACTATGCCCATGTTGGTCCAGGGCCTAAGCGGCCTCAAGAGGGACCTGAGCAGTTCACACACACGGTGTTCAGGCCTCTCCTCTTTTGAGCTTGCTTTTCCTCCCTGAATTCTGTCCCTGTCTCTCACTTGTACCTCTCAGCTCCCACATGGCTTGGCCATCTGGCTCCCCTTGTCAACAGCATAAACTTCTGCAGTCCTGGTGAAGGCCCGGCTGGGCACCTTGGTCCAGAGAGTAGCAGAAGGAGAGGATGGAGCTGCTCTGTGCAGGGAGGGGTGATGAGAGCAGCCTCCTCTACCCAACAGGCTCAGCAGCAAGGGCTCTCTGCAAGGCAGTGGGGAAGGGGGCAGGTAGGGTCAGAAGAGGAAATGGTCTACGGGTGGAAGGGAGGGAAAAAGGAGGAGGTGTGTGTGTGTGTATCCATGTGTGTGCATTCATCATGCATAGCTGGGTTTCTGTGTGTCCAGGTGTCTCCAGCTTGTGTTGTTTGTGTGCGTACATGTGCATGTCTTTCTGTCCAGAAAGATTGTTTTTTCCCCCTTTATTAGGGATTTTATGGGTTTTCAGAACAATCATGCACAGAATACAGGATTCCCATTAGCACCCCACCACCAACTCCTTGATGTGATATGAGACATTTGTTACAATTGAGGAAAGTACCTTTTTATAATTGTATTTTTTTCTTCTTTTTTCTTACATTAAAAAAATGAGGTCCCCATATACCCCCACTCTACTCTCCCCACTTCTCCTACATTAACAACCCTTTCATCATCGTGGCCCATTCATTGCATTTTGGAATACATTTTTGAATACATTTGGAGCACTGCTGCACCACATAGATAGTGGCTTATATTGTAGTTTACACTCTCCCCCAGTCCACTCGGTGGGCCATGGCAGCACATATAATGCCCAGGATCTCTCCCTGCAGTACCACCCAGGACAACTCCAAGTCCTGAAAGTGCCCCCACATCATATCTCTTCTTCCCTCTCCCTACCCTGAGCAGCTACAGTGGTCACTTTCTCTGCATCAATGATACAGTTTTTTCCATTACTAATCACAATAGTTTCATAGTAGAATATCAGTAAGTCCACTCTAATGCATACTCTGTTCCTCCATCCTTTGGACCCTGGGATGGTTATGTCCAGTCCCCATCTATATCAAGAGGGGGCTTTGATTCCACATGTCAGTTGGCTCTACTTTGGAGTTTTGGTTCCTGAATGTGATGGAGTTGGACTCAGGTATGACCTTTCTACACATGCCTTTTCTATTACTTTCACTGGACCTGTGGTTGGCACTGGATTTGGTATATACTCAGGAGACCTGAATCTCTGGACTGTCCATGTGACAGCCAGGCCCTGAGCCTCAGCAGACGTGCAACTCCTACCCTCTAGTTTATTGGACATACCCTGGCCAGCTAAGAGGCAGGTGAAGATGGTCAACCATCACACCAAGGAGCTGAGAGTGCCTACAACTGCAAGCAGAATTGCATCCATCATCCATGATTGTACTACTAATTAAAGTTCATGAATTTAACTTAAGGTTCACTACTTTGGATTTTTTTTTTTTATTTCATTAAAAATTTATTGTTACCATATATACAATCTAATATTTCCCCCTTTTATTCATATTCATATTTTATTTCAGGGTTCTTTCTTTCCTTTTATTTTAAATTGTATTAAATAAATATAGATGAAAAGTTATAGAGATTAGATAGTAGGGATGCTATAATCCAATACTGAGAACATGAAAAAATGTTTATAAAAATATCTTTTTAATTATAAATGGAATGTGTACTCATGTATGCTGAGGACAAACTATTAGTGCACAGTGTTTAAAGAGCTGACTAAACACCATGTTTGGGGAGATCCTTGTTACTCAATACTCTATGACTGCACATAGTTTCACCTTGGGTACAGTGACTCTTTTTAAAAATATGTGCTTCCGAGGGATCAATACCAAGTACCAGCTGATGATGCAACTAGAATATGACCTTGAATTAAAGGTTCAACGCAGACCAGCAGAATATCCCTGTCTACATATAATAACAGGAGTTTAAAATGCTGTTTTACCTAAATTAAGGGGGAAATGGAAAAGACAAATGAGTTTATATGGCTATGAGTCTCTAAAAAAGAGTCTGGAGGGTGTCAGAAAAATTGCCCTTATGCACACCTGAGCAGAGTCTCAGAGACAGATAAAGTAGATACAACCCCACGTATTGGTCCTTTTGAGGGCTAAAGAGACCCACAGGTTCTATGGTCATGGCAGATGGGGTTCACTGCCATGTCAGTTGTTCCTTCTTTGGAGCTGGTGTTTCTGTGTGATGGAGCTGGACTCAGATGGGATCTCTTTTCACAAGACATTCATGCTACTTTACTGGAATTGTAGTTGGTGCTGGGGTTTAAGATATATCTAGGGGATTTGAATCTCTGGACTGACAACATGATAGCCAGGCCCTGAGCCTCAACAGACTTCAGCTCCTACACTCTGATTTATTGTACTTACTCCACTCAGCTAACATGGAGTTGAAGAATGTCAACCACCACACCACGGAACCTAGAGTGCCTACAACTGAAAGCAGGAGGATTGCATCCAATATCCATGTGGAATCTAAACCCCCTCTTGACATAGATGTGGAATGGACACAACCAAGCCAAGGTCCACAGGATCAGTAAGGATCAGAGTGGACTTAATGATATTCTACTCATGAACTATTGTGGTTAATAATCAAGAAAATGTGGCATTGATGTGGAAAAAGTGGTCACGGTGGCTGCTGGATGAGGGGAAGAGGAGGAAGAGAAGAGATGTGGAGGCACTCTGGGGACTTGGAGTTGTCTTGGGTGGTGCCCCAGGGAGAATTGCTGGATGTCGTATGTCCTCCCATGGCCCACTGGATGGAACGAGGGAAAGTGTGGGCTATGGTGTGGAACACGGGACATGGGGTGCAGCGATTCCCGGAGATGTACTCACCAGACGCAATGGGTGTGACATGATGATGGGGGAGAGTGTTATTGAGGTGGATTGGTGGGGTGGGGGCGGTGGGGGTGAATGGGGACCTCATATTTTTTTAATATAATATCTTTTAAAGAATGAATAAATTGAGTAGAATTTGGGGGAAAAAAAGGAAAAAAAATATGTGCTGAAAAGTGGATCATGAACTTTATAATGGGCCACTTTCTGCCTTTGTGAGTTTGAAAGAAAAACAGCTCTGGGCACTTTTGCTTGGTGTCTGTGCAGTGCTCTTGGGCACAGCTCTCATGAGAGAATATGTTTATTTAGCATCTGTCTGAGTAAGGAATGAGTCTAAACAACCAGCCCTAGCTCCCAGAGCTCATGATCTATACCAAACACCATTAGCGGTCAGTAAAAGGGAATTCAGATTCACAACTGCATGTGTGTGAAGAGGTGAACGTAGAAAATACATGATCATATCCAATTTTTGCCATTAGTTCAGAGGTCAGTGTAAAGATAGAAGAGAAATGTAGATTTTTGTAAATAAGTATAAATCAAAATAAATGTTAATGTTATGTGAAGGATTTTTATTTTCTATTCATTATATCATCACATTATTTTTAAAATCCTATCAAGGATGAATTTGTTTCCTAAGTAATTTCATTTAGAGAGCATAGCTATTTTCCAGATAAATAACACAGTACCAGTAAACATACAAACTTAATTATGATCAGATGAACTCATGTCATCCTTTATTTGCTGTGGGGGTAAAATGCAAATACATAAAATAGTCAAAGAAGTCATTTACTTTTTTCCTAGTCCCTAACTGATTCTGATAGGAAGCCAAGCCAACTTGCACTGTACTACAATGCCTGTTTAATACTTAAATCTAATTGTCCCTGCTATTTTTAGCTGTGGATTGATTCTTTAATAATTAGAAAATGTTACTCTCACATATTTTAATGAATTAAAAATTAATTTATATTCACGAAATATACTACACTGTTTTTGTATGTATGTGAACTTTAGTTATTTAAAACTTCCTTAGTTTTACTTCTCACGCTGTACTTGAAACCACTTTTTCCCCAAATTAGTGAAATCAACCAGGAAAATTGGACACAAATGGAAATGCCATCCTCACTTCAACTAAAAGCATTCTGGAAAGGTGATCCATAAGTTAGTGGAAAATTGAACATAGATGTAGGAAAATGAGGAGAGAAGATATGGAGGAAGTAGATCTCAGAAAGACATCCAAGTTCTTTTTTCTAAGAGGAAGGCAACAGCCTGAGTTCACAACAAAAACCCTTTCCTTAAAAGTGTGACAACATGTTAACAGCCTGGGGTAGGAGACTCTTTTGGCCTTTAACCTGAGTGTGAAAACAATTAGAAGGGATAAAGGGGATCGGGATGCCGGAAAAAGGAGAAACTGCTCATCATGATTGGTTGATGAAAATTAAAGACTAAAATATATTTTATATTCCTATAAAATAGAGGCAGTGTTTGCAAGCATATAGAATAAAGAGCATTTTCCTATACTGATGCTGAAAGTGTACACTGGTGCAGAAACAGTGCATTGAAGTTTGACCCAGCAATTCCACTACTAGATATGCACCCTGGGGCATTGCACAAGTGCCCAAGGATACATGGAATAGTCTGTTTAAAAGACTTTTTAAAAAAATTACTCTTGTATCACAAAAAAATGGAAAAATGACCAAGATGTTCATAAGAGTGGAGAAAGGAATTGTGGTAAAAGAAATTCTTTGAATACTATGCAACAATAACTGCTACAAAAATTATAACCACTCACACCAACATGGAAGAATCTTGCCAGTCTAATCTTGAATGATAAGAAAAGGCAAATAAGAAGACAAGAATAATGAATAAATTTATGGGTATTGTAGAAAGCCTACAACATTGTCAATATGTGTTTTTGGGATATGAAAATGTGCTTTACCTCTGAAAAATAGCCAGCAGTTGATAATCACAAAATTAAAGTTACTAATTATGACAAATTTAAAGTTCCTTTTTCAAGAGAAGAGAAAAGATGTTGAAAAGAAGTGGTAGGTTCCTGCACATTTATTTTCCATTGATCTAAGAATAATTTGTGTTTTCTTAAAGATTTATTTATTTCTCTCCCCTTCCCCCTCACCCCAGTTGTCTGTTCTCTGTGTCTGTTTGCTGCATGCTCTTCTTTGTCCACTTCTGTTGTTGTCAGTGGCATGGGAATCTGTGTTTCTTTTTGTTGTGTCATCTTGTGTCAGCTCTCTGTGTGTGCAGCACCATTCCTGGGCAGGATTCACTTTCTTTCATGCTGGGTGGCTCTCCTTATGGGGTGCACTCCTTGCGTGTGAGACTCCCCTATGTGGGGGACACCACTACGTGGCAGGGCATTCCTTGCATGCATCAGCACTGCACATGGACCAGCTCCACATGAGTCAAGGAGGCCCAGGGTTTGAAACGCAGACCTCCCATGTAGTAGATGGATGCCCTAACCACTGGACCAAGTCTGTTTCCCTAATTTGGTATTTTGGATAAACACTCATGGAATCAGTTTTGGGTTTGCATTAAATTGTTAGTTTGGTAAAATGAATGATAGTCTTGTGAATTGTAACCCTTTCTATCTGTTCCTTAGAAATTATCTTCAGGAACAACGATATTTCTCTGCTGAGACTCAAATTTTATGAAGGTTTACCAGAGTACCTCCATGATGAAATTGAGATAAGGTATGTAAGACATTATAAGGGTGATAAATAATAATGGAGGAAGAACAAGAGCTCTTATTTGTGACCCCTAATTTAGAGATCTAAGTTCCTCTTAGTTGAATTGTATTTAGAAAAAGGTACCTGTTTATAATATTTGTTCATTAATTCATTGAATAACATTTATTGAATATATACTCTTTGCAAGGCTTAGTAGATGCTGAGGGTATAGTTATAAACAAGATATACTGTCCCTATCTTTATGAAGATTTTGGTTTATCAAGGGAAACATAGAAAGCAACAAATTATACAGTGGATGATTAAAACACTGTTTTGTAATGAGTCCAAAACAAATAGGGAATGTTGTGAAAATACTTAATTTGACCCTGTCTGGGAATCTGGGATAACTCCCTTGAGGAAGTGACACTTGAGTCCTATTATTTATCATTATCACAAATGGACTGAAGAATTCAGATTAAATCAATGCTTAGGGAAATTCCTAATAAAAACTATTAAAGCTTTAATAACAGTCATGGTAACCTAAATTTATATTCTTTCAATTCTTAGCCATCCACTTGCTAATTCATTTGAAACTCTTGGCTTCTTTTATTTTAATAGTAGCTTCCACAATTCCTACATGTACCTATGTATAGAGTATAAGACTTCATAAACTCATTTCAGTCTTTACAGTTGACAACTAATAAAAGCTTCCAAGTTATAATAGTTTTGAAAAAAAATTGTTAAAATGCATTAAACTTGGTTTCTATGTCATCTTATTCTTCCTTCAATAAATAATGCCAAGCAGTTCTATTATCTCTTTCCAGATAGATGGTGAGCTTCTCAATGACAGAGGCCATGACCCCAGAACTTTGCAGGATAGGAGACATATCCTAAATAAATAAATAAATATTGAGTAATTCCAATTATAAATAATCTATTTAATGAGGTAGAAAGCAAGTAGATGACCAAACTTTGGGTTTTTTGGTAAGAAACTTTTTAAGCAGAGTGAGTAGTTACAAGCAGGGGCTTTGAAGTCACAAAGCCTGGTTTTGAATCCAATTTCCTTACTGTAATACTTGTGCATCTTTAGGAAAGTCACTACATTTCTCTAAATTCCATTTTCCTTCTCTCTAGAATAACTGAGATTCTGTGTGTCAAGTACTCAGCATAGTACCTAACACTTAGGAACTGTTGCATAAGTGGTGGCAAATGTTATTAAAAAGACTGTACCAAGTTTTTTTTTATCCATTTGTGTTTTATCTGTGTAGATTTAAGTAGATAAATATTGTGACATAAAATACTGGTATGCTTGAGAGAAGATGGATAATTGGCCCTTCCCACAATTATCCCAAGTCAGAAAGTAAAATGCTTTTAACCAATACCCTAAATATTTATTGAAACTAAACCATGAATTACTGCTAATCATTGGTAATTAAATGGATAATTATGGCCTTACCAGTTCAGAGACTATACTTCCTTCCTTTTTCTGTCAGTTTTTTAAATAAATCAAGTAGTCTTTATGAATGATTTTTTTGTCGATTTTAAAAATCCAAATAATCTCCTGGTGTATCTTTCACAGAGATTAGAGATTTGATGTATGAGGTTTACTTGAATTGGTGTGTGTGGACATATTGCCTTTGGGGATTGAAAGAATAGCAGATCTAGTCTATATTTCTATGTTTCAGCTTCTGTAAATGAATTTAGTCATTTTAAATACTTCTCAGTTATTCTCTTTTCCTATATTGTGTAGGACACTTTCACTCTTCTCTTCCTGTTTTCATTATATTGATTAATACTGGCATTTCCTGAAGGCCTTTTTGGAAGTAAAGGATGGAAGGAAACACATTGATTAAATAAACTAATATTTTAAGGCTTAAAAATGTCTTTTAATTTATGTTATTTCTACAGTTGCTTTACTGGGAAAAGTAAAATATTATAAATGCACCCTACAAAAAGGCAAAAAAACTCACTCAACAAAAATAACCTTTAAGGCCTTTTTATACTACATTTTTAAAATGTCCTTCAAGTTTCTCTAGAAACAAAGTATTGACAATATTTCTTCTCTAGTAAACCCTAGATCTTGGATGTAGTTAAAAGATTTATGGAAAATGATTTTGGAATATGGTTCTAAGAATATAAGATGTTGATTTAAAATACGGGAATATATGGTGACCTGAAAATTATTTCTGTACATGAAATGTTTTGAATTATTTGGTAGATTTTCTTGCTTCAGAAGTTATATTTAAAAGTAACAAATATGGGGAGTGAATGCAGCTCAAGTGTTTGAGCATCTGCTTCCCATGTATGAGGTCTAGGTTCAATTTCCAGAAACACTTTAAAAAAAGTAAATTCAGCTTGAAGTTAGTGGAGGTTCCTAGGAGTCCATTTAGAGGATTTTGCTTATAAGATTAATAACAGCTGACAGTTTTATGTAAGGCAACCCAACAGCCTACACTCGTAAGAATATTAGTGAATGCAATTTATATCATAACAGTTTTAAATTTTAAAATTTGCATTTTCTTTTTTTACCTTTATTTGTATTTCTCATTTACTCCTATGATGCCAGTGAGAAATAGGAAAGAGACAATTACTATTTTAACAATTGTGTCCTGCCCTAGGATACAATGCAAATCATTGATGATTGATAGTTGTCTATGGGTCTTCTGATTGTTTTTTCTCTTTCACCATACGTTGGGCTATTTCATTCAATTATTTTATTGACTTCTTAATCCATAATGAGGATTTAGAAATCTTTTTCTGTAATTCTCAAGATGATTTGCAAAGTATACAGTATTTACTGAAAGAATGAACTTGAAAATAAATGCCTAAGTAAAATTAAACTTTTCTCTGAATTTCCTAATGTGCATTTCTGGACTTTAGTTTCCCTTTATGTACCTATTGCAATTCTACATTTTCTCTATTAGCAAAATTCACTCATGATGATTAAAATCTGTCTTTGCTGTAATTTTGGTTTCTAACCTATTAGTGGCCATGTTTTTCCACTTCAAACAACTGTGCTGGGTGGTTCTAGAGAGAGCAGATATAAAATCTTTTTATTTATTTATTTATGTATTTATTTATTGAAGGACTTGTATGCAAGTTTATTACAGTAGAACTTGTCATATACCTAGCTGCCCATCATCTTTTTAAAAAATTATTGAAGTATATCACTCATACATAAACATACATAAACAATAAGTATTTACTAATAGTTGTGAATTATAAGACAAGCATATAACATCATACAAGATTCTCTTACCTCTCCCTAACATCAATACTGTGCACTTTTGTTAAACATTTTTACATAGAGAATAAAGATCACTGTCAAAATATTACTACCAACCAAAGTATTTTCCCCAACCCATTCTACTAAATATTATCTTTATATCATTTGTATATGAACATGCATAAACAAAAAGTGTATATTAAAAGTTGTGAACTTACAAAGCAAACATGCATAACATCATACAGGGTCCCATACGTAAACCCTCCACCAATACCTTGAATTGTCGTGAGATGTTTGTTACATATTATGAAAGACTGTTGCCAAAATCTTACTAATTAAAGTCCTTATCTTATATTTGGGGTATTTTTCCCCCACCCACCCTATTAATATTTTTAAATATATTTTTTATGACCGAAGTTGTAAACTTATAAAACAATCATGCACATGTATAGAAAAACAACATCCCTCTATCAACACAGCACACTGTGGTGGAACATTTGTTACAAATAATATATTATCATCTGATTACTACCACATCCATAGTGTACATTTGGCACATATTTTTCATACTTCCCCATTATCAAAACAGTACATCTTTGACATAGATGCAAGAATATTATAGTATTACTGTGAACCACAGTTCATAAGTCACTCCAGTTGTATCTTTCCCATGTTTCTCCACATTCCCACCACCCTGCAGTAATGATGTATATTTACTCTAGCTAACAAAGGACACTCTTGCATCTGTACTATCAACGATGAATCTCATCCACCTCTTGGTTTACTGTGCTATTCCCTTCCTAGGTCATTCTTTAGCATTCTGTCAATTGGTATTTAAATACCTAGACTACCATTTTCAGCCACATCTTCATTTATAAACTAGCTGTTATTATGTGTAACCATCCACTCTATACATTTCCACACTTTTACAGTAAGCTATTTAAAACTTCTACATACATTAAAATAAGTAGTTCATCTCAGTCCTCTTCATATCTCCTTTAAGAACCCACCACCTACCACCAGGTCTTGAAGCTATTTTCCCATAATTTCTTCTATGGTTTGTGCTTTTATTTTTAGTTTTTTGAACCATTTTGAGTTAATTTTTGGATAAGGTGTGAGAGAGGGGGCCCCTTTCCTTCTTTTGGCTATGAATATCCAGTTCTTTCAGCAACATTTGTTGAATGGACTCTTCTATCCAAGCTATGTGGATTTGACAGTCTAGTAAAAAATCACTGGAGCATACATGTGAGGGTCTGTTTGTGAACCATCAATATGGTTCCATTGATCTATGTGTCTGTCTCTACACCAGTACCATGCTGTTTTTACCACTATAGCTAGGTAATATTATTTAAAGTCTAGAAATAAGAGTTTGCTTTTCCTTTTTATGATATTTCTGCCTATTCAGGGCCCCTTACGCTTCCAAATAAATTCGCTAATCATGTTTTCAATTTTTAAAAATGCTGGTTGAATTTTTTTTTTTTTTTTTTATAAAGGGTATTTATTTGAGGTAGGAACTTACAGATTCCAGGCCATAAAGCATAAGTTAACTTCCCTCACCAATATCTATTTTCACGTGTTGGCACAAAATGGCTGCCAACATCTGCGAGGGTTCCTCCCTTCCAAGGTCTTGCTTCTCTCTGGGTTCAGGATTCCTCTTTTCCCAGGGCTTGCTTCTTTCTGGGCTCAGTGTTCCTCTCTTGCTAGGGCTAGCTTCTCTTTCCTCTGTGGGTTTACTTCCTGGGGCTCCAGTTTAAAGCTTCAGCATCAAACTCCAACATCAAACCTCCAACATCAAAAACCATCAGATCTGTCCTTTTTCATGCCTTTTATCTGTGAGTCCCTACCTACCAAGTGTTGGAGACTCAACACCCTAATAACATGGCCCAATCAAAGCCCTAATCATAACTTTTTTTTTTCCCTGTAGAGCTACCCTAGCACTTTTTTTTTTATTGACTTTGTAATAATATTACATTAAAAATATATATGTGAGGTCCCATTCAACCCCACCCCCCCACCCCCCCCTCTACCCCCCCCAACAACACTCGTTCCCATCATCATGACACATCCATTGGATTTGGTAAGTACATCTTTGGGCACCTCTGCACCTCATAGACAATGGTCCACATCATGGCCCATACTCTCCTCCATTCCATCCAGTGGGCCCTGTGAGGATCCACGATGTCTGGTGATCACCCCCGAGGCGCCATCCAGGGCAGCTCCACGTCCCAAATACGCCCCCACCTCTCATCTCTTCCTGCCCTTCCCCATACCCATCGTCCACCATGTCCACTTTTCCCAATCCAATGCCACCTCTTCTATGTGGACATTGGATTGGTTGTGTCCATTGCACCTCTATGTCAAGAGGAGGCTCAGATTCCACATGGATGCTGGCTGCCATCCTCCCATTTTCAGTTGTAATCACTCTAGGCTCCATGGTGTGGTGATTGTCCTTCTTCAACTCCATCTTAGCTGAGTGTGGTAAGTCCAATAAATCAGATTGTAGGTGCTGGAGTCTGTTGAGGCTCAGGACCTGGCTATCACATTATCAGTCCAGAGATTCAAATCCCCTAACTATATCTTAAACCCCAATGTTAACTGCACCTCCAGCAGATTAGTATGAAAGTCTTATGAAGGGAGATCCTATCTGAGTCCAGATTCATCACACATAAACACCATTTCCAGAGAGGGGCCATCTGCCCTGATAGTAAACCCCATCGGCCATGACCATAACTCTCATGGGTCTCTTTAGCCTTCATAGGAACCAATATCTGGGGGTTGTATCTGCTTTATCTGTCTCTCTGACTCTGCTCAGTTGTGCATGAGGGCAATCCTTCTGCCAGCCTCCAGACTCTTTTTTAGAAACTCGTAGCCATATAAACTCATTTCTCCTTTCCATTTCCCCCTTACTTTAGGTCAAACAGCATTTTAAAGTCATGTTGTTTTATGTAGACATGGATATTCTGTTGATCTGCATTGAACCTTCCATATAAGGTCCTTTTTGCTGGTTGAATTTTTATTGGGATTGCATTGAATCTGTATATCAGTTTGAGTAGAATTGACATCTTAGTGATATTTAGTCTTCCAATACATGAGAATGGAATGTTCTTCCAATTATTAGGCCTTTCTTGAATTCTTTTAACATTGAGTTGCAGTTTTCTGAATACAAGTGCTTTCCATCATTGGTTAAGATTATTCCTGACTATTTGAGTTTTATCTGTCATATTATATTTTCACCATTTAAAAAAAATTATTTACTTTTATTGATATAATCCTCATTTCTAGTCTCTCTTCTAGACCAGTCTCTACTGTCTTTTCTTTTCAGGCTCTAACACACTCTTTAGAGTTTCCTGAAAATCTGGTCTCTTTGTTAGAATTTCTCTCAGTTTCTATTTATCTGTGAATATTCTAAACTCACCCTTATTTTTAAAAGACAGTCTTGCCAGATATAAGATTCTTGGCTGGAAGTTTTTTCCTTTCTTATAGTGTCTTAAATATATCACACCACTGTCTTCTTACCTCCATGGTTTCTGGTGAGAAATCAGCATTTAATTGAATTGGGTTTCCCTTATGTGTTATACATTGCTTTTCTCTTGCTGTTCTTAGAATTCTCTGTCTTTGGCATTTGACATTCTGATTAGTATGTGTATCAGAATTGGTCTATTCAGAGTTTTTTGGATGGGAGTATATTGTGCTTCTTGCACATGGATATCTATGCCCTTCAATAGGATTGGGAAATTTTCTACCATTATTTTTTCAAATATTCCTTCTGCCCCTTTTCCCTTCCTTCTCCTTCTGGGACACACATGACATTTATGTTTGCATGTCTTTTGCTGTCATTTAGTTCCCTGAGACCTTGTTCAATTTTTTCCATTCTTTTCTTCATCTGTTCTTTTGTACATTTGCTTTCAGAGGCCATTTCTTCAAGCTCACCAATCCTTTCTTCTGCCTCCTCAAATCTATTATATAATTCCAATGTCTTTTTAATTTCATTTATGCCCCTTCCATTTTCATAAGATCTGTTATTTTTCTATGTGTGCTTTCAAATTTTTCTCTGTGCTCATCCAGTGTCTTCTTAGTATCCTTAATCTCTTTAACCATCTCATTGAATTTATTAAGGAGATTTGTTTGAACATCTGTGATTAGTTGTCTCAACTCCTTTATGTCATCTGGAGGCTTATCTTGTTCCTTTAAGTGGGCCATATCTTCCTGTTTCTTGGTGTGGATTTTTTTTGTTGGTGTCTTGACATCTGACTTACTAGAGTATCTATTCTTTTTTTTTTTAAAGATTTATTTTATTTCTCTCCCCTTCCCCTGCCCTGCCCCACCCTGCCCCAACCCACCCCACCCCGGTTGTCTGTTCTCTATGTCCATTTGCTGTGTGTTTTTTGTCTGCTTCTGCTGTTGTCAGTGACATGGGAATCTATGTTTCTTTTTGTTATGTCATTTCGTTCTGTCAGTTCTCTATGTATGTGGCGCCATTCCTGGGCAGGCTGAAATTTCTATTGCGCTGGGCGGCTCTCCTTACAGGGAGCACTCCTTGCAGGTGGGGCTCCCCTACACAGGGGCACCCCTGCATGGCATGCCACTCCTTGCATGCATCAGCACTGCACATGGGCCAGCTCCACACAGGTCAAAGAGGCCTGAGGTTTGAACCACGGACCTCCCATGTGGTAGACGGACACCCTCTCCACTGGGCCAAGTCTGCTTCCCTAAAGTATCTATTCTGGATGCAGTTTTTCTCTTTAGTTTAGGGCTTCCTGCCCTTTCTCCCCCTGCTGGTTGTGCAGTGGGAACCAAGGATGTAGTTAATGCTCTAAGCTGTGGAGGCTCAAGCTGTCCTCATTGCCCCAGGCACCAATGAAGCTTATCCCAGCTTTCTCCTTTGCCAGTGGTAGGAACAGAGACATAGCTGTGTGGAGTAATCCAAGTCATGCAGGCCTAGACTGTAGTTGCCCAGAGAGACTGATGAAGATAAATATCCCTTTCTCCCCTGCCCAGGATAGGGATGGAGCTGCAGGTGTGGGCAACAATCTAAGCACTGTGGGTCCATGATGACCTCATTTGCCCTGGTAGACTTCCAGTTATTCAGTCTCTGCCAGCCAGAGGTACCTACAGTTACCTGGATAGGGTGGTACAGAGCCCAAAAGCCCCCTCCCTGCTAGAGGTGGGGCTGAAACCTAGGTTAGGGCTGCAGGCCATTCTGGGTGAAAGAATCTGGTTCCTACCATCACTGTGATTTTTGGTCAGCCCTACTTCCCATCATGCTGGTGGTAGAGTCAAAATGGTGGCTACTGGCCTCTTTCTGACACAGATAAGGTCAAACTTTAATGTACTTAGGGTTATACTTTAGCATTGAATTTACTAATCAGTAGCTGAAATCAGTGGCCAACCATCTCCTCTACCATTTTTGGGAGTTGGAGCTTTCAATTCCAGCCACAGAATAGCTCCTGTGTAAGCCTGTGCTGCCAAAGTAGGCTAATCACCAGCCTCTGTGGCATGGCTTGTATTTTCCCAGATAGGCTGGCACAGGTCCCTCTAGCTTCCTCCCTACCAGATGTGGGGCTGAGGCCTAAACTAGAGCTGCAGTGTGATCTGTATGGAAAGAAGCCAGTCCCTACCAGCACTGTGATGTTCAGCCCACCCCACTTCTCCTCATGCCATATGCAGAGTTAGATGGTTGCTCCTGGCCTCTTTCTGACTTGGACAGGCTCAAACTTTAGCTGTTCTAAGGATTATACTTTAGCCTGCTGAATTTACTCCTCAGTAGCTGAAGTTGGTGCCCAGCTGTCTCTTCCCTGTTTTGGGGAAGTGGAGTTGCCAATTCCAGTCACAGAACAGCTCCCAAGGCAGCTTGTGCCTCCAGGGGAGGATGGGCAATGGCCCCCAGGGTGTGGAGTGCTCTACTCATGAGTCTTCTCTGCAGATGGGCAGTCTCCTCCTTCCATGCCTACATGGGTGAAATGTATGAGAAATTAGAGGTAAGTACAGGGAAGGGATAAGATGGGGGCATAGGCATACTGTTAGGTGGGGCTTTGCAGGCTTGAGAATGGTAGGATTGGGACGGTGGGTCAGGTGGTTCAAGGAATTGGGGGGATAGTTAAGGGAAGCAGATGAACATGGGAGATTGTCAGGTATGTGCTTGAAACTATAATGTTGAGAAAACTCTTTTGAAAATATAAGGAAGGGTTAATTAAGGTGCTTAATGGGGGGTCTGACACAGGGGCAGGCTTTTAGGGAGTGTGTCAGTGCTTATCTTGTCACAGTGTGTTAAAATACTGGGTGGAGACACATGCAATGAGTTGGAAGTTTTACCTCCATCCTTGGGAGACCTGATGTTCTCAAACACAGGGAAGGGTTTCTCTTGAGAGAATCGGTGGCTCCCAATGGAGGAGGACAGCCTAGAGTGTCAAGCTCTCAGCACTGTTGCAAGTATCTATGAATCTGCTTCTTCAGGAAGAGAAGATCAATTGTCACTGTGGGCCCTGAGGAGAGGATGAGAGTGGAATAGAATAGATGGAAGCAGGGTAATTGGGGGGTGGGGCAATAAAGTGTTCCACAAGATGGTTCGATGATGGATATAGGACATGTTAAATTTTACCAGAAGTTATGAAAGTGTATACTCTAAAATGTAAGCCATAATATAAGTAAAATTTTAGAAAAGTGTATAGTCTAAAATATAAACCATAATGTAAACCAAAATAGAACCATGTTTGGTAGCTATGTTTCAATATCTGTACATCAACTGCAGCAAATATAGCATGAACATGTAAAAATAACATTGCTGGGGAAGTGGGAAACGGGTTTGATGTTGGGTATAAGGGAGCCCCCTATATTGTATATATGACTTTACTGAGATCTAAAACTTTTTTGAAAGCAAAATTAAAAATTTATAAAAAGGATGTAGACACTGAGAAAGGAAGAAATTGCCTTCTCATTGTACATACAGGGCAACACCTATTACAGTGATGAAAGGCAAAATGTCAAAAACAAAGTATTATGATATATTTCATTTTTTAATTTCCCAATTTATTTTTTACTTTATTTTAGTTTTCTAAATTAATATGTATTCTATTTCTACTCTTTAAACCTATCATTACTATTCTATTTCATTTTCCTACTACTTAAATTTGGCAATATATTAGGCTTCATTTTTTAAAAAAGTTTTGACCACAGAGTTGTTCAACTATGGCAGGGGAGGAACACTCTTGTGGGATGTTATTGATGGAGGACACATGGTTGGGAGGTTCTCCAGGGCATGTATATATGATATATAAAAATGTTTGGATATTCATTGTGTATTTTATAGCAGTTACAGTTACAAACAACAACTGAGGGAGTGCTGAGTTCCTAGATAGGTGCACTCTGTCACATTCCCCAATGGAACAGCAAAAGTCTCCCAAGTGCAAGGGTAAAGACCAGTGAAGAAGGATGGTCTAATGATGAGCCCTTGATACTGATGACTATGCTTATGAGCCTGTGTGCCTGAAATTTCAACTAGGTTTGCCTAAGAGGAAACTCCTAAGAGCCTCTAAGTTGCTCAAATATGGCCACTCTCTAAGTCAAACTCAGCATGTAAATGCATCACCTTTCCCCCAGCATGGGACATAACTCCCACGGATGAGTTTCCTGGGCACTGAGGTATTACTACCAATCACCAGCTGGTGATACAACTAGAAAAAGACCATGAATAAAAAGGGGAAATGGCAAACACAAATGAGTTTATATGGCTAAGAAACTTCAAAAAGCATTGGGAGATCATCAGAGGGGTCACATGCACATGTCAGCAGCACCCCAGGAATAGTCAAAGTAGATACAACTTCAGGTACTGGTGTACCTGAGGCTATGGAGACACACAGGTTCTATGGTCATGGCAGACACCTCTGCAGATTGGTGCCTTGTCAGTGGGCCCTACTTTGTAATTTATGCTTCTATATGTGATGGATTTGGACTCAGATATGACCTTTCCGCACATGCCTCTTATGTCACTTTTACTGAACCTATGGCTGGTGCTGGTCTTGGTGTATACTCAGGAGACTTGAATCTCTGAACTGCACATGTGCTAGGTGAGCCCTGAGCCTCAGCATACTTGCAGTCTTATTCTCTGGTTTGTTGGCCTTATGCAGGTCAGCTAACACAGAGTTGAAGACGGTCAAACACCATGCTAGGGAACCAGGAGTGCCTACAATTGTGAGCAGGAGAATTGCACCTCTCAACCATGTGAGATCTAAGGCCCCTCCTAATTTAGAGGTGAAGTGGACATCACCATCCCTGGGTCCACAGGGTGGAAGAGTAAAATATGCATTAGAGTGGACTTACTGGTATTCTATAGAACTTTTGTGACTAGCAATGGAAGAATTTGTATCATTGATATGGAGACAGTGGCCAAAGTAGTTGCTGTGGGCAGGGAGAAGATAAAAGAGATGTGATGCAGGGGCATTTTTGGGACTTGGAGTTGTCCTCAATGAAATTGCAGGCACAGGTGCTGGACATTATATATCCTGCCATAATCCACTGAATGTACTGAGGGAGAGTGTCAACTACAATGTAAACTATAATCCATGTGGTGCAGCGGTGCTCCAAAATATATTCACCAAATGCAATGAATGTGCTGCAATGATGAAAGAGGTTATTTTTTTTTTGTTATTTATTTATTTATTTTTATTGACTTTGTAATAATATTACATTAAAAATATATATGTGAGGTCCCATTCAACCCCACCCCCCCACCCCCCCTCTACCCCCCCCAACAACACTCGTTCCCATCATCATGACACATCCATTGGATTTGGTAAGTACATCTTTGGGCACCTCTGCACCTCATAGACAATGGTCCACATCATGGCCCATACTCTCCTCCATTCCATCCAGTGGGCCCTGTGAGGATCCACGATGTCCGGTGATCACCCCCGAGGCGCCATCCAGGGCAGCTCCACGTCCCAAATACGCCCCCACCTCTCATCTCTTCCTGCCCTTCCCCATACCCATCGTCCACCATGTCCACTTTTCCCAATCCAATGCCACCTCTTCTATGTGGACATTGGATTGGTTGTGTCCATTGCACCTCTATGTCAAGAGGAGGCTCAGATTCCACATGGATGCTGGCTGCCATCCTCCCATTTTCAGTTGTAATCACTCTAGGCTCCATGGTGTGGTGATTGTCCTTCTTCAACTCCATCTTAGCTGAGTGTGGTAAGTCCAATAAATCAGATTGTAGGTGCTGGAGTCTGTTGAGGCTCAGGACCTGGCTATCACATTATCAGCCCAGAGATTCAAATCCCCTAACTATATCTTAAACCCCAACATTAACTGCACCTCCAGCAGATTAGTATGAAAGTCTTATGAAGGGAGATCCCATCTGAGTCCAGATTCATCACACATAAACACCATTTCCAGAGAGGGGCCATCTGCCCTGGTAGTAAACCCCATCGGCCATGACCATAACTCTCATGGGTCTCTTTAGCCTTCATAGGAACCAATATCTGGGGGTTGTATCTGCTTTATCTGTCTCTCTGACTCTGCTCAGTTGTGCATGAGGGCAATCCTTCTGCCAGCCTCCAGACTCTTTTTTAGAAACTCGTAGCCATATAAACTCATTTCTCCTTTCCATTTCCCCCTTACTTTAGGTCAAACAGCATTTTAAAGTCATGTTGTTTTATGTAGACATGGATATTCTGCTGATCCACATTGAACCTTCCATATAAGGTCCTTTTCCAGTTGCATCATCAGTTGGTATTTGATAGTGGTCCCTCGTTGCCAGGGAGGCTCATCCCCGGGTGTCATGTCCCACGCTGGAGGGAAGGCATTGCATTTACATGCTGAGTTTGGCTTCGAGCCTGGCCACATTTGAGTAACATGAAGGCTGACAGGAGGAAATTCCCAGGCACAATGTTGCTCTAGGCCTTGTTCTTATTTTAGGTTTATCAGCTCACAAGCATAGTCATTAGCATCAGGGGCTCACTGTTGAACCCTCACTCCCTCCCGGTCCCCGCCGCTGTACCTGGGAGACTATCGCTGCTCCCCTAGGGACCACGACAGAGCACCACTGGCCAGGAACCCAGTACCCCCCCTGCTGGGTTTTTAATTGTTGCCACTATGAGTATATCCAATCATTACCATGCACCCTGGACATATGTTCTGTACAGCTCCCTGTCAGCCATATATCACCTGTCATTGGTATCCCATACCAGTATCCCTCCATTGCCATTGTTGAAACACTCTGTGATCCAGAACTCCCCGAAATTTGAAGCCCAATATAATGTCATGGTCCCTTACTAGGGAATGGCATATAGCGATGGGTTTAAAGGATAGATAAAGAACTTGGATAAAGTTAGATAAAGAACTTAGATAAAGAATGTTGACTTGAAAAAATTCCACATCCTATCCTTTCCCCCCCCCCCCCCTAATTATTCAGCGTTTCTTCGTAGGAGTCCTAGACCACAGCAATGCATATATATAATATACAGCACTCCCATACATCCACCACAACACCTTTTTCCTTCCACAGCGATACTCTTACACCCTATTCACATCATATTTACTTAAGGTGATGTACAGAGTCTGAGATATTAGCTTTCTAACATGGTAATATCTGTGCTTACATTATGGTGCATACTTTAGGATACACAGTTCTTTACATTTTTAGTTCTCCTATGTTTTACATTATGGTTTACATTATCAGTCTGTCGTCTCCTATATGTTATGGTGTAATATTACATGTTTTATATCCATCCTTGTGTACTCTCAAGAAACTCCTCTCTTACCCCCCTTTTACTTTGGTTCCACACATTTAACGTCCATTTTCCCTTCCACCTTGGTACCCACAGTGACAGTCAACCTCTGTTTCCTGAGGAGCCACTTCCAGAGATAGATGGAATAGTGTTTAGGGCCTAACTTGCTCATCTGCCCCAATGCCCTGGGAGCCACCCTTTCTCTCGAGGGATAGAGTTCCCTCTATTTGGTGGCATTAGTCCTCCCCAGGATGTGGGTCCACCCCCACTCTCACTACTTGGGATTCTACCCCATGGTGTCACCCACTCTGGCAGAATGAGCATTTAGACATTCCCCAGGAGCCCGTCCTGCATCAGGCCCTCCCATCCGAGCATTCTAAACAGGTAACCCTCTTTATTATATTTTGATATTATTTTCTCGGCATTTTACTCTCCACCACCTCCTAACCCTCTCCTGTGTTCGTATGCTACCCCTCCCTCCCCCCACTTTTGGGCAACATTACCCAACCGTCCCTCCCCAGCCACCCTCAAACCCGTAAAGCCCCAATCAAAGGCAACCCCTTGCCCCCATTTTATCTCTTCTTTGTGTTCATACTTACCACCATCTCGCCTTAAGTTCCACCCCTGCAGACATCGGCTCATATCCTTCCTCCACCCTCCGATTTCCTGTAAGCCTATCGTTCAGTCTCTTGCTATCTAGGGCAGCTTGTTTATTTCATATCATTGAGGTCATGTAGTATTTGTCCTTCAATGTCTGGGTTGCTTCACTCAACATAAGGTTCTCAAGATTCATCCATGTTATCACATGTGTTTGTAGTGTGTTTGTTCTTACAGCCGAGTAGTATTCCATTGTGTGTATATACCACATTTTATTGATCCACTCATCTGTTGATGGGCATTTGGGTTGATTCCAACTTTTGGCAATAGTGAACAATGCTGCTATGAACATTGGTGTACATATATCGGTTTGTGTCCTTGTTTTCAGTTCTGCTGGGTATATACCCAGCAGTGGTATTGCTGGGTCATATGGTAAATCTATGGCTAGTTTTTTGAGAAACCGCCATACTGTCCTTCAGAATGGTTGGATCCTTCTGCATTCCCACCAGCAGTGGATGAGTGTTCCCCTTCCTTCACATCCTCTCCAGCACTTGTATTCTTCTGTTTTATGAAAGAGGTTATTGATGTGGGAGAAGTGGCCAGGGGTGGGGTGGTAGGGGATGGTAAAAGGGAACCTCTTACATTTTTAATGCAACATTTTTTGTCTTTATTTTTTAATGTTACGTAAAAAAAATATGAGGGCCCCATATAACCCCCACCCCCTTCACCCCACTCCTCCCATAACTACAACCTCCTCCATCATCATGGGACATTCATTGCACCTGGTGAATACATCTCCAAGCACCACTGCACCACATGGTCAATGGTTTACATTATAATTTACACTCTCCCCCAGTCTACCTAGTGGGCCATGGGAGGGCATACAATGTCCAGTAACTGTCCCTACAGTACCACCCAGGACAACTCCAAGTCCCAAAAATGGCCCCACATCACATCTCTTCTTCCCACTCCCTACCCTCAGCAGCTACCATGACCACTTTCTCCACATCAATGCTACATTTTCTTCCATTACTAATCACAATAGTTCCAGAATAGAATATCAGTAAGTCCACTCTAATCCATACTCTATTCCTCCATCCTGTGGACCCTGGAATGGTTGTGTCCACTCCACATCTATATGGAGAGGGGGCTTAGATTCCACATGGATGCTGGATGCAATTCTCCTGCATCTCTTGGCTCCCTGTTGTAGTGGCAACATTTTGTGTTCTAAAATTAAATAAATAAATTTTTAAAAATAAGGCAGATTTCAAATCAGAGCCCTAACCTCACTCCTGAAAAAACTAAATAAAAAGCATAATAAACTCAAAGTAAGCAGAAGGAACAAAAACAAGTAGAGCAGAGAGAGAAATAAAATAGAGAACAACAATAACAAGAAATAGAATCAAGGTAACCAAAAGTTGGTTCATTGGCAATGTCAATAATACTGGCAAACCTTTAGTCAGACAGACAACAAGTTCAAAGTTTTTGTAATTTAAAAACTTTTTTAAGAGTTGATATCTACATGCCCAAGTAAGACTTCTCCTGGAAAAGTCTACCCCTCAGAGTCAACAAATAAAAGGCCAAATGCCACTGGATGAGTTCTCTGGAGGATGACAGAGACAGGAGAAGGATTCCATCAACATTGAAACAAAGAAAAAGGTAAATATCAGGTAGAGGTAATATTTGGAAACCATATATCTGATTAGAACTTACCATCCAGAGTACATAAAATCTCCTAAATTCAACAACAAAGAGACAAACCAATTTAAAAATATGCCAAAGACTTGAATAGACACTTCTCCAAAGAGGATATATAAATGGCTTAAAAAGCACATGAAAAGATTAGGGAAATGCAAATCAAAATCACAATGAGGTCTTTCACACTTACTATTAATAGAATGGCCACTATTAATAAATCAGAAAACTACAAGCATTGAAGAGGATGCGGAGAAAGAGGAAAACTCACTCACTGTTGGTGGGAATGTAAAATACTGCAGACAGTGTGGAAGTCAGTTTGGTTGTTCCTCCGGAAGCTAAGTATACAATTGCCATATAACCTGGCAATCCCACTACAAGTTATATACCCAAAAGAATTCAAAGCAAGGACTTGAACAGGTATTTGAATGCTGATGTTCATAGCAATATCCACAATAGCCACAAGATGGGAACAACCTGTGTGCTCATCAACTGATGAATGCATAAATAAAATGTGCTATAGATATACAATAGAATATTGTTCAGCATTAAAGAGGAATGATTTTCTCATTCATATGACATGGATGAACTTGAAGACATTATATTGTGTGAAATAAGCCAGACAGAAAAAGACAAATATTATATGGTCTCACTGTTAAGAACTAATTAGAATAATTAAACTCAAAGAGTTAGCATCTAGAATGTAAGTTTCCAGGGGCTGGATTGGGAGTAGAGAAAGGAGGAGTTAATGCTTAATTTGTACCAAATTTCTGTTTTGGCTCATTGTAAAGCTTTGAAAACTGATGATAGCAAT
Organism: Dasypus novemcinctus; assembly: GCF_030445035.2. Lineage (NCBI taxonomy): Eukaryota > Metazoa > Chordata > Mammalia > Cingulata > Dasypodidae > Dasypus > Dasypus novemcinctus. The sequence continues at coordinate 3,906,104 of NC_080693.1, read as the reverse complement.
AGTAGCACAACATTGCAAGTTCAGAAACATTTTCTTAGCAGATTAAAAATGAGAAGGGGACAAGTCAAAATCCAGGCCAGAGGTCAGCAAACTGTGGCGGTGGGAGGAAGCCGTACAGAGACCCAATGTCCACAACAAATTGTGTAGAATGCAAAGTCTGACACTTTCAACTCAGCAAGGTACAGGGGTTTACTTTACCTGAGAGGTAATATACTGCTCTCTTTTGTCCCTTCTAAATGAGAAATTAACCTTTATATTAGCAATGGGTACCAGTGCCAGGGATGTAAAGAAGAAATCCACTGAGTATACATTTGATCCTTTGTTTCAAATCATCTTAAGAGGGAAGATGTGTCTGAATTAAATACTTTCTTCCATTCTTACCATGTGTGTACCTCAAAGTACAGCACATAAATATTTACAAAGGACTTTAGTTGACATTCTCCACTTTTCTATGCTACAATGTGCCATGCTAATTTTATTAATGATGTATCAGAAACACATAAATCAATTAACATTCCCCCAGATTCCCTTAGTGTCAGTTGAGGATGGTCCAACAGCCTTAAAATATTGCATAGCACAATACCTCTGTGGACAAATAGTTGATATGCATATAAATAAAATCACACAAAAAATGTGTTTTAATTTTTATTTTGGTCTTTAAAAATATAAGAGATAGACAGACTGGAGGCATAGCTACCTTTCAGTATTAGAGACCTTCATTGGAAAGGGAAGATTACTCAATACACACATAAGGTAAGACCTTTGACAGCCCCTCTAGAACAGCATTTCTGAAAAGGTAGTCTATGGGAGGAGTTTTAGAACCTTCAGAAACAGTACTAAAATTTATAAAATGGATGCCTTTATATCCCTGACTTTTTCTGTAAATAGGTTCATAGTTATTATCAGATTCTCATATCAGTCCCTTTTCAAAACAACTTCTGTGTACTCTAGAAATTTATCAACTCCAAATGTAAAGATACAACTAGAAATCAATGTTTTGGGTTTGTTTGTTGTAATGTATGGGAGACTTGATCATTAGACTTGCTGGGGCAGTGGTTTGACTTAATTTTTATAGTGATACTGTTTGGAGTTTTCTAAGAGTTTCAATTTCCCATATGCTTTCCTTGGTCCCGCACCCCAGATAGCTCCCTAATGGTTTGCTTGTTTTGTTTTTGTTTTGATTTGTTTTTTGCTTGTTGTCTGCTCATTGTCTGTTTTATCTTTAGGAGGCACCAGGAACTGAACCTGGGACCTCCTATGTGGGAGGGGGGCACTCAACTGCTTGAGCCACATTCACTCCCTGCTCATTTATTTTTGCTCCATGTCTGTTCATTGTTCATCTTCTTTAGGAGGCACAGGGAACAAATGGGGGGCAGGTACTCAACTGCTTGAAACACATCAGCTCCCTCCTAAATGCTTTATCTTTTCATTTTCATAGAAACCCATGAGCCTCAACTGGCTATGCTCAAAGAAAAAAAATAACTCTTGGCCAAATAGTACTTAGAAGAATAAAAAAAGAGGAAAATCCTAATGGAACACTCAATTCAACACTGTACACCATATAAAAAGGAAACTTGAAAGTTCCTTTTTCACAATGAGTCCTTCCAAACCAAACATCAAACTGTTTTCAATAAGTGTATAGTTCAGTTTTCTTAAACATACGCTCTCATGTTTTATCTTTCTTATTGAAGATAAATCATTTATTGTAGCACTACTTAGTCTTTTTCCTCTTTTATGAAAAGCACAGAAAACAAATGCCCAGTCTAATTAATTATTGGGAGGCAATGACAACCAAATCCCATGTCAAGAAACAGGGACTTCCCAAGGAGAACTCCCACCCCCACATCCAATGACCCTTGGGTCTAATAATCCCTCTCCTTCCTCATATCAGTAGTCACTATATTGACTTTTAAAATAATTAAAATATACAGCACTGTGCAATGTAGTTTTGCTTATATTGGAACTCAACTTTAGTTCTATCTGAGTTGTTGCCAGTTGTTGTATTTTATTTTCTCTCACATACTCTTCTACTGTACAAATACACCACACTTTGTGTATCAAGTCTTCTGTTGATGGACATTTGCCTTTTCTGTTTTTGATCACTGCCAACAAGTTTGCAATAAACATTCTGACCCATGTCTTCCAAGCTCATAAGCACCCATTTCTGAAGGAGTTAATATACCTGAGTACTGAACTTCCTAAGTTCAAGTTTACATGATGACAAGCTGTTTTAATGTGGTTCCACCCATTTATACTCTTACCCAGAGTGCACGGGCTCCCCTTTGGTCCCATCTTTCCCAACACTTGGTATTGTCAATTTTAGCCATTTAGGCATGTGGAGATATGTCCCAATGGCTTAAATTCCTGATTCTGCCATGACTCAGGAGGTTGAATGGCTTTTTATGAATTTGAGCATTTGTGTTTCCCCAATTAATTTGTCTATCCTTCTATTGGACTGTTGAGCCTTTTCTTTAAATATTCTGCATGTGAGAATTTTCATGAGCTCTAGAGGGCTGGGGACAGGGACAAGAAACCAGAAGGGCCATTAGGGTTCCAGAGGGTTACTGCCATCAGGACGGTAGGGAGGGGGTGGGGGAGGGGCGCTCTAAGAACCCGGAGGCACGCAGGGTCTCTGTGATGAACCTGGAGGGGAGCTGCTGATTGGGCGAGGGGGACCTTATAAGACACGGGGTCGCCAAGGCAGCCCCAAACAGGAGCGGGCTGCGAGGGCGCTGGACCCCGTGCGCCTGCCCCTGCAAAGCCTGCTCACCTGCTGCTGCCCCGGCAGCCTGCTGACCTGGTCACCAGCACTGGGAGCCCTCCACCTCTGCTCTGTGTGTCTCATCCAAAACCTCCCCAGCCCCTCCCAGCCACCTCTTCACCCCCTTCCCAAATGCTAGTCTTCCTCAACCCCCTGCCCTCCCCTCTCCACTCCCCTCCCTCCACTCCCCCTTCCTCACCACTTCTCCTTCCTCCCTGGGTGCCATAGGCCCACGTAGGCTGCTCCTCCTCCAGTCCTTGTCAGTGCTGGGTCAGCCAAACATGAGTGTGAGTGAACACCGCTCCCCTGCACCTTCTTCCTTGCCACGGGCTGTCAACGGTTTGAAATGACAGACATCATGGCCACTGCTATCAGGCTGAGCACTGGGTGCTGAACCCTCAGGTTCCACACGTAGGTAAGGTCACTTGATGGCATCAGGAAGCAAGAAAGTCTAGCCTGGTAGGAGTCACGGAGCCGGGCTTGCTGCTGTGAGCTCTGTGCCAGTTGGGCATCAGGCTCTGCCAGCTTAGAGTTGGCCCAGCATGTGCTTCATGTTTCCATGAGTGGGTTGTTCAAAGCTCTGAAAGCTTGGTGGCTGTGGAGCCAGGGTGTCTAAAAAGTGCTGTTACTTCAACTCTGTTAAAAGATCCAGGGGCCTTGTGAACTCTACTGTCTGGTTTATTTACTGGCCTCTAGAACATCTAGTTTGGAAACCAACTCTTCTAGAGATGCACCTGGGGGGTCCACGTGTGGTTGGCTTGATGGGAGCTCATGAAGCACATCAACAGCCTGCTCAGATGAGTCCTGACGAGAAGGCAGATGAGTTACTGTCCTTCCCTCTGTCAAAAGCATCATGGACAGACTGTTGATTTACCCAAAGCAGAAAGTCCTCAGGATTGCCCAAACATAGAGATACCCAGTCCCAGCTCTGCAAGTCTTCACTCTTACTAAAAGCAAGCATCCTCCACCCTCCCCAATCAAAAAAATAACAACTGTCAAGCAGTTAGAGACACAGGAGAAACCCCCATAGGGAGAAGCAGGGCCCTTTGGATCTTCATGCCCCAGACTGCAAGGGAGGGATCTGGATAGTCCCACTGGTCAGGGACAGCAGTGCAGTTGGGCAGAATGGCCCAAGCCACCCCACTCAAAGAACTTACTCTGTTTCTGCAGTCAACCAAATCAATGAAGATAGAGAATTCCTTGCCCATAGGCTGCACTTTTCATAGAGCAGGTGCTCTCTCCCTCATCCTTGAGCATCTTGTGCATTTCCCACCTCCACCCTTGCTGACAACCATGTTCACCTGCACAGATCCTGACAGCCATCCTAACCACTTGGGGAAGCCTGGCCTTCAGGACCATCCAGAAGGCATCTTCAGCTGTGTGCGAAGCCTTCCTTGGTGTGTGTGTGTGTGTTTGCCAGGAGGCATTTGATTTTGTTGCTCTACTGCAGGGAACTTGATTACCCAGCTTCCCTCCTGGCAAAGGTCACAGGCTATGTAAGGGAAGGTACTTGTCCATTGTCCTGCCTCTGGGGTATTCCTTACAGGGCAAGTACACTTATTTACAGGTATCCTGAGAATCATTTATGCAGAATTTGTCCTTTTGAAACAATGTTCTACTTGATTTTTCAATTTAAATGAAAATTCCTTGACAAGGATAGTCTGCAGAGGTAAACCCAAGCATCCCATGGTGGCTGGCCACAAAGATAATAACCATCACTGTTGGCCTCGAGTTCTATGAGATTATGTGTGAAATCTTAAGAATTGTGATGCCACCCTGTTCATAAATGTGCAGTTGACTATGACCCATGGTCTCATTGGCAAAGATGAAAAAAAGATGTGTATATCTCTTCTGTCTTCATATTGCTCTGATTTTTTCCCCTCTTTCCAGATTCATTAAAATTTTCCTGTGGCCCCTCTCATGTTACCACACACTTCAATAAATCAAAATCACCTTCCTTAGCTTTTAAAATGGTTCTTCTTTCTGTGTTTATGCTTTCATTGTATAGTATTTTCTTATTGGAGGCTGAGGCATTCCCAGAAGCACAGCTTCAGAGGCCCCTTTTGGGGGGGCTGATTCTGGAGCCCAGAGAGCTGTCAGTTGCCACAGGAACATCTGTGACAGTGACAACTCAGACAGCACACTTTACACATCCCAGCTGAGAGGACCCCAGATGAAAGTAATAGATTTCAGAGGTTCTTTTTTTCTCTTTAGAGGAAGGTTTTTTGCAATTTTTAACACAAATCATTTTTATTGATACATATTTATAAAGAGTACAATCCATCCAAAGTGTACAGTCAGTGGTATTTGGTAGTCATGTAGTTGTGCATTCATCATTTCAATCCTTCAATCATTATTAGAGCATTTCCATTATTCCAGTAATAATAATAAACAAAAAAAGCATACCAAAAATCTTACATTTCTATCTTTCTGTGCTTCCCCTGCTGTACACAGCTATTATTGTTTCTATCTGTCTAGTTTATTTCTATGTGTATTTTGTAAAAAGTCTTATATATGCAATATTACCCATGTTCATATTTCACATGAGGTTTCACTGTTACATAGTCCCATGTTACATTTTTAAGTTTTCCCTCTAGTAATATACATGTTCTTAAACTTTCCCCTTTAACTACTCTTATACCCATCTATTAGCACTGCTAGTTACAAACACTATGATGTGCTTTCACAGTTTCTATTCATTTTCAGCAGAGGTTTTAATTTGCATGAAACAGACTTGGTGTGTGAGTGTGAATTACACCATAGATGTGTTTTCTCCTAAGATTCTTATACTATTCACTTTTTGAAAAATCAATATATTTGCCTTTTGTTATGGTACCTACACATTCCAGAAATTTCCTATTATTTTATCTATGTTCATAATTGCTTTATTGGCTTAAGAGTATCTTGTAAGTGCAGGCTTATATTGATGTGGATTATGGGTGGAAGGCTCTTTGTCCCTTCAGAGATAACCTAAGCAGTCTGTGACTTGTGGGTGTGAGACAGCAAGAGGCTGCAGTCCTGCCCTTGGTGACCATGGCAACGACTCCAGTCCCAGGAAACAGTTTAACAATGCAAGGTCTATAAACTTTAAGTATTCAGGGGAAATGCAAACAAAATATGCTAAAAGCTTATCTAGAATGCCTGAAGTCCACGACAAAAGCTTACCTAAGATGTGGAAGATATATACGCTAATTCAAGCCTATTGAGAATTGAAACAAAAGAATCATTTAACCTTTACTCTCTGTATAAAAGAAACTCGAAAGTCTTGTTTGGGGCTCAGGCTTGCAACAGGAAGCTCCCGAGTCTGGCCAGCTGTCAATAAATGATTTTTCCTTCTCAAAATCATTCCTGAGTTCTGGCCTCTCTATACACAAATAACTGAACCTCTCTCAAATTCTACAACAGTATTACGGTGAAACAGGAAGGCAAATTCTTTCCTGTGGTTATTTGGAATTGGGTTTCTAACCAGCTTTGATTCTCCTAACTTCAAATTTTATAGTGTACAATAATCTACTATGCAATAATTCACTGTTTTTCAGATATTCTATCTACTTAACAATTCAGATATTTTGTGTCTTGTGTTCAGAATGAAGCTGAATTCTGAAAGAAAACATTAGCTTTTAAAGAAATGTTGGCCTAACAACAGTCTGCATTTAATTTTCATTGGAATAACAATTATAACAATAATCATCCTACTTACGTTGTAGAATTTGAGAGAGGTTCAATTATTTGCATATAGAGAGGCCAGGACTCAGGAATGATTTTGAGACGGCCGACTGGACTCGGGAGCTTCCTGTTGCAAGCCTGAGCCCCAAACAAGACTTTTGAGTTTCTTTTATACAGAGAGGAAAAGTTAAATGGTCCTTTGTTTCAGTTCTCAATAGGCTTGAATTAGCATATATATCTTCCACATCTTAGGTAAGCTTTTGTCGTGGACTTCAGGCATTCTAGATAAGCTTTTAGCATATTTTGTTTGCATTTCCCCTGAATACTTAAAGTTTATAGACCTTGCATTGTTAAACTGTTTCCTGGGACTGGAGTCATTGCCATGGTCACCAAGGGCAGGATTGCAACCTTTTATCATCCCACACCCACATGTCACAGACAGTTTAGGTTATCTCTTAAGAGACAAAGAGCCTCCCACCCATAGCCCACATCATTTACTTATATTAATATATTTATCAGGTGTTTATCAGCTGTATCTGTACATTTATTGATATAATTGGTATATCATATTACAATGATGCAACATATTTATATATGCATTTCCTCACCACTAAAACTTTTCTCATTTTTCTGTTGTATGAATTTTTTTTAAAGATTTATTTTTTAAATTTATTTATCCCTTCTTGCTTCATGCTTGCTGTCTGCTTTCTGTGTCCATTCACTGTGTGTTATTCTGCATCTGCTTGTCTCCCTTTGTTGCATCATCTTGCTGAGCCAGCTCTCCATGGGTATGGGCCGTCATGTGGGCCATCAGCTCTCTGTGGGCACAGGCCATCAGCTCTCTGCAGGTATGGGTGAGCCTGCCTTCACAAAGAGGCCCCAGGAAATGAACCCAGGGCCTCCCATGTGGTAGACGGGAGCCCGATCACTTGAGCCACATCCACTTCCCTGTACAGAATTTTAATTGCCCATTTTTGCCCATTCCTTTAAACAGATCATGTATATTTTTAGAGCTTTTCCAATAAATTTACTTCAAGCAGTTTATGAATTTATCAATAAAAAACTAGACTTCTTGACTAATGTACATCCTTGATTTATTTTTATATTTCCAATTATAAATGGATTCATAGGTTAATAAGTCTAATTCAATTTTTTGAAAACCTTTGAATTTTTTTGTTAAGAAATGAAAAACTCTTACATTTTTATAATTGTTTTTCTATTACTTTATTGATGTACAAGTGCTGTATATTAAAAGGCACCTGTGTGATTTGTTTGGTTTTATGTTACTAAATCCATAAAAACATTTCTACAACCAAAATAGTAACCTTACCAAACATCCCCCGGTTTTTCCTTCAGAACCTTAATAGTCCATCCTGCCATCCACCACACCTTCCCTGCAAGGTCCTGGACAACCTGCAATCTGCAATCTGCCATTACAGATTAAAATTCATTTTGTAGAATTTCATATAAATGGAATGTGGAGTAGATACTGTTTAGTTTTGTTTGTCTGGGCTCTTATATACACAATCATTTTTAAATCTATCCATAATGTTGTGTGTACTGATAGTTTGTTACTTTTATTGCTGAGTTTTATTCCATTTATGGATATAACACAATCTGTTAATGCATTCATTTGTAAAAGGCATGGAAAGAGAGCGTTCTACTTAATGGTGCCAAATTCACAATTTCCAACAAGAAAACCAGCCAAGCAGAAAACATGAAGCAACCAATTTCCCATCTTCCCTGAAACAGTGGAATCCACTGGAGGTTTTTGAGGGATATGGTTATTACTTAGATGCTGATTGAGATTCCAATGAATGTTTTCTGTGCCTCTTTCATTGTACAATCTTTGAGGTTCTTATTATGTGAAGTATTGCTATTTCAGCTAGTTGACATCTTACTAGGCAATTTTCTATCCAGACCTGGTTTTTATGGATTTCCATGGAAGCCTGTCAACATTGCAGTCTTGGGAATTATTTTCATTGCTATATTCTTATGGGTGAATTGTCTACATGTGAGTATATTAAGTTGTAGGTATACTGTGAGTCATGAAAAACCTGGACTTTTTTAGTCACAGGACTTTTGTTTCATTTTAGTTACTAATATGAATGCAAACTAATGCTTGAATTTGAAGCTAGCCTGGTTATATAGTTTAAATTTTGAGGTAAACAACTCAGTGAACAAGGCAACTGTATAATCTCAAAGTGAACACTTCAATTAAAAAAACTTTCTATTTAAAGTGAAATATTAAGTAGTAGGGAGGCACTTTCATTTACTGTTAATAGAACTCTGAATTCTCATAACCATCCTAGTAAGAAATTTCCTATTATATAATGGAATGCCTTTAAAAAATTTAAATATTTTTATTCTGTATGAAATTTACTTTTTTTCTTTGTTTTAATTGCAGTTTTGAGAGTTCTTATAAATCCTGAGATATTCATAACTGTATCCCTCTAGTCATATAAAAGGATCTGTTTTTTGATCCATAGAAGAAGTAAGAATTCATTTTACATACCAAAACATTTGTAGCATTATTTTACGAATACAACAGGATGAAACCTGAAGTCCTGCTTCATCTGAGATCAGCCCTAAGGCACATTTAATTGATATTCATAGTTCACTCTTAGGTACTAAAGTGATTTCTGACTTTAGGCCAAAGAAGTATCTTCTTTACATGTGCTTTTTGTACATCCCCTAAGTTCCCCCTTGCTTCCCCTGGGTATTTCCTTCAGATGAAGAATTCTGTGATTTTCCAAGTTGGACCTTTCTGGATGCATTTTTCACTAACATTCTAGTGTTTCCATGCTACAATAAGATTCCATTATTACACAAGTTTTTCAAGGCTGGCCTTAGCAGCTAATTATCACTTCTAATACTTGAATGGGGATATATGTTCTAGGTGGAAAAGGGCTGCTACTTCACCTGGTGTTTCAATGGGTTCCTGCCTAGATCTTATTATACTATAATTTCAGCGATGTTGTTTGGAAATGATGGGGCTTTTTGAAAGAACATTCTGCCCTCTACAGCAGGCATCAGCTGGCATTTCTGTTGTTACTTGTGCATTTTGTCCAGCAGTCCCCACTCTTCTCCTGATTTGACCATTTCTGAATTTGTCTGGAACAATCATATGATCTGGCTTATTGAAATCGTCAATTCAAACAAATATCCAACCAACTCTTAGTAAGTTATCTAAGATGATTTCTGGTAATTGAAAAAGGTGTTTCTCAGTCCAAAGATTTTGCCTCTACTTTTGTTTGCTCATGGACTTTTAAAACATTTCCTGATTCTGAAACTTGTGTTTCCATTTAGGAGTTGACAAATAAGTGATTTGAGGCTAATGATACTGTATCATATTTATTCTAAAAATGTCTGTCATTCTTGTTATTAAAAACAAATAGATTTGTACATATTTAAGAAAGGTGTAGACAGACTTTAATTCCAAAATAAGGTATTTGCCTTAGTGCTTGTGTCAGAAACTGATTTTGAAGTATCACTTATCACTTAAATGAGTTGTTTTTAAAAACACTTTTCCATTTTTTCACAGATACCTCCTGTCAGTTCTTTTTTTTTAAAGATTTATTTATTTATTTCTCTCCCTTCCCCCTACCCACGCCTGTTGTCTGTTCTCTGTGTCCATTCACTGCATCTCCTTCTCTGTCCACTTCTGTTGTCAGCAGCATGGGAATCTGTGTTTCTGTTTGTTGTGTAATCTATTGTGTCAGCTCTCCATGTGTGCGGCACCATTCCTGGACAGGCTGCACTTTCTTGCCCTGGGTGGCTCTCCTTACGGGGCGCACTCCTTGCATGTGGGGCTCCCCTACACGGGGGACACCCCTACATGGTATGGCACTCCTTGCATGCATCAGCACTGCGCATGGGCCAGCTCCACATGGGTCAAGGAGGCCCAGGGTTTGAATCACGGACCTCCCATGTGGTAGACGGATGCACTAACCACTGGGCCAAGTCTGCTTCCTCCTGTCAGTTCTGTTTCCTTAGAGAACCCTGACTAATACAGGATTCATTATTCTAAACAATCCAGTATTAAAATTTCTCTTGGCTATGATTTTGAAGTCTTAATAGGATTTAGAAGGTTTTTATCAATAAAATATTTTGACAGTAAATTTAATTTTGTTTACTTTCTTTTAGGTAGAATATAGATTTTATCCAGGTAAGATTTTATCTTATGTTGTCTATGCAGTGTTTTCTCTATATTGGTACTTGATGTGGGTTCTAATTCTGTTAGAAGAAGATTCAGTGATTTCTGATGCCTGGTATCTTGATAACTTGGAAAAAATTAGAATTAATGGCTTGTTGGCCTGAATGAAGGAGGAGATAGCAATACCATCAACAGAGAAAGGAGACTGAGAGGAGCAACAGACTGTGGGATTTGGGAGAAGAGGAGTTTGATTTAGTGTGGAAATTCCTATGGAGCATTGATGATCATCTGAGGTTTGGGGTCAGTGATTTCTGGCACAACCTGGCTTTACAGACAATGTAAAAATGAGACCCTGTAGGTGTGTATCAAGAAACGTAAGGCTCAGAGAAGACTCCAAATATTGCTGGGCATTTTTCTCTAATAGGCATTCAAGCCAGATGTTGTGAAGGTTAAGGTGAAGGAGCCATTAATTCCAGAGGAGAATGAGTAGAAAGAAATAAGCATGATGCAAAATGGGGATGAGTTCCATACATGCATCATATGTATTTCTTGATGCTTGATGTTTCTTCAAGAAATAGTGTTTCTTGAAATCCATGGCCTCAGGACATTATGTATTGAGGTCAGATGAGAGAATTCAGTGCCAGTCAGTGAAGTCTGAAATCCAAAGTCCTGTTCTAGATACCAGACATGTGCCTTTGCTCCTAATAATTAGGGTAGTCCCATTTTATTCATTTTTCCTAATTTTCTTATGGGCAGGTCTATGTCAAGAAGACAAAATATCTGAGACTTTGAAGTATTGCATGGAGGAAAACAAAATAATCATAACAAAGTATCAGATTATAAAGAGAAGGTATAAAGAATTTTGAATTTTTTTCAGGTTTCAATTTGAATTCTTTCCATGCATCTTCTGATTCCATTATTATTGGATAATTTCTTTCATTAGAGTGTCTTAGATCACAGTTTTCTATAAACAGCCTAAATCTGAGGCCAGTGTCATATGTGTATATGCTCCTTAGTTTTGTTGGGGCTAGGTTTGAATACCACTGTAATTTATATTTTTAACTCTAAATCCCTTATCACATTTTTGTGTAGATCACTGAAGTAAAGAATTATGTTGAAGAAGTCAACAAATGAAATAAAACTCTCAGATAAAGCAAATAAAATTTAAGGTAAAAATGTCACCTCTATTGGATTACATTTTAAAAATAGAAGTAAAACTAATGAGTAATCATTACTGAACTTAATATGCTTTGTGTAGGATAACAATAAAACACTAAGCGGAATGAACAAAATCCTGATTGATGTAATTCAAAGCGTACAAGTTCCATCAGAAGTTGAGGGAGGTCAGAATAGCAAGGATAAAGCCTTGATAAAAGTTTTGTTTCTAGTTTGCCATGATTTGGGCTTTGACTTTTTTTGTACATTGGGTGCCATGTAGCTCTTTTTCAATTTTTAGGCAAATCCTTAATTATCAACATTACAATGTGAACTGAGTGCACAATGCCCAATAATTGTGCCCTGGAAGCTAGGTTGGTTTTTGAAAAGAAATTCTCACTTAGTAGAAATGCTCTGACATTGGAAGGTAAAGAATGGATTCTGGTTTTCTGGATTCAGGCCCCTCTCCTCAGCCCCCAACCAAGTTCACAAGCCCATTTCCACACACAGAGTGCACAAATGTTCTATCCTTTACAGGATCTATAAAAGAACTGGAAGATGACTGTGATTCATTGAAGACTGAGAAAGATGCATTGGACAAGTAGAACAAAGTGCTGAGAATGAAAATAGAAGAGCTCCAGGAACTGTATAACCAGAAAAAGATGGACACGCAAATGTAAGATACACCTGAGTTCACTGCTTCAAATAGTGCTCTATGAAAGAATGTGTGGTAGAGTAGATAACTGTCATTTTTTAGGAAAAGCAATGCCATGTATTTGCCATATTTATGCTACAAAATTATCTTTCTCCCTTGATTCCATAATCTATACTGTTCTTTCCATCCTAACTGTTACCAGGATTCTCATCTCTAATTTGTTTTGAGGAAGAATGTTCAGGTACCACGAGTTTCTGCTGCTCAGCTGCCTCTGCCATTTTGGTTTTTTTTAAAAGATTTATTTATTTCTCTCCCCTTCCCCCACCCCGGTTGTCTGTTTTCTTTGTCTATTTGCTGGGTGTTCTTTGTCCACTTCTTTGTTGTCAGTGGCACGGGATCTGTGTTTCTTTTTGTTGCATCATCTTGTTGTGTCAGCTCTCCGTATGGGGGGCACCATTCCTGGGCAGGCGGCACTTTCTTTTGCACTGGGCAGCTCTCCTTATGGGTTGCACTCCTTGCACATGGGGCTCCCCTACGTGGGGGACACCCTTGCATGGCACGGCATTCCTTGCACACATCAGCACTGCACATGGGCCTGCTGCACTCGGGTCAAGGAGGCCCAGGTTTGAACTGTGGACCACCCATGTGGTAGATGGTTGCCCTAACCACTGGGCCAAGTCTGCTTCCCTGCTTCTGCCATTTTACTCTTTCTGTGCTCCACCAAGCTAATTCACCTTGTTTTTTCTTTGACCCAACTGGGATTTTTCTTCCCCTTCTGTCCTGGCTCTCCACAATCTTGAGTGATTGGTGTGAAATGGTTGTAGTAGCATAAAGTCTTCAAAACCCTGTAGAGAATCTTTTTAGCTATCAATGGGACATGTGTTTCAGATTTAGTAGATGGCAAATATACAGAACAAACATTACATAATGTCAGAAGCAAGCCGTAGAAATTATAAACATACAAAGACATCTTTGCAGAATATGCTTGGGTAATTCATTAGGCTGTGGAAATATATGTGGCATTTGTGGAGTTAGGTAACTTTAAAAGTATACAACCTTAAAGTGTATTTTGACTTCTCAGTGCACAAAATAATTTCTTTGCAATTGGATTTTCTGTTTCTATGGCTGTTTGTATCTATCTACTCAGGTTCTTTGTATCTTCTGGGCATATGGTCATCTCTGAGCAGTTTAGTATTTACTCACTGCTCAGGTACCTACTGCATGATGCCACTGAACACCAAAATCAGACAACTCACTTTGCCCCTTTTCTCTGCTCACCAAGCAATTGCTTTTTTTCCTATCCAAAAAAATTTTTTTTGGTTCATGCTTAATGTCTGGCCTTCTTGAGTCTCATTGCAGTATTTGTTTTTAGGAACTAATCTCTGCCACCAATAATTACCTAAAGGACACTTGTTTTCCTTCAGAGAATGGATTCAGCTCCTCCAGTATCCAGTCCATTTCATCTGCTGTGTTGTGGCTGCCCTACTCTCTCTCCCAATGCTGTGTCCTTACCTAATCATCTTTCTTGCCCCACTCTCCTAAGTGCTTTGTGTCCAATTTCCTGTCCTTCTCACTTCTTCCAAACATCGATCCATCCTCTCCACAGCTGCCAGAGGGAAATTTCTGGCCACCCCCTAAGTGTGTCATTCCCTTATACAGTCTATGGAGGATGCTCCTTTTACTGCACAGTCAGTCCCGGTTCCTCAGCAGGGCACAGGTTGCACCCCCTCAGCTGGCCCCAGGTGCCACCCCAGTGCTTCTCCTGAAGCTCCCTCCCAGGAGCACTGAGCTGCAGCCAATCTGCCCCACTTCCTTGGGTCACCAGAAGCCTTTGTGCCTTTGCATCTGCTGTTTCCTCGACAGCAACAATGTCTGCTTACATTCTTTGCACCTGACAACCTCCTGCCCACTCAGGTCTTTCTTCTCAAGTCCTTTTTGGAGAAAGGTGGTGCACAAATAGGCAGAGAAGAGTCTGGCAACTCATAACTTTATGTCTAAAGTAACCTCTGAATATGTGTGGTCCAAATCAGACACCAAACACAGGACCAACCTTCCAGGGTTCTATATCTGCCTCTAGTGTGGTCAATTCTGCTGGTAAAACCCTCCATTGAGTTCTTAATTCCAGTTACTTCATTTTTCATTCTCTGAAAGAATTCGTAATCTTGATTTGTACTTTCTTGAACATAGAGACAGTTAAGGTTTGTGTGATGACTTTGCTATCTGGATCCCTCTGAGAAGGCAGGCTTCTACTGTATTTTAGTTTTTGTCACATCACTGTGCCTCATCCTGTCCATTGTCTGGTCATGATTCTTCACTGCCTTCTTAGCTCTGTGGTGCACTCACTCACATACTTCACATTTCATGATTCTTGTTCTGGGAGGGGGAGAGCAGGGGCTTCAGATCCATAAATCCATGGCCTGAAGCCATCTCTCCCTGATCTCCCCTCAAGACTCAGGCACTGTGCCATCCTTTCCTAAGCCCCAGCAGGGATTGCTCTGTCCTCACTGGTACCTTACAGGCATTACCCTGTGAGTCCCTTTAGCCCCTCTGTACCTTCCAACTTCACATGATCCACATTACCTTGTAGCCCCCTCAGAGAACATTTGCTGGAGCATTGACTGGGAAGCTGGAAATGAATGCATAAGTCTTGCTTTCTCTCTAGGGTGTTACTGTCCCTGATTCACAGAGCTCTTTATTTTGCTTCTCAACCATAGAAAACCAAATGTTGAGTTGAATACCTTTTTAAAAATAAATAACTTTATTATAGAAGCTCTGAACTTATAAAGCAATCATGCACATGTGTAGAATTTCCATACAACACCCCTTCATCAGCACACCACACTGTGGTGGAACATTTGTTACAGATTGTGAGATAATATCATCAGACTATTACCACCATGGTCCATAGCACACATTTGGCATACTTTATCCATTACCCGCCACCCCCCAGTATCAACACAGTACATCTTTGACACTGATGCAAGAACACTACAGTATTGCTGTTAAGCACTGTCCATAGGTCACACCAATTGTATTTTTCCTAGGCTTCTCCAAATTCCCACCACCCTGCAATAGTGACAGATATCCATTTCAGTTCAAGAGAAGCACCTTCTTGCATTTGTACTATTAAACACAATTCTCATCCATCTCTGGGTTCACTGTTATTCAGTCCTGTTGGAGAAAATATGGCTCTTACTGGGACATGGAGACTGATTGACCATAAACAAAGAATTTACTTATTGGGAAGCTCTCCCAATGGAGTGGGTCTGAAGAACAGATTTCAGCCCCAACACCAGCATGGTGGGGTCTGAAGAGAGACTTCAGCCAACTTCTGGAAGGAGGGGACTTGAATTTATACAGAACTTTCCTAGGCGGGGAAATGATAGTAGGACAGGGAGTGAGGGTCCAAGTGAGGTAGTGGGAGGGGGTTGAGGGAGCCCGTGGCTTCTTGGAATGCTGCAGGAGCAGATGTTTCTTTTGATCTGTAAGGTTTTAAAGGGCTTGTAAATAGTGAAGTTTTCTGTCTCCATCTCCCTCTGATATGCAGGTAGAGGTAGTAAAGATCTCCATCTCCCCCTGATATGTAGATGGTGATGATCTCTATCTCCCTTTACTCCTCTTGTCTCTATGGGGTTCCTTTGTTTAACCTGTGGGAAAGTGCCACATGGGGGAGGGGTTTTATCTTTTTCCCAATGCATATCAGGGGAAACAGGTACAGCTTGTTAATTATTGCAAATCTCTAACATTCCTAACTCTTTGTTTATATATATATATAGTGAGGGGAGGCCTGGGTATTGGGGTATAAGGGAGATGGGAGGGTGAGGCGATTTGGGGCCTCAGCTATGTCTGGCTACTTCCTGCTGTCAAGGGGTGGAGAAAAGAAGCTTCTTTCCACCCTGTACAGTGGGCTGTGGTTTCAGGTCCCACAGGGGTTGATGTTGTAGTTCACACAGCAGAAAGATGCCGTTTACATATTCCTGGGTTATTGACTGTATGATTGATTTGGTGTATGAATTGGACAAGAAGCTGTAAGAGACAAGGACCAAAAAGAAGTAGCAGCAATACTGTTAATAATGATGGTATAATGGGTAAAAGGATTGATTTTATGGGTGAAGAAAAATAAGACAGGAATGAGGATAGCCATGACTGATTTCCATAGTTGTTATTTCGGGTATTCAGAGTGATCTCTATATATTCTTTAAGACTTTTAAGATTTTTTTATCTGACCAATTATGTTAATGTAAAAATAAGTTTCATTCATGATTGCACAGGTGCCTAGTACATCCTGTTGGATTAGGGACAGGGGTGGCAGTTTGGGGTTATTTGTTATCTGATTTTAGGGCAGGGGCAGCCTGAAATTCCCAACTCTTTTTGATATGGTTGGGTGGAGAGGAAGAGCAGGAAGGTGTGGTGGAATTTAGTTTTTCTTTTGGTGCTGAGGTGTTTTGGCTTCTGGCTCAGTTCCTGGCACTCTATTTTTGCAGCAAGAGAAGATCATGTACATGATCATGCGTGACATCTTGGATGGTTGTCTGGATAAACTGAGTTATTGCATGGAAGATGTATGGACCCGCTGATAGGAGGAGAATGCATTATAATTGTGGTAAGAATAGGAATTAATCAGGAAATTTAGGGTTGGTTGTGAGGTTATCACAACAACAGTCTGAGGAAAAGGAATAAGAGGATTATACATTCAGCATTAAACAATGGCATTAATGGTTGATAGGAAATTACATGATTTGATGAGCTTATACACTTAAGAGTTTTAGCTGGAATAGGAGACTTTAGATTATTAACTATGGTTTTGTAACAGTTTTTTGAGTGATTTTTTATTGGATTTAAGATTTTCAGCCAGCAGAGCTGCCGTAGACCAGTATGGTGATCACAATGACCTCATTTATCTGTTTATATATTTTGAAGCTAGGCAACAACTAATTATTGCTACTTCCCTTTTTGGGCTTGGAGCAGCTGGCACTTTAATTTGTAATTTAGACTTAGTCTATTGCTGTAAGAATTCAGCTACAAGGTTACATGAGTTCCATTGCAGTGTCTGCAGCATGGAAAGCATACCTTGCCTCTTCTGAGAGAGAGAGGGGACCAATGTAATCCACTTGCCATCGTGCTACTGGAGTCTGTGCTTGGCCAGTATGTTTCATCCAGTGAGGTAATTGCCACAGTCATTGGAGTGAGCATGATGGACACTCGTGGGTGATGCTCATGAGCTGCTGGTGAATGACAGGCAGTTGGAACTGCTGGACTAGGCACCACAAGGTCTGGAATCCATGATGTTTGCCTTTTTGGTGGAGCCACTCTGCCACTTTTTGGGTTTCAGTAGTATGGTCTGGATCTTTTTTTTTTTTAAAGATTTATTTATTTCTCTACCCTTCCCCCCCCCACCCCAGTTGTCTCTTCTCTGTGTCTATTTGCTGTGTGTTCTTCTTTGTCCTCTTCTGTTGTTGTCAGCAGCATGGGAATCTGTGTCTCTTTTTGTGGTGTCATCTTGTTGTGTCAGTTCTCCGTGTGTGTGGCACCATTCCTGGGCAGGCTGCACTTTTCTTTTGCGCTGGGTGGCTGTCCTTATGGGGCGCACCCTTGTGCATGGGGCTCCCCTACATGGCAGACACCCCTGCGTGGCACAGCACTCCTTGTGCACATCAGCACTGTGCATGGGCCAACTGCACACGGGTCAAGGAGGCCCAGGGTTTGAACCGTGGACCTCCCATGTGGTAGATGCATGCCCTAACCACTGGGCCAAGTCTGCTTCCCAGTCCTGGATCTTCTTTAGAGCATCTGCCTTAACAGATATGTAGAGGAGGGGACAGGGACATGATAGACAGTTACCTGTCACGACTGGCAGGTGTTCCAGATGTTCTTCCACAGATTTCTCTTTCTTATAGAAGGCAGCTTAAGACAGTTCATTGTTCTTGTTTTGCACTTTGGTTTTTTCTTGAAATTGTGACTAAAGCTTAAGTTGTATTTGTTTAGAAAGTTGCCTTTGCCACAAACCCCACCCAAAGCAATATTGGTACTGGCTACATACAGTTTACAGGGTAAGTTAAGATCCACTCCCTTACTGCTTCAGCCTGTGTTATTGTTTTAAAAGCAGCCTGCTGGGTGGGCTGTCATTTCCATGCACAACTTTTTCTGATTAGCATGTATAATGGTCTTAATATATGAGTTAAATGAGGGGTGAAGGGTTTTCAGTATCCCAATAATACAAGAAAACATTATACTTTATCAGTTACAACACAGGGTATAGTTTTTTGTTTTACTTAACTAAACACCCTTTAAGAATGTGATAGTCAGGACTTTGTAGCTTGTCTTAATTGTTTACCTATATCAGGCTCTTAAGATAAACCAGTGGTTTTATTTCAGGACAAAATTATTATCTTTTTCCTTAACAATACACATTGTATATACTTTACATACATATGTTATTAAAATGATTTTGGAAACTGTTTTAAAGCAAATTTTTACAACATGCAACTATCATGATTAAATTGGCAGGTATTTTATTTTAGCAATGCAGAAAAACTACTTTTCTCCTTATTTTATGATAACTTACAATTCCCAATGAAATTAAAATGGTTTTTCCTATTACAACGGTAACATGCAGATTGAAGTGACTTTTAATTATCAATTCAGTTTCTGTTTGAGGATGACTTTTTGTAATTAGCTATTTGAATATTTCATTTTAAGCAATGCTTTATGAACTTTTTGTCATTATTCATAACTGCATAGAGTATAGTTACTTCATTTCATTTCAAACTCTGCCTTCACAGAACACATTTCCTTATTCAGTGCTATCACAATACGTTCTACAACTTGACATGTGCTTTCAAGTTTTATCTTACATACTTTCATTCTGATTTTATGAAAACCAGCCAATTTATCTTAGGACAAAACACACTTTCTTGACCAAACTTATTAAATTTCAGTCAGCATTCTTACAAACTTTTCACTTCTTTCAATACCTTATAGTTCATTCTGTGAAGAAAAATAAACTTCATTTTAATTTAGGCAAGAACCATTTTTTAGGAAGAGATTTGTAGCAATTTTATCAGTCAAGACTTAGAATTTTTATCAGTTATACCTACTTATTAATATAAGCACTTGTTTAATTTTTGGCCATTTGAATAGTGCTCTTGTAGGAATTAATACTACCATCCAGAGGTATTAAAATATATGCTGGCAGAAAACAGACAAATACAAAAAGAGTTACAGCACACGGACAGAAACATAAAGTTCATTAATTTGATTCATAATTTTTACTCCTTCGGAATGGTTATTTTACTGCCTTAAGATTTTTTGGAATTGGTGTTGCTTGTAATATGTAACTTTGTTTTTGGAAACACATTTACTAGTAATCAGCAACAGTTAGGAATATTTGAGTATGATAAATGCAGTTAAACTTTAACAGTTAAGATAGACCTTTAGCACATATATTTTAAATTATTGTTTTTTAGGAATATACTTAGACTTCAGAGTCAGTGGAAAACTTACTTGTAAGAGGTGAGCAATCATAGGTTAAGGAAGATTATTAGGGGTAGCTGGGTATTGGTACAGAGGAATAGGATCTGAGAGGGTGTTTGACTTGGGAGAGATCAGATTGAGAAAGGGATGTGCTTTCTGCCTCAGCCACTTCCTGGAGAGGGTAGACAGGAGCAGGGGAAGGAGCCTGGAGAGTGGGGAGCTGGGCTTGAGAGTGGGAAGAAGGGAGCAGGTTTATAGGGAGATGTGGGGGCACTGAAGGAGGATGGAGTAAGTTGGGGTGCTGATGAGGCAAATGGCAGTAGAGGAGGGACCTGATCAGAGAGATCTGAGTTGGAAGAAGGGTTTTCTGTGTACGGATGGCAAGGAGGGGTGGGGAGAGGAATCAAGCTCCAGCTCCAGTTCCTACATGAGGAGGGGAGAGAGTTGGGGTGGAAGGCAATGAGGACCAGAGGGGGGAGAGGAAGAGTTAGTGGACGTGATGTCTGAGGAATATATGGAAGAGGTGCAGGGGGAGTCTGATCAGCTGGATCAAAGTCAAGGTTTTTGGGGGGATTTGAGGGGCAGAAAGGAGGAAGAAGAAGCATTCAAAGAGGTTTGGTGTAAAAGACGAACAGGATACAAAGATGAGAGAAGGCCTGGGTGTAAGGAATCTCACATGTCTACCACTACTCTGGATAAAGTTTTTAAGTTTTGTAGAACTTGGTAATTAAAAGTACATTGATTTTCATTGTCCATTTGGTATTGCAGCCCACAGAGGTAGAATAGAAAATGAGTTTTTTAGGTCTGATGTCTCCCTTCTGGGTACAGAGTTTTAAGGCTTTGAAGGAGAAAACCCAGAAGTGTGGATTTTTGGAGACTGAACTTGAATTCCCCATTTTAGGTAGCTTGGTTGAGACTAAGGACCTCTAGAATGGGGGAGATTCTGAGTGAGACAGGTGTCCCCAAATCAGTCAGATATCTCCAAGGAAATGGGAAACAGCTCTTGGAGCTAGACATCTCTGGGGCCAAGGAGTTTCTTCCTACAAGGATGCAGGCATACCACCCACTGTGGGCCTTGGGGAATGGTGAGGATCCTGACCTAGCACTAGGTTTTCCCAGTGGGTTGTTCTGGACAATGGAAAAGGAGAGAGAGAGAGAGAGAGAGAGAGAGAGAGAGAGAGAGAGAGAGAGAGAGAGTGAACGTGAGTGCGAGTGCATGAGTGCGAGCACAAGCATGAGCAGGATCTTCCAGTCGAGAAATCCTTAACTCACCCAGCTGAGATTTGATGTCCGGTGTTGGGTGGACATTCAGCCATGGCAGAGGGGGGAGATTCCTCACTAGTCAATCAGTCTCAACATGATCCCAGTCCTGGGTTTTGGCACCATATGTTGGAGAAAATATGGCTCTTACTGGGACACAGAGACTGATTGACCATGAGCAAAAATTTATTTATTGAGAAGCTCTCCCAGTGGAGGGGGTCTGAAGATAAGACTTCAGCCCCACCACCAGCATGGTGGGGTCTGAAGAGAGACTTCAGCCCACTTCTGGAAGGAGGGGACTTGAATTTATACAGAACTTTCCTAGGTGGGGAAATGATAGTGTTGTAGAACTTGAGAGAGGTTCAATTATTTGCATATAGAAAGGCCAGGACTCAGGAATGACTTTGAGAAAGAAAAATGATTTATTGACAGCTGGCCAGATTTGGGAGCTTTCTGTTTCAAACCTGAGCCTCAAACAAGATTTCCAAGTTCCTTTTACACAGGGTAAGGGTTAAATCATTCTTTGTTACAGTGCTCAATAGGTTTGAATTAGCATATATCTTTCACATCTTAGGTAAGCTTTTAGCATGGACTTCATACATTCTAGATAAGTTTTTAGCACATTTGGTTTACATTTTCCCTGAATATTTAAAGTTTATAGAATTTGCATTGCTAAACTGTTTCTCTAGGATTGGATTCATTGCCATGGTCACCAAGGGCAGGCCTGCCACCTCTTACCATCCCACACCCACAAGTCAGGACAAAGACCACTTAGGTTATCTACAAAGGGATGAACAGCCTCCCACCCATAGCCCACATCATTTTCTCCCCTTATGCTGAAGCTTAACTTGCTAAGCTTTGGCATAATTATTGTTGGAGCTATGAGGTGGGTGGCTGTTGGTTGTTTTGATTGATTACTTTACTTTTCAATTTTCAGTGTAGCATCCAGGATCTTGTTTTGGGTTTAGAAGTTTTCATTCTGGACAGCAGAATGAACCCCCTGCAGTCATCCTGGGGCCACCGGGGCTCACATGGATTTCCAATTTTATTTTATCCTTAAAGAGTTTACACCTTTAATCTAAAAGGGTGCTGAAGGGAGATGATTTCTTTTCTGTAACTGCTTCCTGCTGGCCATGGGCTGTAGTCATTGTCTAACAAGATGTAAAACTTTTATCTTAACTGGAGGAAGATGGATCTGGCATTCTGTACGAAGCTGGGTGAAGTTTTCATATGGTTAATGAGATGTTCATTCTGAAAGAAACAAACTTAATCAAAATTTTGGAATACCTGTTTTAAAAGAGGACATTGGTTTTCAAAGGTAGACAAGGGAAGGTGCCTATAAAGATGGCACCTCCTTTTAAAAGCTGGTGGGAACAGTATATATATATATATATATATTTTTTTTTTAAGTTATTTATTTTCAGAAAGGCATTGCAACAGATACTTAGCTTTGTTTTGAAAACATGTTTCAGGCTGTTTAATGATTGGCACTCATGTGCTCTGTCAGATGCTCATGGTGACCTGGCACCCTTTGGCAATTGGTTTCATTCAGGATTAGTGTACCAAGTTGGAAAATTTTTGTTTTTAGCTGTGGGAGTGATCAGAACTACAGAATAAAGGTTTTTTACATTTTGGTTTTAATTGTACAATTTCTGGTAATTTTGACTGCTTATTAGGTGACCCATTATTAACAAGCAAGCCTCATTTTTGCTACACAGAAGAGTACAGTAGAATAGTAAGTAGACTGAGCCTGACCGAGACAGCCACTTTATTCTAAAGACATGTTTATTAACTTTAAAAAATGAATTTACCAGGAATTTCACATGTCTAATATACTTTTGTACTTGATCCAAAATAGAAAAGATAATGTCATAATTATTAGGCATATAATTAGTACAGGATAAAAATACAGCACTTAATATTAATTAATATTTTACTTAATGCATAAGGATTCAGAGTTGCAATTAATAGTTTTAAGTTGTTCAGGTTTGTAATACTTTACATGTTATCTTTCCATGGGAGCAGGCCAGAATGCCAATTGCATTTAAGTTTTACTTACATTATCCTGGTAATCATGGCTCCACTTAGCATGTTTTTCACACAGTGAGCAAGTCACAGCATTGTTGATCCTAGAGAGTTTCCAGTATTCTGCCAGCCTGGTGTATAGTGCTCTCTGGCACTATGGAACAGTGCCAGTCTGGAGGTGATATCCATTGTATGCTTGGCTGTACTGAGTTATCATTGACTGCTGCAGGAGCTTGAAACTGCAATGTAGTTTCTGTTGACTTCAGGAGCAGAACCAGAGGCTGATATAGCAAATATTTCTAATTGAGGGGTCAGTGACCAGGCTGCCAATAACTCACATGGAGAAGCAACCTACAGTGTATTCAAGACCTGGTTTGAATGCATAAGAGAGTTCAACAATGTTAAAGTTTATTTCTTGTTTTTATATATTTTTTAAAAAGTTTTAATTCAACACTTCATATATCAAGTGACTTTGTTTACTTATACAATTTTTTTTTTACCACGGACATAATAGTAGGTATTTTACTTTAGTAATAGAGAAAAAAATATATTTTTTATTGTTAAAATGAAAATGGAAGATTTCTAGTGTTGTAGAATTTGAGAGAGGCTCAATTATTGGTGTATAGAAAGGCCAGGACTCAGGAATGATTTTGAGAAGGAAAAATGGTTTATTGATGGCCGGCTGGACTCAGGAGCTTTCTGTTTCAAACCCAAGCCCTGAACAAGAATTTTGAGTTCCTTTTATACAGAGGAAGGGCTAAATCGTTCTTTGTTTCAGTGCTCAATAGGTTTGAATTAGCATATATATCTTCCACATCCTAGGTAAGCTTTTAGCATGGATTTCATACATTCTAGATAAGTTTTTAGCACACTTGGTTTGCATTTTTCCTGAATATTTAAAGTTTATAGAGTTTGCATTGATAAACTGTTTCCTGGGACTGGAGTTGTTGCCATGGTTACCAAGGGCAGGGCTGCAGCCTTTCACCATCCCACACCCACAATTCAGGACAGACAGCTTAGGTTAAGGTTATCTCCAAAGAGACAAAGAGCCTCCCACCCATAGCCCACATCATTTTCCCCCTTTATGCTGAAGCTTAACTTGCTAAGCTTTGGCATAATTATTGTTGGAGCTATGAGGTGGGTGGCTGTTGGTTGTTTTGATTGATTACTTATCAATTTTTAGTGTAGCATCCAGGAATTTGTTTTTAGAAGTTTAGAAGTTTTCATTCTGGACAACAGAATCCTGGGGTGAGGGCCCCCCTGCAGTTATCCTGGGGCCACTGGTGCTCAGGTGGATTTCCAGTTATGCTCCAGATCCATCTACTAATTTTGTTTTACCCTTAAAGAATTTACACCTTTAATCTTAAAGGGGTGCTGAAGGGAGATGATCTCTTTTCTGTTACTGCTTCCTGCTGGCCATGGGCTGTAGTCATTGCCTAATAAGGTGTAAAACTCTTATTTTAACTGGAGTAAGATGGATCTGGCATTCTGTACGAAGCTGGATGAAGTTTTCATATGGTTAATAAGATGTTCATTCTGAAAGAAACAAACTCAATTAAAATTTTGGAATACCCATTTTTAAAAGAGGACATCAGATTACAGAGGTATAAAAGGTTAGGTGCTTATAAAGATGGCACCCCTTTTTAAAAGCTGGTGGGAACAGTACATATATATATATTTTTTCTCTGAGGTATTTTAGAGAGAAATTACAATAGATACTTAGCTTTGTTTTGAAGACACATTTCAGGCTGTTTAATAATTGGTACTCATGTTAGATGCTCCTGGTGAACTGGCACATTTTGGACAGTTGGTTTCATCCAGGATTAGTGCACTAAGATGGAAATTTTCTTAGTTTTTAGCTGTGGGAGTGGATCAGAACTACAGAATAAAGTTTTTTACATTTTGGTTTTAATAGTACAATTTCTGATAATTTTGACTGTTTAATAGGTGACCCATAACTAGCAAGCAAACCTTATTTTTGCTACACAATAGAGTACAGTAGAATAGTATGTTGGCTGAGCCTGGCTATTTTATTTTATAGACATGTTTATTAATTATTTACAAAATAAAGTTACCAGGAATTTAACATGTCTAATATAGTTTTGTACCTGATCCAGAATAGAAAAGATAATGTTGTAATTACTAGGCATATATTTAGTACAGGATAAAAGTACAGCACTTTAGTATTAATTAATGATTACTTAATGCATAAGGATTCAGAGTTGGAATTAATAGTTTTAAGTTTCCGGTTTGTAATACTTTACATGTTATCTCTCCATGGGAGCAGGCCATAATGCCAATTGTGATTATGTTTTACTTACAGTATCCTGGTATCATGGCTCCACTTAGCATGTTCTTCACACAGTGAGCAAGTCACAGCATCATTGATCCTAGAGAGTTTCCAGTATTCTGCCAGCCTGGTGCATAGTGCTCTCTGGCACTATGGAACAGTGCCAGTCTGGAGGCGATATCCATTGTACACTTGGCTGTACTGAGTCATCATTGGCTGCAGCAGGAGCTTGAAACTGTAACATAGTTTCCATCAACTTCAGGAGCAGAACCAGAGGCTGATATAGCAAATATTTCTAATTGAGGATTCAGTGACCAGCCTGCCAATAACTCACATGGAGAGACAACCTGTAATGTATTCAAGGCCTGGTTTGAATGCACAAGAGTTTGACAATGTTAAAGTTTATTCCTTGTTTTTATATATAATTTAAACAATTTAATGCAACACATCATATATCAAATGACTGTTTACTTATACAATTTTACTACTAAGATAATAGTAGGTATTTTACTTCAGTAATAGAGGGAAAAAACTATTTTTCATTGTTAAAATGAAAACAGAAGATTCCCAATAATAGAATCAAGATAACTTTTTATTATCATTTACTTAAATATGCACCTTGTGGTGGCCTTCAGACAGATTTTATTACCACGAAGTTATTTTTTGCAACCAATCCCAATCCAAGTTTTTAGTTAACAATGACTTCTAGAACTATTTAAACATTTTCAGTTTGGAAGATGTTTTACAAACTCTTTATAATTGACTATAACCACATTGACTAGTTACCTTAGATTTAAATAAACTTATTAAATTACAATTATTAACCAGAGATATTTACTTTATTTATTTAAGAGAGCATATCTACAATCTTTCTTCTTTAGCTTAATTTCATTAACATGAATTTACAATTTTTATTACTCTAAAGATTTTGTACATATAATATTAATTTAGTTAATGGGTAATTTATAAACAATGGGAGATTACACTCAAGCTAAATAAAATTGAAACCATTATAGTTTATGCAAGGAATGTTCTTTTTTCCTTTACAGGAAGCTAAAACTTCTTTGTTTAAGTTATGAAAATGAATAATTTTTAAAAGCATACTGACTACCATGTTTCACAACACATTACACAGTTACTTAATTTGTTTAATCATAATCTAGGAAAGTTCTCTCCATAGTTTTTATGGACTTTATTTACTGAAATTTTTTCAACAGAGCCACTAATTATCCTTATTTTATGGCTGTTAAAAGGTTTAAACTGGGAAATTACAGGGCAAACTGATACTTAATTTAATCTACCACACCTAGTCCTGCCCTCAAAGCTCTTGCAAAGAGGAGGGCCTTTCCCAATAGTTATTATAATCAGATTTCTATATGACCTTTCTATCCTCCTTAGTTTAATTTGGGTTCCAGGAATATTTATTCACATATATAACTGCATATTTAATTTTTAACAATTTGAATAGAGTTCTTTTAAGAATTTTTGTTTGTTAATTTGATATTATCATCCTGATGTATGAAGACATACACTGAGCAAATGGGCAGACACAAATAGAGTTAGATACAGAAACACAACTCATTGAGGTTACCTATAATTTGCATTATTTTATATACTGTTTAGCTTAATTTGGGTTCCAGAAATATATATTACTTATATAACTGCATATTTAACCTCAATAATTTAAGCAAATAGGCAGACATGAATAGATTGACACAAAAACATAATGTTAGTTTACTTAAAACTTCCATTTTTTTTACAAAATAAGTGTGAATGTAAAACATTTCAAAGACTCTTGAAACTTTTTGTTTTTAATTTGCACTATGACTCTGAAGTTTTGTACAAGAATTTTATTTCTTAACTAATGGCTTGTAACCAAAATGTTCCCAATGCTTTAGCACCATTTTCTTTTGTTTCAAGACTTTATATTTTATCTTGAATTTAGCAGAATTTTGGATAAGCAACAAGATTGATTCTATGTATATTTACTGAGGATATTTGAAGCCTCAGGGAGACTGTTTTCTCTCATGAATTGCCACTTTTAGGAACACTGACAGTCAAGGCAGGACACTTCCTTTTTTCCCCCCAGTCCTTGGGAGATAAAACTTCAGTGGTCATTTAAACCCAAGGGCTAAGAATTCCACAAGAATTTAGTTTACACTTGGATTCATGAGAGAAAGCAGGGTTACTAATACCAGTAGTACAGGAGACAGGGATGTCCCCAAGTCTGCCTTTCCCTGGTCTATAGGGATAGAAGCTGTCATGAAATAACCATAGGCAAAGACAAGGAAAGGGGTGAGGCTAGGCTTGAAGTAACCATAAATGAAGGTAAGGTTAGTTTAGAATTTACACTTACTATAATAGTTTTAAGCTAAATTCACCCAGTTTTAATTTCAGTTATTATCTTTCTGCTGTTTTACAATATAAATGCATCTATAAATGACCTTAACTCTTAGTTAGTTTTTATTAATTTTTTAACCTTAAAGTGAATTGGATACCTTTATTAATTAAGCTACAAGAATTTTATTAGTAACAATTCTGTGAAGTCCTGCCTTTTCTTAGTAATGGAACAAATTTTCATCTGCAAGTTCTGCATTTAATTCACCAGCAAGAGAGTACTGGCATTTAAAGATTCATTTTAAACTATGTTTTTACCTTTTTACCATGAATTCTTAGGCACCAGCAACTGACAAAAGCCAAACACAGATTTCAAAGTGGCATTTCATTCCTTTTTTTCCTTTTCCCTCTGTAGTCTTACAACCCTGAAGTTCCTAGCCAGACCATTGAAAAGGCTATCAAGGGATTAGAGGTCTATTGTTTCAAATGGTAGTCCCCTTTCTTTAGACAAGTCTACAGTTCTAAAACATTTCAAAGTATTTCTACAGTCTTACAGAGAGAGAGATTTGGAAAAGTAAAGAACCTGGGCAGAATGCAAATGTATTTTGGCCTTGACACCCTAGGGAGGGAACTTTACTGCATTTATTTTGATTCTGTTTTTCAACCCCTTCACCTTCCCCCTTCCAGGCAGTTGGATGCACAACAATCAAATAGGAATGTGGCTTATGAATAGAAAGTGTGGACTCACTGGAAAGGGGCAAGCCACTGCCCCCTTTCCAGCTTTCTGCCAAGATGGGCAGACAGAACCTACTCAAATTCAGCACCCTTCCTGGGGACCCAGCCACCCTGACTGGGGCAGCCCCAACAAACCCGGGTGCATGGCATGTACACAGATGGCCTTCAAGCCCCAGCAAAGAGGCAGACCAGAGATGAGGCAGCAGAGCGTGCACAAACATCCCAACTCTGCAAACATCCAGACTCCTCAGTTTTGACCCAAAATCAATTCACTCCCTTGCCAATGGCAAGGGAGCGTTCCAGCTCAACTAAATTCCACCACTTTACATAACCACATAACTAACACCAGCATTGACCTGACACAGACAGAAACACAAAGGTCACTAATCTGACCCACAAGTTCTTTATATATATATTTTTTCAGCATGGCTGCCCCCGCAGCCATCACAAACCTTAGAGAGAACACTTACCATTAACATCTGATATAAAGACAATTCATTTGCAATTCAGCACCACAGCAAAAGATTCTAGCCAGACCTTTTTCACTGTTTAACTTTATACCCAGACCAAGCTTCACTAGAAAAGCTGATCCATTTTCCTGTAACCAAGTTTTTAAAAAAAATCCAGACCAACTTCCAGGACATTAGGACTTGACCTTATAAACAGCCCTTCCTATTAAAATCAAGCCTCCACTCCTTCAGTGAATATAAGACCAGTACAAGATTCTAGCATGAAGTTAGACAAACCCAAAATACCAGGCTTTTTCCCAGTTTTTCTCCTTTTTCCAGACCTAGAGAGAACAGCTTCCCCCCAATTTTCTAGGGCCACTAGGGTTCTTTCAGGAGGTGATCAGCCTCCCTCCCTAGCAATTAAAGCTAGGGTTCTCCAGACTGTGCTCACCCAGGGAATCTTACCTTCTTCCATGTTCAGAGTACTTTTTCATTCCCAGAATGTTTCTCTTCAGACCTTCCAATGCCATCAATTTTTGTTGGGAAGATTCCGGTGGAGCCCACATCTTTTCTGGATTAAATTTAATCCAGGGGCACCCAGATTTGGGGTTCACCCAAGTCCTCCCAGCTTCCTCTGGGATATGTAAGGGGGCAGCAAAATACTACCATCTCTGGCCTTCATTTGCAATCTGGGACAAGCTCCCAAAAATGTTGTAGAATTTGAGAGAGGTTCAATTATTTGCATATAGGAAGGCCAGGACTCAGGAATGATTTTGAGAAGGAAAAATGGTTTACTGATGGCTGGCCAGGCTCAGGAGCTTTCTGTTTCAAACCTGAGCCCTGAAGAAGAATTTTGAGTTCTTTTTATACAGAGGAAGGGCTAAATCATTCTTTGTTTCAGTGCTCAATAGGTTTGAATTAGCATATATATCTTCCACATCCTAGGTAAGCTTTTAGCATGGACTTCATACATTCTAGATAAGCTTTTAGCACATTTGGTTTGCACTTTCCCTGAATATTTAAAGTTTATAGAGTTTGCATTGATAAACTGTTTCCTGGGACTGGAGTCATTGCCATGGTTACCAAGGGCAGGCCTGCAGCCCCCCATCATCCCACACCCACAATTCAGGACAGACAGCTTAGGTTAAGGTTATCTCCAAAGAGACAAAGAGCTTCCCACCCATAGCCCACATCAATGCAACATTGTTCATATGAGAGTTTGTTGAAGTGCTATATGTAATTGTAAAAAAAGAAAAATTGTCAATGTCCCACAGAATATTTGTTTGACAAATCATTATATATCATATTTTATAATAGAATACTTTCCAAGTATTAATAATACACATACATAAACATGGATAGTTAGATAGTTGCAGATAGATGATAGTTGGTAGGTAGGTAGATACATGTTGCAATGGGCAAATGTACACAGTATATTGTTTAATGAAGAAAATAGATTATGAAATATTATGCATAGTTAGATATTATTTATACAAAAACTTTAAAATATTTTTTAATGTAAAATGAGTTCTTGGGCAAGTACATATGTGTAAGTTTAGTGACAATATAGATAATTTAGATTTTTTAAAATTGCTTACCTGCCGCTCCTAAAATAAACATCAAATTTAAAAAAATAAATTTTAAACCAGAGAAAAAAATTAAAAAACAGTAAGCAGGAACATTTTTTCCCTAAGTTCTCTAAGGCCGGTGACAATCATAGTTCATGTTTGTAATTCACAATCTTACTTTTCTTTTTCTTTCCTTCAGCACCCACAAATTCCATTTTATCCTGATCTCTGTATGAGGAATACTTAAAAAGTTCCACCCAAGCAATATATCCATGGGCTATGATTTCTGTAGTTTAGGACTCTGATTTTACCCTATTTAAAATATCCTAAGACCTCAAACTGAGAACTTAACTTAAAAAGTGAATCTAAGCGACTTCACTGGTGTCCACGCGCCTCTGCACCTGCGGGGCTCCCGGCCTGGCCATCCACGCCTCTCCCCAGCCTGCGGGCCCCGCGAGCCCCGCTCCTGCAGCCCCGGCTGCCCCGGGCCAGGAGGCGGCGCCGCAGCCTGCGCCTCGGGAGGGCGGCCGGGCGGGCGGGGTCGGCGGGGGGCGAGCACCTCTGCGGGTCCTGTGCGTGTGTCCGGCCCTGTCTCTGCACATCCGTCCCTGTCCTCCTCTGAGTCCGCTTCTGGGTGCGTTTCCGTCATGTACCTGATGCCCCTTGGGCCTGTGTCCCCCTCTCACCACCCCCCGAGCGCCCGCCTCTAGGTCTTTTCTGCGCCCCGTGTCTCCGTCTCTGGTTTTGGCACCTGGAGCTGCGCCACACGCTTGCGTCCTGGCAGCGTTCTGTGTCTCCCTCCCTCTGTCCGGCTGTCTGTTTTCTGTCCAGTCTTCCTCTCTTCTTCTCCGTGGCCTTCCTCTCCGTGGCCTGTTAGTCGCGGTCCTTCTCCTGGAAGCCCGCCCCCGGGGCTTCAGGTCGTCGCAGGGAGCGTGGGCGCGGGGTGTGGGGAGACCCGGGCTACGGGGACCTTCCTGCCTGGGGACCTTCCTGCCTGGGAGCGGCTCCCCTGGAGAGGGGCTCCTGAAGGCTTCCTCTTCCTGCCCCTCCCGCCCGCGTGTCCTTCCACACAGGGAACCTGTTGGGTGGTGGCCCCTGAACCCACCCGCTGGGAAGAGGGAGGCGGGCCACTGCCTCTCCGGGGGACCCCAGTCGGAGCTCTGCGGGCTGGGCAGGGTGGGGTGCCTGGGATTGTTTGAAGGGGCTTGGCTGCAGGTGCGGGTGGGATCTCCCGGCCCCTGAGTGTGAGGTAGTCCCTTACCGATGGGTCTTCCCAGATGGAAGCAGGGACAGCCCCCTCCTCTGCGGTCTCAGGGTTGTCATTTGCTCCTGCAAAGACCCTCCCTTCTCCTTGTGGGAATGGCTTCATGGGCTTTCTCAGCAGTCGGCCCCTCCAGTCTGGCTGGGATTTCAGAGGGGAGCAACTGCCTTGCTGAGTGCAGAATGCCAGCCTTCGCCATTCCACCAGTACCCCTTCAGTCACATTTGGGGAAACTGAGTCCCAAAAAGTCAATGCACACAGCCCCTCCCCAGGTCACAGGGGAGCTAGGGCTTGGCAGCCCTAGGATTTCCAGGCCCTTGAGCGGGCCATGCCCTGGAGGCCTGAGAAGAGGAAATAAATTTGAATTCTTCCTTTTGTAGGAGGCAGGATTAGCATAGGGCACTTCTCCTGAGTGAGCAGCTCCCTGCCCAGCCTTCCCTGGAATGGAGCTTTCCTGAAGGGTGGGGATGGGCAGGCTTCCCACGTGTGGAGGGAAGAGGGCATTCTTCGGCTTCTTTTCTGAAAAGGTGTCAGGACACTTTGGGCAGAAATTGGAGGCTCCTCAGTAACACATTCAACACACATTCATGGCAGATGCCAGCCCAGCAGGCCTACCTGGCACCTGGCTCCCAATGTCTAGAATGGGAGGGGTCAGGGGCCATCTGCTCCAGGTCCCCCAGCCTGTTGCTCAGCATCTCCAGGCAGCCACCCCCTCTCCTCTTTCCCTCTTCCTGCCCTCTGACAGACCCTGCCCCATGGCCTGTAGGCCTTCCCAGAAGAACAATGCTAATGGCATAGGTGTTTACTGAGCACTTACTATGTGCCAGGTGCCTCAGTGTGCAGCTTCAGCTTAATCCTAGTAAGACCTTGTGAGATGGGAAAATTATTTTCATTTCACTGAACAGGAAGGAGCCTGAGGTTCAGAGAAGTAAGTGACTTACCCAGGGACAGCCAGTGGGGAAGTGGCAGAA
This sequence comes from Dasypus novemcinctus, assembly GCF_030445035.2. Classification (NCBI taxonomy): domain Eukaryota; kingdom Metazoa; phylum Chordata; class Mammalia; order Cingulata; family Dasypodidae; genus Dasypus; species Dasypus novemcinctus. The sequence continues at coordinate 3,873,342 of NC_080693.1, read as the reverse complement.
TTGGGATTGACCTCCACTTGCTCTGACCCAGAGCTTGCCCCTGAGTGTCCCAGCAAGGCCTGGCTGCTTCCGAGGAGGAGAGCCATCCACAGGAGGCCGAGATCAGAACTCCATGACCACACTCTTCCTCACTGTCTCCTCACCTGGCCTCCAGCTCTCCCCTGGCAAACAAGACACCTCCACCCTACCCTGTACCTGCAAAGCCATCCCCACTCACTTGTCCCCCAGCACCCACAAGTCCTCCTTCAGGTTCCAGCTCAAGTGCTGCCTCCCTGGGCAGCTTCCTCTGACTCCTCCAGGCAGACTTCCCTACTCCGTGGCCTGTGCTCCTTGCTCCCCTTGTGCTCTCTCTGTTCTTATGGCGATTGTGGTGTCATCACTGTCAGTGAGGCTGTCTCCATCTCCCCATGAGGGACTGTCCAAGCTGAGTCCTCTCACTGACTCACCTGGGAAGGTGCACAGCAGGTGCCCAGTCAGTATTGGATAAAAACATGAACTTATGGCTCTGAAAGGCCTTGGAGGCCAAGGATATTGGAATCCTAAATTCTCAGAAGGACTTGAAATTTGATGTTCAGAGAGCACCCAGCTTAGAGCCTGAGTAGATTAGAGCCAGAAGTGTGGCAGAGCAGCCAGGACATGCCATCAGCCCTGGGCACTTGTACCTCCAGGAGTGTTTTGTGGCAGCTGTGACCCCTGAGGCTTGAACACCTGTGGGTTAATGAGGTAATTTAACTCTCTCAGATGATTGGTGGTGCCCTGTAGTTAAGCTTAGGTGTTTCAGAACCATGCCCCCTCCTCGCAGGCAGTTCTGGAACTGTGGAGGGAGCCTCTGGTAGACGAGCTTGGCTTTGGGCAGGCTCTTGTCACCTGAGTCAGCATCTGTCAGTGGGATGGGACAGATGCTGGACTCTCAGGATGAGGGAAGAAAGGAACCTCGCAGGCCCTCTGAGTGGCATCTGCTGCAGCCTCTGCTGTGGAAGCCTGTTACGAGTGCTTGCTGTGTGCCAGGCATGGGCTCATCACCTGCCTTGTTAGGGGGTGAGTGGTGGGCACAGTTGAGCCTGGGACTGCTGGGGCTGTGGGACTGTGTCCACCCCAGGTGGGATTTGGGTGTTTTGCCCACAGGAAATGAGTGGGATTCCAGGTGACCTATGAACCCAACCGAGCTTCTGTGGGTTCCAGTGTCCAGTGCCCAGCTGCTTGTGGGGGAGACCTCTGGGGCAAAGGTGGGCTGAGCCATCTTGTGGGCCCTGGGCATTTGCCCAAGTGTGTGTGTGTGTGTGTGTGTGTGGGACTGGCCGCCTTCACAGAGGCAGCACACATCTGGCAACGGGTCTGACTGTTCAGCCGTGACCTGGCCCAGGTCCTGGCATGCTTGTCCTCTGAGCCTGCCTCGGTGCGTGTTTTCCATAGCTGCCCAAGCCTGGGTTCCCTGCCTGTTAGGAGGCCCAGGGAAGTCCCATCCTGTGGGGACAAAGGAGTGTTTAAATCCCCTCATTCCTTTGTCCTTAAAACAAGCCCTATGGTAGGTGTTGTTCTGCTCTTCTTTTGGGCCTCAATGAACCAAGGGAACTGGATGTTCCAGGTAACCTGCCCCAGTCGCACACCTGGTAAGCAGCAGGATGTGCTAGAACAAGCCTGACCTGCTTCCACAGCCTGCAGGTCACACACACACACAATTACAAGACGGGGGGCCTGGTGGAGTTGTGAGTGCTCGGGAGGTTGGGTGCTGATAAGGACACCACTGGAGCTGGTGGGGAGCGCCATGGTGGGTGTGAACTCTGAGCGGGGACCTGAGGCTGGGCAGGTCTGGCTGGAGGTGAAGGAGAGTCGAGGGAGGGTGTGGAGCTGTGGCCCCTAGAGCCCGGGCTTCCCTGGCCAGGCACTGGCAGTTTGGCAGGGTTTGGGACCATTGAGGGGCCTTCCTTGAAGAGGGATTAGCTGGCAGCACCTGTACATGCACAGGTCACCTAATTCCACCTTCCTGGAGGTAGGTACTATTACTGCCCCATTTTACAGGAGAGGAAACAGAGCTTCAGAGAAGAAAGTGACTTGGCCAGAGTCACACAGCCTGGAGGTAGCAGAGCTGGGACTCCAGCTGAGGGCAGTTGGATGCAAATAGCCATCCCAGAGGGGACCCTGCAATGGGCCAGAAGGAGTGGAGGGCAACTGCCCTCCTGCAAACCTGTCCTCTGTCAGAACAGTGCTGCCTGTGGCCCAGCCCTTCACGGTTTGGCCCAGTGCAGCTGGGGAGAAGCGAAGTGGTCTGGAGGTGAACTTGGGGACTGTGCTGGCTGCTGGAGAAAGGACATGGGCCCTGGGTGAGCACTGCATCCTTCAGCGCCTCTGCGTCCTCATCTGTGAAATGGAGACGACAGGCTTCGTGGGGCCATGGGAAGTGATGGGAGGAGGTAGTGGGCAGCTTCATAAGGCTGCCGTGGGGCCTGAGTGGGCATCGGGGGCTCAGCCTGGATTCTGGCCTGGGTGAGCTCTGCCCCCACAGTGCCACTGCCTTGTTACAAAGGGCTGGAAGAGACTGGATCAGTGCCCAGCAGGTGGAATTATGGCTATATCCCTCCCAGGACATTGAGACTGCTGTGCCATCTGGGGGATGGTTTCCTGGGGCTCCCTGGGCTCCCTGGGGCCCTGCATACCAACCCCCTCTTGGGCATCTGCCTAGTGCTGTGGGGAGGAAGTACGACCCTTTGAGCAGTGCAGTGGCTCTTTTGGCTCCTAGCCCTGTGTTTATGAACTGTGAGCTCTGGCTTCCTTCTGTTTGGGGTGCCTGGAGCAGGTGAGCCCATTTGGGCTGCAGGTGTGGCTCTCTCCTTTCTCAGGAACCTGAGGAATCTGGGCTTCTGGCTTTGAGACCAAGGGTCCTCAGCTTGTTTGCACCTCCGCCTGCTCCCTGACTCCAGCCTGCCACAGAGTGGGTGACAGGCACTTGCCCTCCTAGTTTTTATTTGCCTCCTCCCCCAAGCTGGGTAGGGCTTGTGAATCTGAGCCAAGCAATGAGGCTGCTGAAGAGAAAAAACAGCCACAAAATGACCAAACATTTTTTCTCCAATTAAAAATTGTTACATGCAGGGAAGCAGACTTGGTCCAATGGGTAGGGCATCCACCTACCACATGGGAGGTCCACGGTTCAAACCCTGGGCCTCCTTGACCTGTGTGGGGCTGGCCCATGCACAGTGCTGATACGTGCATGGAGTACCATGCCACACATTTGTGTCCTCCACATAGGGGAGCCCCACACATAAGGAGTGCACCCCATAAGGCGAGCCACCCAGTGTGAAAAAAAGTGGAGCCTGCCCAAGAATGGCACTGCGCACACAGAGAGCTGACACCACAAGATGATGCAACAAAAAGAAATGCAGATTCCTGGTGCCACTGATAAGGATAGAAGCAGTGACAGAAGAACACAGCGAATGGACACATGTTACATGCAGATTACAGAAAACTCGAAAATAAAAGGGAAGCAGATGTGGGTCAAGCAGTTCAGCACTTGCCTACCAGATGCGAGGCCTGGGTTTCTCTCTGGGTGCCTCCTAAAAAACACATTGAGTGGACAGTGAAGACAGTGAGTGCAAACAACAAGGGGGGTAGAAATAAATAAAAATAAATCATAAGATGCAGCAAATAGACACAGAGAACAGACAACCAGGGTGCCGTGGGGAAGGGGAGAGAAATAAATAAATCTCTTAAAAATAAATATATAAATCATAAATAAAAGAATCTGAACTGGTGGTGCTCTTAGGGAAAATGGTACTGCAGTTATATTTTTAAATAATTCCTATAGATCAAGCTATGGCTAAATTGAGCTCACAATATGAAATTCAGAAATGAATGGGCAAATAACTCTAGTACGAATTAGGAAAAAAAAAAAACAACAGGTTTAGATCCCGAAGAATCTCTCAGAATAGAGCTAGCCAAGAGAGGCCATGAAAAAAACATTCTTTAAGGTGATTAGATGTATAAAATAAGGAATGGAAAATGTGAGAAAATATATGATACTATCAAATTAGTCCAAATCAAAATCTAATGGAAATAGTCATAGAAGATAAAAACTTCATGGATTAAATAGCAGATTAGACACAACTGAAGGGAGAATTCATGAAATGGAAGATAGATCTGAACTGAGCACAAAGAGGTAAAAGGAGAGAAAAAATGGAGAGTTTGAGAGAGGAGGAGAAGAAAATGATCATGAATGATCACTAATTCATAGATTTTTAACTAAAATGTATGAATAAATAGCTTTTTTCCATTGATGTGTGTGACATTTTGGAGCTATTTCTGGATCCCAGAAAGGATCATGTTCTTGGAGCTCATCCATTCCTGTGGGTGTGGGGCACTTTGGTCAGATTGTTCCTGTGAGGTGTGTCCCAGGGTGGGTCCTGACCCTCTAACTGGAGTACTTTATAAATGAGGGACTGGCAGAGGAGACATGCAGGGAAAAGCAGAAGAAACAGAGACCCCAAGAGGCTGGAATCAGTGGAGCACAGAGGCATGGAAAGAGGCCCCTGAGAGGTTGAGAGAGATAAGGCCCAGAGGAAAGGGGAGAGACAAACCATATGCCTGAGCACCCACAGTGGAGCTCAGGGAAAAGTGGACTTGGAGGAGAAGGCAGAGAACTCAGCAGAGACTGGCCATTGTGCCTTGTCACATGGCAGGAGTCCAGGATCACCAGCAGCCAACCCTAGGTGAGAGAGCATCTCTGAAGATGCCCTGATTGGGACATTTTTAAAGCCTTGGAACTGTAAGCTTTTAACCTAATGCATTCCCATTATAAAAGCCAACATTTTTCTGGTATTTTGTTCCTAGTAGCTTTTAGAAAATTAAAACAAAGTGGTTTCAAATGTTTTCTTACTTCCAACAATGCTGTGGTAATTAATGATACACGTTTCCTTGTATATATCTATACATATTCCAACAAAGTATAATTCTTGGAGTGGAATTACTGAGTTGTGAGAAATGTGTTTATTCAACTTACTTGCTGTAGCCAACTGATTTTCTTTTTTTAAAAAAGATTTATTTATTTCTCTCCCCTTCCCCCCATCCCAGTTGTCTGTTCTCTGTGCCTATTTGCTGTGTGTTCTTTGTCCACTTCTGTTGTTTTCAGTGGCATGGGAATCTGTGTTTCTTTTTGTTGTGTCATCTTGTGTCAGCTCTCCATGTGTGTGGTGCCATTCTTGGACAGGCTGCACTTTCTTTCATGCTGGGCGGCTCTCTTTATGGGACGCACTCCTTATGCGTGGGGCTCCCCTGCGCGGGGCACAAATGTGTGGCACGGCACTCCTTGTGCACATCAGCACTGTGTGTGGGCCAGCTCCACACGGGTCAAGGGGGCTCGGGGTTTGAACCACAGACCTCCCATTTGGCAGACTGATGCCCTAACCACTGGGCCAAGTCCGCTTCCCGCCAAATGATTTTCAAAGGAAATCAATTTATACTCCCATCGGCAGTGGCAGATAATTCCCATTCCTCCCCTTTTAAATTTTCACCAATCAGATATTTGTGAAAAAGCATCTCATTATTGCTTTAATTTGCATTTCACTGATTAGATTATGTTGAGCACCTTTTCATATAGCTATTAGAAGTTCAGTTTTCCTGTTCTGTGAATTGCCATTGCCATTGCATATATTTCTATTGGTTGTTTTCATTTTCTTACTGATTTGAGTGTAATCTTCATGTATTCTGCATACAAATGAGTTTTAAGTGTCTCAAGTATGAGCTGAAAATATAAATAACAGGACATAGTTTGCATTTTAGTTTTGGTATCTTTTGGGGACAGGTTTTACTTTAGCAAATTTATTGCTGTCATTATGATTTGTTCTTTTGGTTTTTTTTTTTGTCTGAGATTTATTTCCCTACTCTGAAGTTATAAAGATAGTATTGGGGTTCTCTAGAGAAAGAGAACCAATATGATGTGTATACATATATAATTATTAAAGGAATTGGCTCATGTGATCAGGGATGAACAAGTCCGAATTCCATAGGACAGGCTACAAGCTAGAAATTTCGGTGAAGTTGAAGTTGCATTCTGCAGGAGAAATAGGTTGACTGATGTAGACATAGACATACTTTTTGACTGCTGAAATCCTAATCTGCCTTACTAATCAGAAAACTGATTGGAGGAGGAAACCGCTATCATTTCTAAGGGCAATCTCTGTTGTTGTTTGTAGATGCAACCAGCCTTAGATGCAATCAAATGATATAGATACTAACCCATCTATGAGATACCATCACAGTAACAATCAGATCAGTGCTTGCCTGACCAAAAAACTGTACACCATAAACTGGCCAAGGTGAGACATGTAATTAGCCATCAGAGAAAGGTCTTATCCAAATTCACTGTTCTATTTAGAGAAGTACTCAAGAATAGAGAGGGGAGAGAAGTAGAGATAGAGAGAGAGAAAAAAGATATAGATATATAGAAATACATAGAAAGCTATCTTCAAATTCAAAATATATAAATTTAAATGTAAATATATAAATTTAAAATACTCATTTACATATATACTTTTTTACTAGAAAATTTGTAGGTTTACAGAAAACTCATGTATAAAATACAATGTTTCCATATACTACCCTATTATTAAAACTGTGCATTTGCATTGCACATTTGTTATAATTGATACACCATTACCTTATGGTTCACTATTAATACTTCAACTGTGACAACTTTGTTGTGATGTGAAGTTAACTAATCTCTATACATTTATTTAAGTTTATTTACTTATTGGTTAATTGAGAATTTTAAAAAACTTGTTTATTCTGTTTTCTGTGTATGGATTGCACTGGAGGCAAAAAATAGAAATAGGTAGAGCTGTTATCAGGCAACTGTTCCATAAAAAAATTATGGTGGTTTAAACTATGTTGATAATGATGGGGTGGGGCAAATTGGCAGGTCGGGGATATATTGAAGAACTTGAGCTAACCGAATTTATCAGATGCTCAAATTATGGTTTTGCAAATAGAGAGTATGACACCTAAGTTCTTGGTTGTGCTTGCTCTTATTCCTTTTAGCATTTTGGTGATTTCCCCCAAGTGGGTCAGAATGGGTGAATTTAACGTCATTATTTAGGGTGCTCTGGTAATGGCTATTGCAGAGAACATAGTGGAGTCTTCAACTTCCTCCCTACCACCAGGATCTATGAAGCTGGATTATTAATGAGACTGAGATGAAGGAGATAGAAAAGCAGAGCAAAGGCTTAGTAGGGTCTCCAAAGAATAGAATAGGGCATGGAATAGAAATGTGCAAGTAACTGCAATAAAAGTTGGTTTTCCTTTTTTCTGAAGATATATTTCCCAGCCTTCTTTGTTTTTTCTCTCTTTCTTTTTTTAATGTTACATTAAAAAAAGATGAGGTCCCCATATACCCCCATCTCCCTCACCCCACTCCTCCCACATCAACAACCTCCTTCATCATTGTGGGACATTCATTGCATTTGGTGAATACATTTGGGAGCACTGCCGCACCACATGGATAATGGTTAACATGTAGTTTACGTTCTCCCCCAGTCCACCCAGTGGGCCGTGGCAGGACATACAATGTCCAGCATCTGTCCCTGCAGTACCACCCAGGACAACTCCAAGTCCTGAGAATGCCCCCACATCATATCTCTTCTTCAATTGAACATAGGTGGAATGATGACTGAAATTTCCAAGTGTATCTCATAGAAAATTCCCAGGGTTTCACTTAATAGTCAGATCTATTTCTGGATGACTTATGTTTATTGCATATGCAGAACTTTGGTCAACCTGAGGACTGAATTTATGCATGAATTGAAGTCTGTCCCCACTCCTGCTGATCTGGTAACAAACTACACTGTTATTTGAATAAGACATAAACTTTTATTACATTTAATTCATTATAACTTTGGGTCAATTTGTTGCTGAAGCCTACCTAGTTCACCACAACTAAAGGAGAAATGTGAATTGGAAGTGGCCTGTGCCATAATATAAACCATAAATATATGGCACTTTGAAATCATATTAATAGAGCTTTAGCTATTTTAACTGATTTCCTAGTTTTCATATCTCTTTTCCCCTTTTATTAATTTTATTTTACTTTGAATCATCCTTCTGCTTATCTTTAGAAACTTACATTAAATACTTTTACAGCTCTCATTATTTAAACTTTAGTAACTATTTTTCCTCTAAGATTGTTTCTCTTTTATAGAATTTTGGTCTTGTTTTATGAATGCAGTATAATTCTCCCTTTAAGGAAATTAAATCTTTATTTTAGGTGGACCATCTTCTACTGCACATGAATTGTCTCTGTTTCCTGTGAGTTCTTTTTTAATACCTGTGTATTTGATTTTGCAGCCTGTCTCCCATATTATAGAATTTCCTCAAATACTTGCTGGTCCACCATGACAGTTTTATACTATTTATGAATTCCAAAAAGAGATATATGTTATGTTTGTAGACTAGTCTGTTCCTCTGGGAGTGATAAACCTTTGTATTAAATTCAGAGGTTTCACTTTTGCTTTATGAAATCAAAATTAGCATTTTGATTCAACCATCCTGTTAGGGTGTGAAGGTTTGAGTCCCTGCACCCTTGATGGGCTATGTAAATGGATGCCCAGTCAAGAACAAAGAAGTCAAACACAGAGGAAGAAGAACACAGAGGAAGAGAGACAGCTCCATAGATATGGCAGAGGCCCTGGGAAGAGAGATGAACCCAATAGCCTGAAGCAGAAGAGAACACAGCAGCTGAGAAAGCCTGAGAGACAAGCCATATGCCGGCCCTTAGCTGAGATCAGAAGAAGTTGAAACCATGGAGCCTTAAGAGGAAGAAAGAAGGCTGAACCTTTGCAGACATCACCCACCATCTTTCTTCAGCATGTGGCAAATGACTTTGGGTGAGAAAGTACCACTTATGGTACCTTAAGTTGGACTCTTTAGGGCCTTGTGACTGTAAGCTTCCACCCCAAATAAATACCCTTTATAAAAGACAATAAATTTCTGGTACCTTGCATGGTACCCCTTTGGCAAATATAGAATTTGATACCAGGAGTGCAATGGTGATTTTGCAATTACCAAAATGCTGGAAAGGTTTTGTAAATGGAGAAGGGGTATTTTTTTTGGAGGAATTGTGAGATGCTTGATGCAAAAAGCCTAGATTTCTTTGAAGAGACTTTTTGTAGGAATATGGATGCTAAAGAGACTTTTTATGAGGCCTTAGAAGTAAATGATGAAACTATTATTGGAAACTGGATGAAAGGCAATCCATGTTTTAAAGTCAAAGAGAACTTAGCAAGATTGACTCCTGATGGTGTATTGAAGAAAGAATTTGAAATCTACACACTTGGACATTTAGACAAGGATATTTCTGAATTAAATGTGGAAAATATAGCCTGGCTTATCCCTGCAGCTTATAACAAAATGTTAGAGGAAAGAGATAAGATGATAGCTGACTTGTTGGACACAAAGAAAACAGGAACCGATTCCAGAAATTTCAAGCCTATGACAATCAAGCCCCCTGAAGATAGTGTCCTCTTTGAGGAATTAACTAAACATGGAACTTTTAAGTCAGGATTGAAAATGCAGCTATCTAAGAAAGACTTGTGGAAAGTTTTATTGTCTGATGGCTTGGTCCCCTGCTTCCTGCATACTAAACTGACAAGCTTATTGAGAGAGCTTTATAAAGAAAAACACAGTCAGCCTGGACTAAAAGGGAAATGGAGGGGAAAGATGAAAGGGAAAGCAGTGTTAAGAGGAAAACCATGGAAGCTGACGTCTGCAATTAAGGCATCTCCTTGGTCCGAGAGAGGAAACCCACCTATGTGTACAGAAAGGGTGAGTTTTCCCCAGCAGCTGAAGAAGGTCGATGTTCCATCCTGTTTAGGGAGAGTTTTGCTGCCCCAGGCTACAGAGAGGGTGGAGAACATTCTGCAGTTCAACACCCCATAGGTCTGAGAAGTGTGGGCATGTCCCCCATAGATGAGGGAAGGTGAGGTTGCTAATCTATTTCTCTGAGAGAGTTGGACCTGTACTCCAGAGTTTAGGGAGACGGTTGCCATCCCCTCACTGTACTAAGAGTTGAAACTACCCTCCTCAAGAGATTGGGTAAAGTGTGGCCATCACCCTAACATACTTGGATGGTGAGTTCTGGAGCCATCACGCAGATGCTCGATGAGTGTGGAACCAGGAAAATGGCCATTTGGCAAGCCTATGGAAAGGGTGGGACCCATGAGACCCCAGGGAAAAGAAACAACATATTATTGTCCTAAATGACATTGCAATGACAGATACAGGCCATTAAATATCTTGCCAAAACCTACAAAATTGGGTGGGAGAGAGTGAAAACTACAATGTAAACTATAATCCATGCTTAGTGGCAATGCTCCAAAATGTGTTAATCAATTGAAGGATGTTGTTAATGTGGAAAAATGTGGGGGGTGTAGTCAGCAGGGTTTATGGAAATCCCCTTTACTTTTTATGCAACATTTATGTTTTTTAAAAATAAGAAACATATTTAAAAAATACACACACACAAAGAATGACTCTCAGACTTTGAAATATAATGAAGTATACCCTACAGGCTTTTGGAACTGTAGAGTACCAGTGATGCATGTTTCCCACCCAAATTCTCTGTATGGTATTGAAAATGTTTACCTTTGCCTGTTCCTTTGTATATTGGAGTCAGATAAATTGTTTTGTAAATTTCAGAGGCCAACAGCCAGGCAGAACTTTGCCCCAAGACAAACCGTATTTCTATAAACTGATTATGATGTGATTTTGTACTTAGCATTATTACTGTTTTAAGGTTTTGGGTTTATTTTAATATGGCAAAGTCTTTTTGGAATTCAGAGGGCAGAATGTGGCAGTTTGATATTATTTATGAATTCCAAAAAGAGGTATTGAATATGTCTGTTAACTGCTCTGTTCCCCTGGGTATGAGACCACTTTGTATTAACTTCAGAAGTTTCACTTTTACTTTATTAAGTCAAGATGAAGGCTTTGATTCAGCCATGTCATCTGGGTGTGCAGGGCTGAGTCCCCACCCCCTTGATGGGCTATTAGATGATGCTCAATCAAGACCAGAGAAGTAGAGACACAGAGAAGAAGGAAGAGGAGAGAGACAGCAAATAGACATGGAAGAGGCCCTGGGAGGAGAGATGAGCCTGACAATTTGCAGCTGAGGAGAAGAGAATACCTGAGAAACCCTGAGAGACAAGCCTTATGCCAGCCTACAGCTGAGGGACCACAGAGTCTTTTGAGGAAAAAGAAAGGCTCAACCCCACAGACATCACCTGCCATCTTGCTTCAACATCTGGCAAATGACTTTGGGTAAAAAGGGACCTTTTATTGTATCTTGAGTTGGACTCTTTAAGGCATTGTGACTGTGGGCTTCTACCCCAAATAAATATCCTTTATAAAAGCCAACAGATTTCTGGTACTTTGCATCAGTACCTTTTTGGCTTACCAATGTATCCATTTATATTTAACAATGTTGAAAATTTTTAAAGGTTCATTCTTATCTGATCAAAAGGTGGACTGGTCATTTTTTTTGTAGAACACTCATTTTGGGGAACCATTTCCCTATAGATGTTTCTCTAAAAGAGAATCCTCCAGTATCCACCGAAGGGTGGTTATTTGGCAATTAGTCTCCTGGGTATAGTATGAAGGAGAAGGACTAAAGACCTCCAACTTCATTAAATAGACTTAATTAATGTTCCTGTACCTAGCATTTGTTAAAACTTTGCATTCCCCTGTTACAAGTATTCTCAGGTCTTAAAATTCTCTCACTCAAATTCTCCATTTCTTTTTTTTTTTAAGATTTATTTATTTATTTATTTATTTATATTCCCTCCCCCCAGTTGTCTGTTCTCTGTGTCTATTTGCTGCATGTTCTTCTTTGTCCATTTCTGTTGTTGTCAGCAGCATGGGAATCTGTTTCTTTTTGTTGCATCATCTTGTGTCAGCTCTCCATGTGTGTGGCACCATTCCTGGGCAGGCTGAACTTTCTTTCACGCTGGGCAGCTCTCCTTACAGGGTGCACTCCTTGCACATGGGGCTTCCCTATACGGGGGACAACCCAGCATGGCACAGCACTCCTTGCATGCATCAGCACTGTGTGTGGGCCAGCTCCACACTGGTCAAGAAGGCCCAGGGTTTGAACCACAGACCTCCCATGTGGTAGATTGACACCCTAACTACTGGGCCAACTCTGCTTACCCCTCTCCATTTCTTTATTCCACAAATCCTTATTGGGACCTATGATGTATCAAGTTTAAACAGAAACATAAATCTCTTACCATGTGGAGTTTTCATTCTAGCAGGTAAAGGTATTAAATAAGCAACAAACATCATAACGTATGCTATAGTATTTTTCTTTATGGTATTATAATAAATTCATTAAATAACCATTACATAGTATGACTGTATTATCAATGCTATGAAAAACAGGAATTAATTAAGAATTAATTAAGAATTAGGAGAACAGGATGTTGGGAAGGTGTGTAATTTTAAATGGGATTCCAGGGAGGACCTCATTAAGACAGGATTGTGGCAGTTTGAGATTAATTTTTGCACTCTAAAAAGAGAAGGACTATGTTTGTAAATTAATCTATTCTTCTGGATGTGATACCCTTTGATTGCATTAAATAATTATTAAATTATTTTGTAAGCTTGCTTTAGGGGAGGGGTTCTTAACCTTTTTGTTCCATGGACCCGTTTGCCATTTGGTTGAAAACCACAGACTCCTATAAGTCCACACTATAAGGTGTATTATTTAATAAATATATCACACATATACCATACATACATTTTCATAAATTTATCATAAATATACCAACACATCCCCACAAGAATAATGTTTTTTAAATTTAAATTCAAGCTCATTGACTCCTTGTAAAAAACACCTGCTTTAGGGCTTTTGATTGGACTACATCAGTAGGGGTGACTCATCTGAGTCCTCACACCTTTGCTATGTCTGATATAAATAGACATTTGCTAAGACACAGGAAGAAGAGCTCTCATTTCTTATCCTGCCATGTGACAGAAAGGAGATGCTAAAACAGCTGAGACCCTGGGGAAAGAAGAGACATTTACCTGAGAGCTTACAGCTGAACTTGTGAAGAGAGCAGAGCAGCTGGGCCTGAGATCCAGGTAGAGGTCACTCACCTCCTTGCTTCAACATGGGGCAGCTGACTTTGTTGGGGAAGCACCTCTTATGGTGCCTTGAGTTGGGCTTTTCATGCTTAGAACTGTAAGATTTTACCCCAAATAAATCCACATTATAAAAGTCAACAGATTTCTGTTACTTTGCATCTGTATTCCTTTGCCAAACAAAGACAGACATGATAGAGAAAACACTTGAAGGAGGTGAAGGAATTCATCCTGCAAATATATGAGAACAAGTATTCCAATCATACAGGCCTGAGGTGGGAACATTCCTGGCATGTACATGGAAAAGATGCAAAACATTGTGGAGGGATCCCAATTAGCAAGTGAGAGCTCAGGATGAGATGGGGTGTAGAGGAAAAGTGAAGTCAGTTTGGGTAGAAACCTACTGGCCAATTTTTCTGTTATTAGAGAAATTGTGGGATTATAAACAATGATGCATAAAATACAGGATATCCATATACCATGCCACTCTCAACACCCTGCACCAGTGTGGTACATTTGTCACAACTGATGAAAGCACATATTAAAAAATTGTACTATTAGTTAAAGTCTGTGATTTAACTTAGGGTTCACTGTTTGTGTAGTATAGATTCATTAATTTTTTAAAAATATTCTATTGTCATGTATACAAGCTAACATTTCCCCTTTTAACCACATTCAGATATATATTTAAGAGCTCTTAATTACATTCATGGTCTTGTGCTACCACCATCACCATCCATTGCCAAAACATTTCCATTGTTCCAAATAGGAACTTTGTACAGCTTAAGTCTTAACTTCCCATTTAAGACTTTAATATCCCCAAAATACATACTGGCTTTTTAAAGGATTTTGGATTTTATTCTGAATGAGATGGAAAGCCAATAGAGAGTTTTGAAGTTTTTGTATGACTTATCTTAAAAATGTCTTTGCTACATTGTGAATGAAATACATGGACTGGTGTTGGAAGCAGAGGAACAGACTGAATCTCATGCAGGAATCCAGTAGAGATGATGGTGGTCAGGAAAAGCACCATACCATGGAGATGGTAAGAGACTTAAACTTGCTCCATATAATACCACAATGTCTTTTGAAAATTTATATCACTTTTCAGACAAGTTCTTTTTGATATAACGGCATTTTACTACCCTGAAACATATTAAAAATATGTAATAAGTATAACTTGACATTAGAGTTTTAGGCAAAGATATATTCATTATTTGCATGGCATAATAGCTTCTTCTTACAAAATATGTTATATGATATAAAACACATAGAAACTGCTCTCTATGTTTGAATGAAGCCAAAATACTTTATGCACAATTGAGAGGATAAGGCAGCATCTAAGTTACTCAGTCTGTGGTTTTCCTGGGATATTTTTCCATATTTTGAAGAGTTATATTGGAATCCCCAAGGAGGTTGAAAACTTGGTGAAGGGAATAGGGTAAAAAAAGAAAAAAGGAATGGGTACAATAAAAACTCTAAGTGTACAATTCAGAAATATTAATTAAATTCATAATGTTATGCTACCATCACTACCAACGAGTACCTAAATTTTTCCTCACATCAAATACAAACTCTATACCCATTAAGCAATACCTCTCCATTCTCCCCAACACAGGCCCTGATAATCTCTTTTTTTTAAAGATTTATTTATTTATTTCTCCCCCCCCCCCCCACCCTGGTTGTCTGTTCTCTGTGTCTATTTGCTGCATCTTCTTTGTCTGTTTCTGTTGTCAGTGGCACAGGGATCTATGTTTCTTTAGGTTGCGTCATCTTGTTGTGCCAGCTCTCCGTGTGTGGCACAATTCTTGGGCAGGCTGCACTTTCTTTCATGCTGGGTGGCTCTCCTTATGGGGTGCACTCCTTGTGTATGGGGCTCCCCTATGCGGGGGACACCCCTGTGTGGCACAGCACTCCTTGCATGCATCAGCACTGCACATGGGCCAGTTCCGCGTGGGTCAAGGAGGCCTGGGGTTTGAACCATGGACCTCCCATGTGGTAGAAGGATGCCCAAACCACTGGGCCAAGTTCACCATCCTACCCCTGATAATCTCTAATCAACTTTCTGCCTGTATGTATTAGTTTATTCATGTAAGTGGAATCATAGAATATTTGTCCTTTGTATCTGGTTATTTCAGCATAATAGTTTCATTCAGCCATGTTGTGGCATGGATCAGAGTTTCATTCCTTTTTTTGACTGAATATTATTCCAATATTATTATTCTATTAAATATGTTTTTTATAAATACACACACACACACCATGTTCCATTTAGCCTTTTATCCTTTGATGGACACTTAAGTTGTTTCCACCTTTGGGTTATTTTAAATAATGGTGATATGAACATTCATGTATAAGAGTATGTTAGGAACTCTGTTTTCATTTCTTTTGAGTGTATACCTAGGAGAATGGCTGCTGTCATAGGTAATTCTGTTTAAATTTTTAAGAAGTTACCAAAATGTTTTCCACAGAGCTTGCACATTTTTACCCTTCCAGAGTCACATTATTAACCATTTTTTTCTTTTGTAAACATAAAAATGCATAGAACAAAATGGTCAATTTAAACAGTAATTATAAAGCAAACACCAATATAATTGAAAATATTGCCAATATCTCAAATCCATCCCAATGGTCAATACTTTACTTTTCCCAGGAATTACCACACAACTGACATTATAGGAATTGAATTCCTGTTTTTACTTTTTAACCACCTTTTAAAGCACCTGTACAATATTGCAAAGTTTTTCCTGTTTTTTGGACTTTCTATAAGAAGTGCCTTATATATTTATTTGTGCCTTACATTTTGCTCTTTTGTTCTTTTACCATATATACAATCTAACATTTCCATTTAACCATATTCAAATATATCTCAGTAAAGTTAATTATGTTCACAATGTGTTAAAATCATCACCATCCATTACCAAAACCTATCCACCATCCCAAAAAGAATCTCTGTACATTTTAATCATTGACTCCCTATTTTCTACCTCCACCCTGTTAACCTACATCCTAAATTCTGATTCTATGAGCTTGCTTACATTATGTATTTCATATCAATAAGATCATAGTATATTTGCTCTTTTGTGTTTGGTTTATTTCACTCAATATAATGTCTTCAAGGTACAACCTGTTGTTGCCAGTATCAGAATTTCACTCCCATTCGTGGCTGAATAATATTCAATTTTCTGTATATACCACATATTGTTTATCCATTCATCAGTTAATGCACACTTGGGGTCCTTCCATCATTTGGCATCCTGCCACTAAGAACATGGGTGTGCAGATATCTGCTTTCAATTGTTTTGGCTATACACCCATGAGTGTGATTGTCAGACCAAATATTGATTCTTTGTTTTCCACGGTGGCACCATTTTACATTCCCTCCAACAATGAATGAATATTCCTATTTCTCCACATCCTCTCCAAGACTTGTAATTTTCAGTTTTTGAAATAGTAACCATTCTAGTGGGCATGAAATGGTATCTCATTGTGTTTTTTCATTTGCATTTCCCTAATGGCTAAGCATCTTTAATGACTTGGATGTCTTTTCATGTGCTTTCTGGTCATTTGTATATTCTCTTTGGAGAAATGTCTATTCAAGTCTTTTGCCCATTTTTGAAATGATGTGGTGGTTTGGAGCTATATGTACCCCAGAAACACATGTTCTTAAACTTATTCCTTGTAAATATCAGGAAATTGCTCTCTTTATTCACTGGTTACTAACACCCATCCCCAACTCTCACATTAGGCAGCAGTGGGATCCAGCCACTGCCATAGGTTGCTGGTGCCAGACAGAGACATATAAAACCTGGTTCCCAAGATTGAAGGGGGTACAGCACAGGTCCAAAGCTTCCCACTGCTTTTGATTAGCTACTTTGGGTCTCTGGGGGCATGACTTTAAGGGCAATTACGGTTCCATGCCTCCCCATCCTCAACAAAAGTGACAGAGGAGACTTAAAGAAAGAATGCTTCCTCAGACCTGCAGAAGACAGTTGGACTATATTTTGTAGAAAGGTACCAAGTCAAGAAAGTACAGCTTTGTGGAGCTATGAAAGAAGTCCCTGACATACTTTCTGGCCCCTATCTTGATCCTCTACCCTGAAAGCTACTCTGGCTGGTGTTGGTTTTGTGGTTCCTGGTCTTGATCAAACTGGAAAAGACTTTCTTGGGAAACTCTATCCAGCTTGTCCCTCCTCCCAGAATTTGTCCTACAGGCAAAAGCAACTTGAGACAACTAAAGCTGTGTGAAAAACAATTTAGGCAGACAGTCTGGGACAAAAAGTTACCTGCTTTAAATCCTACAGTGGAACACCTGGAGAAGGAAGAAGGTCTGCTTCTGTGAAAGTCCAGAGGGACATTCAAAGGCCTGTAAACAGAGGAACTCATAAGGAAAGAGAAAAAAATTCTAGAAACAGCAATGAACACCAGGCTTCCCTGGACATACCAGACAGATTCTTTATAAAAATGTCACTCAATATGTTCAAGGAGATGAAGGAAAATACAGAGAAAAAACTAAAGAATAAAAATGTTTATAAAGAACCAAACATAACTACTGGAATTGAAGACCACAATAATTAAAATGCAAACTTCCCAGAAGCATCTCAAAGCAGATTGGAACTGGCAGAAGAAAGAATTCATGAATTTGAAGACAAGAAAATTAATGAGTAAGGCTGATAAGCAGAGAGAAAGATGAATTATAAAAAGGGAAAACAGCCTAGGAGTCCTGTGAGATATCATCAGGTGTACCAATATATACATTATGAAATTCCCAGGAATAGAAGAGACAAAGAGGCAGAATGAATATTCAAAAATATAATATGGAAGCTTCCAAAACTTAGCAAAAGACATGAACGTATATCCAAGAAGCCAAGGGAAAAGCAGGCAATATAAACCTGAAGAGAAATATGTCCTCTCACATTCTATTCAAACTATTAAATGCAAAAGAAAGTAGAGCACTCAGAAAGCTGCAAGAGAAAAATAACACATTATGAAAAAGGGAAATTCAATTATATGGAGTGGTGATTTCTCATAAGAAACATGGAGTCAAGAAGGTAGTGGGTTGAAATAATTAAAATATTGAGAGGAAATAATTGCCAACGAAGAATTTTATATCCGGAAAGATTTTCTTTTGAAAATGAGGGAAAGATTATGACATTCACAGATTAACAAAAGTTGAGGAACTTTATCAACACTAGAACTGCTAAGGGTTGTTATACAGTCTGAAAGGAAAGGAGACTAGAGAGTAATTCAAAGTGGCATAAAGCAATAAAGTCATGAGATAAAGCAAACCATAAGAATAATTATAAACAAGAGTATTATTGTATTGTGTGTTTTAGTATGTACTCCTCTTTTCATATACTAAAGGTGTAAAAATGCAAATGCAATGAAACTAATGATATATCTATGGATTTTATTTAAAAACAATGTACAATGATATGAGTTGTAACAAGTACAAAAAAGGTAGGGGAATGGTGGGGTATAGGAACACTCTATCTGTAAGCTATAAAAGTCAAATTGGTATCAAATCAAATATGATTGCTACATATTTAGAGTGTTAAATTTTAGCCTATGGTAACCATAGGAAAACATATGAAAAATAAACTGAGAAAGAAATGAGAAGGTACTTAATATGGTATAATACAAAAAAATCAAATGAATATGAAATTCATATATAAATTGGATATTAATGGAAGAAGTGAGTGACAAAACAGGCATAAGACTTACAAAGACTAAATAGCAAAATGGCAGATGTAAGTCCTGAATTATCAATAGATACTTTAAATGTAAATGGATTAAACTTTCCAGTCAGTAGGCACAGACTGGCAGAATGGATAAAGTAGTATGCCCCAACTATATGCTGTTTACCAAATAATTATAATTAAAAGGTATAAGTGCACTGGAAGTGAAAGGATTGAAAAAACATGCCATACAAGTATAAAACAAAAGAGAGTTGGAGTAGCTATAATAATATGATAAATAGATTTTAAGTCTAAAACTGTTAGAAGAGAAAACTCAGAAGGAAGATACAATGATAATAAATATATATGCACCTAAGAGGAAGGTAACAAAATATATAGATGAAATACAGATTTGAAGGGAGAAATGGTTCTACACTAACAGTTGGAGACTTTAACACACCACTTTCCACAAAGGATAGGATATTTTGACAAAGATCAATAAAGAAATAGAAAACTTGAATGATCCTCTAAATCAGCTAGATCTACTGGGCATGTATAGAACACTTCACTTGACAGAATATACATTCTTCTCAAGTGCACATGGATCATTTTCAAGGATAGACCATATATTAAGTCACAAAAAGGTCCCTATGAATCCAAAATACTGAAATTATGGCAGTTATCTTCTCTGATCACAATGAAATGAAGCTAGAAATCAATGACAGAGATAGAAATGGAAAATTTACATATTTGTGGAAATTAAAAAATGTATTATTCAACAGCCAACAGGTGAAAGAGGAAATCACAAGGGAAATTAAGAAATAACTTGAGGTAAAAGAAAATGAAAATACAATGTACCAAGCCTTAAGGGATTCATCAAAGATAGTGCTGAGAAATTTATAGCTCTGAATACTAGCATTAAAAAAGAAGAAAGAGGGTTTGTGACTGAAAGGGGTAGTCTAGGGATGTAAATGTCAACTGAAATAAAGCTAGAGAATAATCTTGGGACTGAATGACATAGTGAACCTGGAGGTGGATGGGGATTATGGTTAATAATACAAATGTAAGAATGTTCTTCTATGAACTAGAACAAATGTATATCACTATTATAATATTGTAAGAATATAGTGATGCAAGGTAAAAATACAATTAATATGAATTATGTACTATGGTGAACAGCAATATTGTGATATTCTTGCATCGTTGTTAAAGAAGGTGTTATATTAGCACTACGGGGCAATATTGGGGGGTATGAGATTCTTTCTTTTGGAATAAGGGAGAAGATCAAAGGTTAACTGGGGTAATTATTGTACAACTCTGTGATGAAAGCAAGAACCCCTGAGTATAAATTTTGGATAGAATGTACAAGCATGGGACTGTATAACACAGTGAACCATGTGGTGAAAGATGGATTGTGGTTAACAGTACAAATATGAGAGTGTTCTCTTGTGAACTATAACAAATGTACAATACTAATACATACTGTTAATAACAGTGAATGTATGGAAAAATATACCAAAGGTACACTATGTACCATAGTTAGCAATAATAGTCTAATCATGTTCTTTCAAAATCTGTAACAAATATCTCACAACAGTGTAAGTTTTTGGTGGATGGGTGATGTATATGAATTCTGCACATTATGCATGATTGTTTTGTAAGCTCACAACTTCTCTAATAAAAATTTTTTTTAAAGAAGATGAGAAAAAAGAATGATTTCTGAATAGAGAACTGTCCTCAAAACTGGAAGAACTAGGTGGCAGACTTGGCCCAGTGGTTAGGGCATCCGCCTACCATATGGGAGGTCTGTGGTTCAAACCCCAGGCCTCCTTGACCCATGTGGAGCTGGCCCATGTGCAGTGCTGATGCACACAAGGAGTGCCATGCCATGCAGGGGTGTTCCCCGTGTAGGGGAGCCCCACACACAAGGAGTGCGCCCCATAAGGAGAGCCACCCAGCATGAAAGAAAGTGCAGCCTGCTCAGGAATGGTGCCACACACATGGGGAGCTGACACAACAAGATGATGCAACAAAAAGAAACACAGATTCCCGTGCCGCTGACAACAACAGAAGTGGACAAAGAAGAACATGCAGCAAATACACACAGAGAACAGACACCTGGGGTGAGGGGGGAAGGGGAGATAAATAATAAATAAATAAATAAATAAATAAATAAATAAATAAATACTGGGAGAACTAGTAAAAGAAGGGGAAATTAAACCCAAAGGGAGCAGAAGGAAGAAATAACAAAGCTTGAAATGGAGATGAATTAAATAGAGAATCAAAAAACAATATATGTCATCAACTAAAAAATCAATAAATTTGACAAACCTTTAGCTAAACACAAAGAAAAATGAGATAGGCAAAACGAACTAAAATCAGAAATGAAAAGAGGAACATTATTACTGTCCCTTTTTATTACCCCACCAAAATAAAAAGGACTTGAAGAGGATAATGTGAAAAACTGTACATCAGAAAATTAGATAAGCTAGATCAAATGGAAAAATTTCTAGCAACACTCAAAGTACCAGACTGACTCAAGATACAGATGTCAAATAATAACTAGTAAAGAAATTAGTTATCAAAACCTTCCCAACAATGAAACCATATTACTTCATTGGGAATTTTATCAAATATTCCAAGAAATATTAAGACCAATCCTAATATTTTCCAAAAATTGGAAGAGCAGTCTAATGGTTTGTAGTTGTATGTACCTCAGAAAAGTATGTTCTTCATGTTAACCCATTCCTGTGGATGTGGACCTAGTATAAGTAGAAACTTGGTGAGAAGAATCTTAAATTAAGATGTGACTAGGGAAGCGGACTTGGTCCAGTGGTTAGGGCATCCGTCTATCACATGGGAGGTCTGCAGTTCAAACCCCAGGCCTCCTTGACCCATGTGGAGCTGGCCTGTGCACAGTGCTGATGTGTGCAAGGAGTGCCCTGCCACACAGGGGTGTCCCCGTGTAGGGGAGCCCCACACACAAGGAGCATGCCCCGTAAGGAGAGCCACCCAGTACAAAACAAAGTGCAGCCTGCCCAGGAATGTTGCTGCCCATATGGAGAGCTGGCACAACATGATGATGCAACAAAAAGAAACACAGATTCCCATGCCGCTGACAACAACAGAAGTGGACAAATAAGAAGATACAAATAGATACAGAGAACAGACAACCGGGGCGGGGGGAAGGAGAGAAAAATAAATAAACAAACAAATAAATAAATAAATAAATGTTTTTTTAAAAAAGATGTGACTCACCTCATCCAGGATAGGTCCTAATCCTCTTACTGGAGTCCTTGAGAAGAGAATGAAATTCAGATAGAAGCAAGACGCTGGAAACAAGGACACCTGAAATAGAAAGGAGATACCAGCAGACACATCTTCCTCCAACCCTTGTCTGGTTGCTGCAGTGTTCTTCTGGACTCTGGAGTTTTGAAATAGTTGATTCAGACAGTTCCTCACTATTTAATAGTTAGTTGTTCTGGTTAAGGGAATGATTCCTGGAGCATTCTACTCCACCATCTTCCTACAATTCCCCTGTATGCATGTATTCTTGCGTGTATCATCGTGTACACATGCCCAGGTTTCTCTAGGGAATTTGTTGGCATAATTGTTGACTATATTGAATGCAGATATTCAATTTTGTTACAAAAAGTCAAAATGACTCCTGAACAGTCTATTATATTGTCCTAATATGATACTATTTGTTGCTTCACATAATTTTTGCACATTATGTTGTCAGCTTTTTAAAATCTCATATGTAGGTATGCAATTGTATCACCTTTTAGTTTTAATTTAGATTTCCCTCTGAGTACCTTTCTTTTACTAAATTATTTCTGTTTTGAAGTATTTGTTCAATTATCTTGTCCAATTTTCCTATAGGATTGTATATTTGTACTGATTTATAGAATGTATTAATATATGCTGGACACAAGTCTTTTGTCATTTATGTATGTTGTAAAGTCTTCTCTAAGCAGTTAGTGTCTTTTTAACTTTCTTTATATTGTCTTTCATTAACTGGATCTTATTAATTTTTCTGCCATAAATTTCTCAATCTTATTCATTGTTGTTATTAACATCTGTGTCTTGTTTAAGAAGAAACAATATATGATGATAAATACCAATAATATTTTGTAAGATCTTTATATTCTTTCCTTCAACTTTTTGCATGTAATTGACCTTGCATTTTACTGTGTAATATTGAGACAGGTGTACAATTAAATTTTATATACATACCTAAATGTCCCAGGACTAAGAATTTTAAATTTTTTTCCTTCTTCCACTGATCTGCAGTGCCAATCTGATCATAACTCATGGATGGGTGTTCCTGTTTCAGGGCTCTTCCTTCTTTCCATTGGCTTATTTTCCTATTTGTGCCCTGATATCACACACGTTCAGTTGTAATTATAGGATGTCTCCATATTATTGTACAACTGGTTTCTCTACCTTTTTCTTCTTTTTCAGAAGGGTTTTTACTTTTTCCATTCCATTTCCATTTAAAATTTAGACTCATTGAGACCTACTTTTATTTGATTTTGTTATCACCTTGTATCCATTATTCATTTCCAAAAAAAAAATCTTTCTCCTGCTCTTTTAATTCTCTTTGGTTAAAAACTTTATAGTCCATAATGGTGACATTGAGAAGTGGAGGAGATAATTCCATGCACTCAATGTGCCTTATTTTTCTGCAGTTCTAATTTATTTATCCATAGTAGCCATATATAATAATTATGATTAAATATCCATGTCACTATCACCCAACTTAAGATAGAGTATAGCTTTGAGTCTCCTAAGTGCAATAGGATCTCTCTTTCTTTCCTCAGAAATGAAGTATAAATTTTCTATTAAAATAAGCAAAACTTACAATATTTCCATTTTCTTCAAGTTGAGCTTATTCAATATAGGATGATGTCAAATAACATCCTAAGACTCTCATACTCTGACTATATACTTGTCACTTTCTGAATACTCACATGCTCTCTTTAAGGTCCAGCCTTGTAAAACTACTTGAAAACATAATATGCTTTTCCCTTACAGGTATTTTTGTCCATTATAATTCTTTTCCATGAAATGTTTCTTTTCTACATTTCCTGATAGTGCTGGCTAATTTTTACTTCTCTCTCAAAACTCTCAAAATATATTCTCTTTTTCAGATCTTTTTTGACTCTTAAATAATGCCTGCTTTTTTTTCTTACATGGTAACATAATATGTGGTACTACATAGGCTACAAAGCTTTTTTCTCTCTTTTGCTAGTGTGTGATCTACCTGAAGACAAGTTCATCATCACATCTCCATTTAGTGACCAGAAGAAGATAAGCACACAAGAAATGCCCATGTGGGTCTAAGTCCCCTCTTGATATAGAGGTGGAATGGACATTACCATCCCAGGGTCCACAGGATAGAGGAATAAAATATGGATTAGTGTGGACTAATAGGTGTTCTACTATAGAACTATTGTGACTGGTAATAGAAGAAACTGTAGCATTGATTTGCAGAAAGTGGCCACAGTAGTTGCTGAGGGCAGGGAGAGGGAAGAACAGATGTGATGTGGGGACATTTCTGGGACTTGGAGTTGTCCTAAATGATATTGCAGGGACAGATGCTGGACATTATATATCCTGCCATAACCCACTGAATGTACTGGGGTAGCATGTAAAGTACAATGTAACCTATAGTACATGTGGTGCAGCAGTGCTCTAAAATGTATTCACCAAATGCAATGAATGTGCCATAATGATGAAAGAGGTTGTTGATGTGCAAGGAGTGGGGGTGTGGGGTATGTGGGAACCTTTTAAATTTTTTAATGTAACATTTTTTGTGATCTATGTATTTTCAAATAAATACAATTTTAAAAATGACTGTGGAATGACATTTGGATAATAATGGCTAAATACATTTCAGTCACTCATTATTTGATTTAATCCAACATGTAATTTTAGTTATTGAGGCATAAAATCGTTAGGAGACATGACGCAGATTTTATGGGCTCTTATTACAAAGTACCATATTTACACAAATAGTTATGTCATATTATTAGTTTTAAATAAGTGCATGATAAAATATTTCAAATTTGAAGTAAATGTTGGTTGATTTAATAGCAATATGGACAGCGGGATTCAAATCATTCCTTCAGTTAACAATATTTATTGAACAATTGTTATGTCAGACACTCCACTCAGCACTAGAAATAAGATCATCCAAATATTTTCATTTCCTGCCAGCACAAAATTCAGAATCTAGAGTGGAAGCCAGGCTTTAAAAATTGATATGTAATTTTTTTCAATTGTTTTTACATGGTAGGAAGTAAAATAAGTAGCATCAATAAAAATGGATTTGTTTCCTCCTGGCAGTTTGTGCAAGACAAGACACACTGTGAGAAGAATATTCCAGTGTGAGTAGAGTAGGCTGAAGTGTCTCATTATGGGGGAGAAATTGAAATGTGAGGAACATAAATAAAATACTAAGCAAGACTGGAGTAACTACAACCAAAGAAATAGGCAAAGGGAAATTATTACCACTGGGCATTGTAATCTGTAGTAGGAACTTTGTTAAAAATAACAGGAAACCATTACTGGGATTTAAATGAAGATCACTGATGGAAAGTTGTGTGGATGGATACATAGATGGATGGTGGATGGATAGATGAATAGGTTGATGGATGGATAAAGGACTGTGCACATGTGTTCAATTAAGTCTTGAGAGCATTTTTGGAATTACTATTGAAATTTCATAGTCTAAAAAATAATGTATCAAGTGATGAAATTTATGACTTTAGGGATTACAATACATTGGTCTCCTAGGATGCTCTTCTTTGGCCATCTTGTATTAAATAAGAATTTCCTAGTGGAGCCTGACATCCCAAGGGAACAACCCATGAGGTGTCTATAGAGAATGCAAGCATCCATGCTTCAGGGAAACTGACAACTTCATAATAAAACATGTTTATTCTCTAGAGATCAGAGGTAGCAGAACATCTTTACCTACTACCAAGTTGTGCTTCTCTAAATGTGGTTTGTTAAAAATATAGCATTTTTTATTGCCACCATTTTCTAGAAATTTGGAGTATTCCAAAATCTGGAAGGACAATCCATTTCCAAGGAATCTTGTGGTTGAACTAACATACTAGCTTAAGGGAAATTCCAATGATTTTAGAGTTGGATATAATGAGGGAGTTCATTTGATTGCTATCTCATTGTGATCATAATTATGTTACTTCAGAGACATTTTTCTAAGGTGACTGTAGCAATTTTATTTCTGAGCCCTGTTTTTGCTTTATTAATAATGTACTATCTGTTGACTTTAAAAATGATTTTAATTTTTCCATAGAGCATGTCCAGAAAGCATTTTATTTTTAATTTTCATTTTCCAGGGAAGAAAGCACAAACATGTAAAGATGAAAGCATGAGTTCAAGAACCAGCAATGAACTGGTGGCCAAAGCATTTTGGATCAGTGTCAACATGGAGCAGAGTAACTGGTAACTGGGTCATGTGCTTCCAGAGAAAAAGGGTCTGTGGGTACGTGAAAGATGACTGCTGAGTGACTTCACATCATGGCATTGCCTTTGTGTGAATTTGAAAATGTGAGATCTTCTTCTGCCGGATTGTGTGCTCACAACAGTATGTTTTTAATTATAGCTCCTTAATTTGGATGCACACAATACTCAAACACAATGGTTAGCAACTCCACTCTTTCCCATGTGAATGCCTAAATTGTGGCTCTGATAAGACTTACATTTTTGTTCAATTTTCCTCTCTATGCTCTTATTCCACTTTAGGAGAAAGTGAGAACTACTCAACTCAAAAAAAGATACATGATTACAGAGATCATTTTATATGACTGTTATAGTAATGATGTTGTATTCCCTTACCAGAGCAAAGTTCCGCTATGGATTTCCAGTGGGAAGTTCAGGTAACCAATTACATGTAAGTCCTTAGATTTTTATGTATGATTTTATAACTTCCTCTACAAGTTTATCCTATAAGTAGCATTTAAGTACTTAAAAAAATCAATCCATAACCATACACATTGATTTTTTGAGTAGATATGCTTAGACCTATAGATTTTTTGGTTCCTCATGTTTAAGGATAGAAATATTTTTGGACTACCACACCTCTCCCCATTGTCCTTTGTAAGCATTTGTGAATCAGAAAATAATATCTGAGATTAAACTTTATATTTTGGCCTCATTCATGCCAAGTTTTTCTCAACCATTTGAGTAAGCTAATATAAGTCACCAAGCTTATCATATCCACTACTTCTCCCACAATTACATATCTTAACTCCTTTTGCCTTTCCTGATGTCATTGCTTGCCCTTAATATTTACCAGAAGACTACCTCCCTCTGGTTCTGTCTGCATAATATATTTCTATTCAACATCCCTTCCTCTCTTTATCTGAAATCAGGACATTCATTACACATTTGTGAAATAGGAGTTGTTAAAGCACCAAGGTGAACACTGTTTTCTATCTACAGTTTTGTAGTGTTAAGGACACCTAAAGATATTGGAAGATCAAGGGTTTAATTGCTGAATATTTGAATATTCTCCAAGGTATCAGCATAGGCTGGAAAGCCTAAAATGAAAACTCAAAATATAGCAATTTATCACTAAACATAGAATTTAGGGAAAAACAGAGAACTTTGGGAGGTGAGCTCCTGTGATCAAATTCTGTCTCTCCTCTAAAGTCCCCTTGGGTGGGTTACTGCACTAAATAGTCTCTTAGAGGTCAAGATCTCAGAACAGAGCTTGCACCTGGTGAGCTCAATGTAAAAGACTCTTCTTATCATCATGGCCACCAGGAACTCAAAGCCATCTCCTGGACTCACAGTTCATGGGTTCTGTTAAATTATCATATTTTGCAGCAAATGTGTTTTCAATTCCTCATGACAAGATAAAGTTAGATGCATCAAGAAACTGGTATTGGCCCTTGGTACTAATGACTATGCTGGTGAGCCTGTGCACCTGAAATAAGAACAAGGCCTAGAGCTGCAGGGTGCCTAAGAGTTACCTCCTGAGAGCCTGCGTATTGCTCAAATGTGGCCAATCTCAAAGCCAAACTCAGCATGGAAATGTGTTGCTTGCCTTCCCCCCAGAATGGGACATGACTCCCAGGGATGAGCCTCTCTGATGCTGAGGGATTACTACCAAGTACCAGCTAATGATGTAACTAGAAAATGACCTTAAATAAAAGGGTCAACTTGGACCAACAGAATATCTCAGTCTACATATAATACCAGGAGTTAAAAATGCTTTTTGACCTGAATCAAGGGGGAAATGAAAAGGACAAATGAGTTTATATGGCTATGAGTCCCCAAAAAGAGCTGGGAGGTTATCAGAGGGGTTGCCCTTATGCACACCTCAAGTCCCAGAGACAGATAAAGTAGATACAATGCCCGGTATTGGTTCTTCTCAGGGCTACAGAGACCCACAGGTTCTATGGTCATTGCAGATGGAGTTCAGTGCCATGTCACTTGGCCCTTCTTTGGAGTTTGTGTTTCTGTGTGATGGAGCTGGACTCAGATGTGATCTTTTCTCACAAGCCTCTCCTGTTACTTTTACCAGAACTGTAGTTGGTGTTGGGGTTTAATATATACCCAGGGGATCTGAATCTCTGGACTGAACATACGATAGGCCAGGCCCTGAGCCTCAACAATCTTCAGCTCCTACACTCTGATCTATTGGACTTACCCCACTGAGCTAACATGGAGTTGAAGAAGGTTGACCACCACACAATGGAGCCAAGAGTGCCTACAACTGAAAGCAGGAGGATTGCATCTGGCATCCATGTGGAATCTAAGCCCCCTCTTGATATAGATGTGGAGTGGACACAACCATTCCAAGGTCCACAGGATGGAGGAATAGAATATGGATGAGAGTGGACTTACTGATATTCTATTCATGAACTATAATGATTAGTAATCGAAGAAAATGTGGCATTGGTGTGGAGAAAGTGGCCATGGTGGCTGCTGGGTGTGGGGAATTGAAGGAAGGGATGAGATGTGGAGGCATTTTCGGGACTTGGAGTTGTCCTGGGTGATGCTGCAGGGACAGTTACCAGACATTGTATGTCCTCCCATGGTGCCCACTGGGTGGAACGTGGGAGAGTGTGGGCTAGGATGTGGACCACTGACCACGAGGTGCAGCAATGCTCAGAGATGTATTCACTGAATGCAATGAATGTCTCAAGATGATGGACGAGATTGTTGCTATGGGGGGAGGAGTGAGAGGAGGGGTATATGGGGACCTCATATTTTTTTAATGTAATATTTAAAAAACAAAGACAAAAATGAAACTGGTATTAACATCCTCACTTGACATATGAAAAATCTTATTTCTGAGGAAAGGAATCATTTTCCATGGTGAGTGAGTCAGTGATTACCCTGAGCACAGTATCCAGATTTATCACCCCACTCTTGAACCTCTATAAGTAGCTGTCATTCCAAACCTGGCAGTCTCTCAGGAAAAATGAAGCATAAAAAGGCAGGGCAAACTTCTCTTTTCCAAGATAGGTCAGAGTAGACAGAAGCTTTCTGAGCCCAACATCCAGACCAGACAGTGAATTCTGTTGTGCAGAGAGAAGCAGCTCACAAGCTTGACAATGTGATAGGTACCACTGGATTTATTTCCAGAGTGCCTGGACCAGAAGTGAACATTTTAAAATAATATATATTTTAGAGAAGTTGTGAGTTTACAAAAATTCACGCATAATGTGCAGAATTCCCACACATCTCCCTCCACCAGCACCTGGCATTGTTTTGGAATATTTGTTACAGATTATAAAGAACATCATCAAAATATGACCAGTAACTATGGTCTATTGCTTACATTTGGTATAGCTTCCCATTGATCTGGGGCTTCTTTCAGAGGATTATGTTGGTGAACAGTCCCCTGCAGATACAGAGTAGGGTTTCACTCCACCCCCAAGTGACTCAGTGCTTAGTGGCTGCTTTTCTAAGCATATTCAATGATGCCCAGTTTGAAGGATTCCCACTGGCTGCCTGCAAGGAGGAAATGTACCAGGTCACTTGAGGTAGAATGCAATGAACCACTGGTTACCCAGCTATTGTAACTGTCAACCTCAACATTATGCATAGCCATTCTTAAATGACCTGATGGGCTTTATGAAAGTTTTCTCTGAAATTAAGGAGTTATGCTCACTTTCAAAACCATGTTAATTACCCTTTAAATCTCTGCTAAATGCATCGTGACTCTCTTCCCTACACTGCTATCTAATGATACTAATTAAATGCTTGTTAGATTTCTACCTTTATTGGTGTTTACCTTTATTGGTGTTTCCTCACTTTCTTCATCTTTCTTCACATGTCTAGGTACTTATCTGCACATGGTTACTATGAAGAGAGAATTCACAGAGATGGCCTGAAACCATTTCACACCCATCAACCTTCAGTGCCATGATTAGGTGTGGATGGGAGAATATATGGTTAACCCTTAAACAACTTCTACTTATTTGGGGGCTTGCTTGTTTCTTCCTAGTAGCCAAAAAAGTTCTTGATTGCAATGTATTTTTAATTTTATATTCCTGATATGAAGTGTAGGACCTCAAACACAATATTCACTAAATAAATAAGGATGGATACATTAACTGATTTCATGTCCAAAGACAAATAATTAATATTATTTCTCTAAGAGGTATAATGTGCTCTTAAAAAGTTGTTTATAAATGAATGGAGTTGAATGTGAAAATTAAGTAGAGTAAAAAATATAATCTCAAAATTAATGATAAGCTCTTCATGCATTCATTCATATGTATAAATACGTCCATTTTTAAAAAATTTATTGAAGGATATCCACTCATGCATAAACATACACATATAAACAATAAGAGTAGAGCGATAGTTGTGAACTTACAAACAAACATGTACAACATTATACAGGGCTCTCATACTTCATACTACCATAAATACCTCACACTGTTGTGAAGTATTTTTAACTAATGATTAAAGCACATCCTCAAAATATTGCTACTAGCCAAAGTATTTTACACTTGGTGTATCTTTCCCCCAACACACCCTAATATTATTTTATATCATTTATACATGACCATACATAAACAATTAATGTATAGTAAAGGTTTGAACTTACAAAGCAAACATACACAACATCATACAGGGGTCCCATCTACAAACCAACCAACACCTTGCTTTGTTGTGAGACATTTGTTACAAATTATTAGAGAATATTGTCAAAATCTTATTACTAACTATAGTCCTTATCTTATATTTGGTATATTTTCCCCTAACCCATCCTATTATTATTTTTTAAATACATTTTTATGACAGAAGTTATAAATTTACAAAACAATCATGCACATGTGCAGAATTCCCATATGCAATACCCCTCTATCAACACACCACACTGTGGTGGAACATTTTTTACAGATGAGATAATATCATCAGGTTATTACCAGGCCCATAGTGTACATTTAGCACACTTTTTCCATACTCCCCCATTATCAACACAGTACATCTTTGGCATAGATGCATGAATATTACATTATTACTGTTAAGCACATTACATAGGTCACTCCAGTTGTATTTTTCATGTTTCTCCACATTTCCACCACCCAGCAATAGTAATGTACATCTGCTCTAGCGCACAAAGGACAGTCTTGAATCTGTGCCATCAACTGCAATTTTCATTTGCCTCTGGGTTTACTGTAGTATTCAGTCCCTAAATTATTCTCTAGTTTTCTTTCAATTGGTATTTACACCCCTAGATTACCCTTTTCAGCCACATTCCTATTTATAAACCAGGTGTTACACACTATAATATGTTACCATCAACTCTATACATGTCCACACTTTTACAGTACAGTTCATTAAAATCTTCACATATATTAAACATCAGTAGTCCAGCTCAGCTCTCCTCTTATCTCCTTTAAGAATCCACCACCTGGGAAACGGACTTGGCCCAGTGGTTAGGGTGTCTGTCTACCACATGGGAGGTCCGCGGTTCAAACCCCGGGCCTCCCTGACCCGTGTGGAGCTGGCCCATGCACAGTGCTGATGTGCGCAAGGAGTGTCCTGCCACGCAGGGGTGTCCCCCACATAGGGGAGCCCCACACGCAAAGAGTGTGCCCCGTAAGGAGAGCTGCCCAGCGTGAAAGAAAGTGCAGCCTGCCCAGGAATGGTGCTGCCCACACTTCCAGTGCCGCTGACAACAACAGAAGTGGACAAAGAAACAAGACGCCAAGACGCAGCAAATAGACACAGGGAACAGACAACCGGGGCGGGGGAGGGGGGAGTTAAATAAATAAATAAATCTTAAAAAAAAAAGAAAGAATCCACCACCTACCACCAGGTCTTAAAGATATTTTCCCACATTTTCTTCTAGAAGCTTTATTGTTCTTGTTATATTTAGGTTTTTAATCCATTTTGAGCTAATGTTTATATAACATATGAGATAGGGGTCCTCTTTCCTTCCTTTGGTTATGGATATCCTGTTCTCCCAGCACTATTTGTTGACTGGACTGTTCTGCTCAAGCTGGGTGGGTTTAACAGGCTAGTTAAAAATCATTTGACCCTAGATGTGAACGTCTGTTTCTGAACCATCAATTCTGTTCCTTTGGTCTGTGTGTCTGTCTTTATGCCAGTACCATGCTGTTTTTACCACTGTAGCTAGGTAATGTGATTTAAAGTCCAGAAGTGAGAGTCCTCCAACTTTGTTTTTCCTTTTTAAGATGTCTCTGGCTATTCAGGATGACTTAACCTTTCAAATAAATTTGATAATTATGTTTTCCATTTATTTAAAAAGTGCTGGTGGAATTTTTGTCATGGTTCCATTGAATCTGTGTATCAATTTGAGTAGAACATGTTTTTTATTTAAAAAATTGACATCTTAATGATATTAAGTCTTCTAATCTGTGACATTGGAATGTTCTTCTAATTATTTTGTTTTGTTTTTATTTTTTTAACCAATGAGTTGCTTTACATCATTGGTTAAATTTATTCCTAAATATTTGGGTTTTTTCTGTCATATATTATTTTTATCACTCTCTTGACACTTTTAATTACATTTACTGATATAATCTTCATTTCTAGACTCTCTTCCAAGTCTCTCTGTCCTGCCTTTTCTTTTCAGGCTATCGCACACCCTGTAGTATTTCTTGCAAAGCTGGTCTCTTGTTTACAAACTCTTCAGTTTCTGTTTATTTGTGAATATTCTAAACTAGTTCTCATTTTTGAAAAACAGTAATGCTGGATATTAGATTCTTGGCTGGAAGTTTTTCTCTTGCTGTATCTTTAATATATCAGGCCAGTGTCTTCTTACCTCCATGGTTTCTGTTGAGAAATCAGCACTTAAACTTATTGAATATCCCTTATGTTATGCATTGCTTTTCTCTTGCTATTCTGAGAAGCCCTTCTTTGTCTTTGGTATTTGAAATTCTGATTAGTATGTGTCTCAGAGTTGGTCTATTCAGATTTATTCAGATAGGAGTACATTGCGCTTCTTGGACATGGATACCTATGTCCTTCAATAGGTTTGGGAAATTTTCTACCACTATTTCTTGAAATATCCTTCTGCCCCTTTTCCCTTCTCTTCTCTTTATGGGAAACCCATGATATGGATGTTTTCATGTCTCTTATTGTTGTTTAGTTTCCTGAGAACTTGTTCTATTTTTTCCATTCTTTTCTTTACCTGTTCTTTTGTATGTTCACTTTCAGAGGCCATTTCTTCAAGCTCAACAATCCTTTATTCTGCCTCATCAAATCTGCTATTATATGATTCCATTGTATTTTTAATGTCATTTATTCCCAAAAGATCTGCTATTTTTCTATGTAAGCTTTCAAATTTTTCTTTATACTCATTCAATGTCTTCTTAATATCCTTAATCTCTTTAGCCATCTCATTGAATTTATTAAGGAGATTGTTTTGAATGTCTATGATTAGTTGTCTGAACTACTTTATGTCATCTGGAAGCTTATATTGATCCTTTAACTGAGCCATATTTTCCTGTTTTTTGGTGTGAATTGTAATTTTTTGTTGGTGCCTTCAATCTGGCTTAATAAATGCATTTATTCTGGGTGCAGTTTCTCTCCTTAGTTTAGGGCTTCTTGCCCTTTCTCCCTTGCTGGTTGTGCAGTAGGTGCCAAGAATATAGTTTGTGCTGTTAAGCTGTAGAAGCTCATTTTTCCCTCATTGCCCCAGGGACCAATGAAGCTTCTCCCAACTTTCTCCTTTGCCAGGGGTAGCAACAGAACCACAGCTGTGTGTTGTAATCCAAGTCATGCAGGCCTAGACTATAGTTGCATAAGAGACTGATGAACCTTCATGCCCCTTTCTCCCCTGCCTGAGGTGTGGATAGAGCTTTAGGTGTGGGCAGCAATCTATGTTGTCTGGGTCTAAAATCACCACAGTTGCCCAGGTGGAAGGTAGATTTCCAACTCTGTCCAGCCAAATATACCTGCAGTTAACAGGAGAGGCTGGCACAGATCCCCCCAGCTCCCTCACTCCTGGAGGCGGGGCTGGGGCTTAGGCTAGAGCTGCAATCTGATCTGGATGGAAAGAAGGCTTTCCTTGCCAGCACTATGATTTTCAGTGCACCCTGCTTCCCCTCATGGCAGGGATGGAGTCTGGCCTCTTTCTGACTTGGACATGTTCCAACTTTTCCTGTTCTTAGGGTTATACTTTAGCCTGCCAAATTTACTAATCAGTAGCTGAAGTTGGTACCCAACTGTCTCTTCCTCCCCTGTTTTTGGGAAGTGGAGCTTCCAATTCTAGCCACAGATTAGCTCCTAAGGTGGCTTCTACTGTCAGTGGAGGATTGTCACCTCCAGGACATGGAGTACTCTACTCACAAATCTTCTCTGCAGGTAGTCTCCTCTTTCCATTCTTTCAAGGATATTGGAGGATGCTCTTCTGGTCTCCTGGAGCTCCCAAACCAGAGCTTCAGAAAGCTCTGGGTGATTACTAACTGTCCTGTTGCATGAGCTGACTCTAGGCTCCTTACTTTCCTGTCATCTTGCTGGTTGTCTATCCATTTATTTTTTCAGCATCTTTTCTGGATTGAAGTGGTTTCTGTTTTAAATTTTACTACACTGTTTAGACACATATTTAAAAAGAAAATTCAAACAAAACCACATCCCTCTTATAAAGACTTTACTTCTCTTTTACTTAATGAATAATATGCAAGTAAGGTTTACTGACATTTAAGGTCTTTGAAAGATTAACTCAAACTTACCTTTAATTACCATATCCCGTTATTTGATTTAGTTGATACATACAAGAATGTCCCCCCAAATTTATTTATTTGTGTTTTAAATCTTGTTTATTAGAGAATTTGTGAGTTTACAGAACAACTACACACAAAATACAGGGTTCCTATACACCACTCTGCAACCAATGCCTTGCATTGGTGTGGAATTTTTTTACAATTAATAACAGGATATTTTTAAAATTTTACTATTAACTAGAGCCAATTGCTTAACATAGCAGTCACTGTGTAGTATAGGTCCATGGATTTTTAAAATTTTTTTCTGTTACCAGATATACATTCTAGCATTTCCCCTTTTAATCACCATCAGATATGTATTTCAGTGGTGTTAGTTGCATTCACAGTGTTGTGCTACCATCAGCACCATCCATTACCAAAACCTTTCCATCATTCCAAATAGGAACCCTTAAACTTTGTACATTCTAACTTCATAATAACTATGACCTTTTGTTTTGTCTCAAAGTAGTTGGAAAATCTATGGCCAATAGACTGTGTTCATGGGATAATCAAAGAAATCACACACCAGTATTTTCTAGTTTGACCTTTTTCTTCATCTATTTCCAAGGTTTGATTTCCCAGCACAAAATCTTTCTTTACCTATTAAGTTTACTTAATTCATTGAAGGGAGGGGTAGATCTACATTTCCTTTTTAAATTTTATTCTATTAAACATGAATTTAGAACTTTCATCATCTTAAAGATTTAATAAATATAATATTAGTTTATTTAATTGGTATTCTATAAATGTAGGGAGACTACATTTAAGCTAAATAAAATTGAAACCACTATATTTTATTCCAGGAATGCTCTTTTTCTTTCTTTTATAGGAGGTTTAAAAATTCTTTTCTTTAATAAAATTCTAAAACTGAAAAATCTTAAAAGCATACTGAATGCTAGGTTTTGTAATATATTACAAAACCTTAATTTATTTTAATTATAATTTAGGAAAGATCTTTCCATACCTTTCAAGGAATTTTCCTTTACTTACTTACTGAAATTTGAGAATAGGATTATAACCACTCATATTTTAAGCCAGCACTAAATCTTAATTGTCATGGATTTATCATAAAATCCCTGAGGTTAATACATGATATGATTTCATCTTTCAGAAGTCAAAGATAAAAGCAAGAGTAATGCAGTGGACCAATGAGAATGCCTCCTCTGGATTCATTCCGATAGGTATTTCATACAAGCCTCAGTTAGAGCTGGTACTCTTTGGAATCATCTTGTTCCTTACCTCATGACCTTTCTAGGCAACACTGTTATCATCTTGGTGTCCATCTTGTACTCTAAACTCCACACTCCTTTGTACTTTTTCCTCTCCCATTTCTCCTTCCTGGGCCTCTGCTTCACAAGCAGTATCATTCCCCAGCTTCTAATCAACCCCTAGGGTTCAGATAAGTCCATCACATGTGTAGACTGTGTGATTCAACTCTATGTCTCCCTTGCACTGGTCTACACTGAGGGTATCCTGGCTGTGATGTTCTATACTTGCTCTGTTGCTGTTTGTCATCCTTTACATTATACTTTTTCATGCATCCTTGGCTCTGCCACGTCTTGGCCTCTATGGCATGTCTCAGTGGAGTGGCCACCACATTGATTCAGTCCACACTCACCCTTCACCTGCCTTTCTGTCATCATCGCCAGGTGGATCATTTCTTCTGTGAGGTCCCTGTGCTCATCAGGTTGACATGTGTGGACACCACATTCAACCAGGCTGAGCTCTTTGTGGCTAGTGTATTATTCCTGGTGGTGCCTTTGTCACTCATCCTAATCTCCTATGGGTACATTGCTCAAGCAGTTTTGAAGATCAAGTCAGTCATTGGAAGACATAAAGCACTTGGGACCTGCTCTTCCCACCTGATGGTGGTCATCATCTTCTATGGAACTATCATTTTCATGTATCTGCAGCCAGCCAAGAGTAGATCCAAGGTCCAGGGCAAGTTTGTTTCCTTCTACATCGTGGTGATCCCCATGCTTAACCCACTCATCTATATTCTGAGGAACAAGGAAGTAAAGGCAGCACTGGAAAAAATTTGGGGGAAACTCTATGAGTGAATGGGACATGATTATCAGAAATATTTAGGAGAGACTTACTAAGGGTCAATCATTTAATGAAGGGTGACTAAATAACTAATTTGGTTATGTTCATGACTCTGTCAATGGGATTGAGTAGAAGAGAATAAATTAGAGCTTGAATTTCAGAGTCTGAAAATCTGAGTTTGAGTGCCCATTTCATCACAGAGGAGCTGTGGGATTTGGCCAATTTGCACCACTGCCATTACATTATTTCTCAACTAGGCTGTTCACTAGGACCTAAAATGGAATAGACCCAATTAAAACAGATCACTGTTCAAAGGATTTTATTGTTTATAAAGCTTGTTTTTATAAAGTTTATTCTATTTAATAGTCACAGCTATATTTTAGATGGCTTATAAATTATTATTGAATTATTATAAAGTTTTTATCATTTTTCTTTCACGAAAATAAAAATATTTTGGCCAGTTGCTCAAAACAGAAATAGAAAACACTAAACTTCAGTGATATTCTTTTATCAACTCTAACTATGGATTTCTAAGCCCCTTAAGTCCCATTTGTAAGCCGTTACTCTCTGAGTTCACCTCTAGAGCACACCCAGTGCTATATTATAAGTTTCTGATTTTTGTATTTCTTCCCTCACTGGTTTTTTTTTTTTTATCCTCCTCTTGTGGCTTGCTTGCTGTCTGCTCTCTGTGTCCATTCTCTGTGCATTCTTTTGTGTCTGTATTTTTTTTATTTTTTATGTATCCCCCCCTTGTGGCTTGCTTGCTGTCTGTTCTCTGTGTCCATTTGTTGCACACTCTTCTGCCTTTTCTTTTTTTGCTTGTGTCCCTTTTTTTGTTGCATCACCTTGCTGAGTTGGCTTTCCATGGCACTCATGGGCTGGCAGCTCTCCGCAGCATGTGGGTGAGCCTGTCTTCACAAGGAGGCTCTGGGATGCAAACCCAGGGCCTCCCATATGGTAGATGGGAGTCCAATTTATTGAGGCATAGCCACTTCCCCCCTCACTAGGCTTTTGAGAATAGCAAGTACATTATGCTTTAATTACAATTTAAAATAAAACCTTTGCATATGGCTTTACAATGACTCCTGGCTTTCTCTTTAAGCTCAGACATCTAATCTTCAAAACCTCATGTTAAATTGTGTATTTCTCTCTAACAGGCTGTTTTATTCCATTAAAATTTTTATTGAAGTATGTTATACTTACATGAACAATCATAAACAGTAAGTGTAAAGTAAAAGTTGTGAACTTAGAAAATAAACATGCATAACATCATACAGAGTTCCCATACATCACCACCACCAATACCTCGCATTGTTGTGAAACATTTGTAGCAAATTATTAAAAAGCATCATAGTAGATGACTACTAATTATAGTATATATCTTACATTTGGTGTATTTCCCCCCAAACTCACCATATTATTATGTTTTGTTCATAAACCATACAATTTACTAATGTGTACAATGACATTTGATATAATCACAGAGTTGTGCATTCATCATTTTAATCAATTTTAGAGCATTTTCATTGCTTGAAAAAAGAAAAAATCAACAAAAAACAATCCACTATAATGCTCATATGCTAGTGCAATGAATTATAAATCCTAAAATGTTCTTTGACCATTTTCATTCATTTCTAAACATTTAAAAATACATTTTTACCAATTCTGCAAAGATTAAATTTCAGCTTTCCATTCTGCAACAACATTCTATTTTCTGGTGACATATTCTTGCTGTTATTAACTCCATGATTTTTCTCATTATATTTATTAAAAGTTCATAATAGTGAAATCATACAATAGTTGTCCTTTTGAGCCTGGCTTGCTTCATTCAACATAAAGTTCTATAGGATCATCCATGTTGTCATATGCTCCATGACTTCATTACTTCTTACTGCTGAATAATATTCCATGTGATGGAATCCTGAGTTGATTCCATCTTTTGGCAATTGTGAATAATGTCACTATGAACATAGGTGTGTGGATGTCTGTCCATATCACTGCTCTAAGTTCTTCTGGGTTATATACCTAGTAGTGGTATTGCAGGTTCACATGAACTTTCTTAGGAACCACTAAAAGACTCACAGTGGGGATTCTACATTCCCACTAACAGTGAATAAGCATTCCTGCCCCTCCACATCCTCTCCAACACCTTCAGTTTTCTGTTTTGTTAATTATGGCCATTCTAGTAGGTGTGAAATTATATCTCATTGTAGCTTTGATTTGCATTTCCCTAATAGCCAGTGAGGTTGAACATTTTTTTCATGTGTTTCTTCAACATATGTATTTCTTTTTTTTAGAAAAAAGCTTATTCAAGGTTTTCAGCCAATTTTTAATCAGGGTCATTTGAGTTTTTATTGTTGAGTTGCAGGATCTCTTTATATATAAAGAATATTAGACCCTTGTCAGATGTGTGATTACCAAATATTTTCTTCCCTTGAGTAGGCTGCCTTTTTACCTTCTTCACACTGTCCTTTTTGCTGGAGAAGTGTTTATTTTTTAGGAGATCTCATTTATCTATGATTGCCTTAGTTGCTTAAGATTGGGTATAAAGTTTTCAAGACTGCCACCTCCTGCAAGGGCTTGTACATATTTCCCTACATTATCTTCTAGGAGTTTTATGGCCTTGGCTTTTATATTTAGGTCTTTGATCAATTTTGAGTTGGTTCTTGTAAGGGGGTGATATAGGGCTCATCTTTCATTCTTTTTGTTATGGATGTCGAGTTGTCCCAGCACCATTTGTTGAAGAGACTGTTATGTAAGACCTTCAGAGGCTAAATAGAAACATGGCAGAAGAATGTCCTGTTTTATCGGTAGTGACTAAAATGTCAATGGATAAAACCCTCTAGCCAAAAGGCAGAGATTTGCAGAATAGATAATAAATCATGACCCAACTATATGCAGTCTACAAGAGACTCATCTTAAATTAAAAAATACAAGTAGGTTGAGGTTGAAATGATGGGAAAAAATATACCACATTAGGAATAACTAAAAGAGAGCTATGGTGGCTATACTAATATCAATATTAAATACACTTTAAGACAAAACAGTCACAAGGGATACATATGGTCATTATATACTGATAAGGCAGACAATTCAATAAAAAGATGTAATATTTTAAATATATATGCACCTACCAGCAGAGCCACAAAATTTGAAGCAAACACTGACAGATTTGAAAGGATAAATTAATGGTTCTACAGAAATAGTATGAGAATTTAACATACCACTCACAATAATGGACAAAACATCTAGGTAGTAGATCAATGAAAAAGTAGTGGACTTGAATGATACACTAAACCAACTAGACCTAATAGACATATATAGAACATTGCACCCAGTGAAAAGAGAGTACACTCTAATATTTTTTATGTCTCAGTAATGTCCTTTTGAGCTTCTTCATTCTTAGATCCCATCCAGTATCATGTATTGCATTTAATTGTCATCTCATTCATTTTCTTCCTTCCCTCTTTCTCTTCCTTCCTTTCTTTCTTTTACTTGTAGAAACATATATGCATTCATACATGAAATACAGTTTCCATATATTACCCTCCATACACAGTTTTCCTTATTGTTAACACTTTTCATTAGTAGTGTGGTTCCTTTGTTACAACTGATGAAAGAATATTATTATAATTGTACTATTAACTGGAGTCCATAGTTTACATTAGGGTTCACTTTTTGTGTTATACAGTCTTAGGGTTTTTAAAATATTTAAAAATATTTCAACCACATTCAACTATATATTTTAGTGGTGTTAATTATGTTCAAAATGTTGTGTTATCAACACCACCATTTTTTACTAAAGCTGTATATTACCCAAAAGAGAAACTAGTTAAACAGATTTAAGGTACCTGGTAAAACATATTCCTGTTTCAGAGTCTACTAATTTGCTTATTCTAATTATT
The DNA here is from genome assembly GCF_030445035.2 of Dasypus novemcinctus. NCBI lineage: Eukaryota > Metazoa > Chordata > Mammalia > Cingulata > Dasypodidae > Dasypus > Dasypus novemcinctus. Next base: position 3,832,362 of record NC_080693.1, on the reverse strand, counting down.
TCATATCCATATTTGTATCCATAGAGCATACAATATTTTTCCTTCTGGTCTGGCCTAATTCACTCTAAATGATGTCTTCAAGGTTCATCCATAGTGTATCATGTATCAGAACTTCATTCTTAGATAATATGCCATTGTATGGATATACTACATTTTGTTTATTCACTCATTTGTTGATGGACACAGGTTGCTTTCGTCTTTAAGGAATTATGATTAACGCTGCTCTAAACATTGGTGTGCAAATAACCAATTGAGTCCCAGCTATTAGTTATTTGGGGTTTTTACCTAGAAGTGGGCTTGTCAAGTCTTATGGTAAATCTGTACATAACTTTCTGAGAAACTGGCAAACCGTTTTCTGCAGAACTAAAAAACCATTTTCCACAGCAGCTGCATTTTATAGTCCCACCAACAATGAATAAGTGGTTCTAGTTCTCTGAATCCTTTACAATATTTGTTATTTTCCATTTTAAAAATAATATTAGTCATTCTATATGTGTGTGAAATGGTATTTCATTGTGGTTATGGTTTGTTTTCCCTAATGGCTAATGATTTTTAACATCATTTCATGTACTTTTGGTCATTTGTATATCTTCTTTGGAGTAAAGACTATTCAAGTCTTTTGCCAATTTTTTAATAAGGTTGTTTATCTTTTGTTATTGAATTGTAGTATTTCTATATATATATTCTGAATATTATCAGATATATCATTTCCCAATATTTTCTCCCATTCTGTAGGGTGTCCTTTACTTTTCATGATGAAGTTCTTTGATGCTTAAAGCTTTAAATTTTGATGACATCCCATTCATCTAATTTTCCTTTTTTTACTCATGCTTTTGGTGTTACATCTAAGAAGCCATTGCTTAAAACAAGGTCCTGAAGATACTTCCCTAATATTTCTTCTAGGAGATTCACAGTTTTAATTCTTATATTTATGTCTTTGATACATTTTTTAACAATCAATTTTATTGATACATTTTAATAAAGCATAAACCCATCCAAAGTGCACAATGTTATTTGATACAATCACATAGTTGTGCATTGCATTATTACTTCAATCAGTATGAAAGTATTTTCATTAAATCAATAATAATAAGCAAACAGAATAGTCACCTCTCATCTCTCTGTGCTTCTGCTGTACATAGTTGCTATTTTGTTTCTTTCTCTTTAGTTTATTAGTATTTGTATTTTTAAAAAATAGTCATATATGCATTATTACTCATGATTGTATTTGACATGAGGTTTCACTGTTATACACTTCCATGTTAAGTTTTTTAGCTTTCCTGCTACTAATATACTTGTCCTTAGACTTTCCCTTTCAATCACTGTCATACCCTTATCTATGGTAGTTAAAAACACTATGATGTGCTTTCAACAATTCTATTCATTTCTAAAGATTTACAAACTACCTTTTTACCAATTCTGCCCAGATTAACCTCCAGCTTTCCATTCTCTACCCTTATTCTAGTTTCTGGTGACCTATATTCTAATTATTAACTCCATGAGATTATGCAATATATTTAGCTCATAATAGCAGTCATCTAGTATTTGTCCTTTTTTGTCTGGCTTACCTCACTCAACATAATGTCCTCCATGTTCATTCATGTCATAAGTACACTTCATGACTTCATTTCTTCTTACAGCTGCATAATAGTCCAATGTGTGTATACACAATTTAACCATTTATTGGTTGATGGACACCTGGGATGTTTCCATCTTTTGACAACTGTGAATAATAACACTATGATCATCTGTGTGCAGATTTCTGTTCATGTCACTTCTCTCAATTCTTCTGTGTATATACCTAGTAGTGATATTGTTGGGTCACATGGCAAGTCTATATTCAACATCCTTGGAAAATGCCAAACAGTTCTCCAGAGTGGCTGTACCATTCTACATGCCCACTAACAAAGAATAAGCTTTCCTATCTAGCCTCATTCTTTCCAATACTTTTAGTTTTCCAACTTTTTAATAGTGGCTATTCTAATAGGGGTGAAATGATATCTCATTGTAGTTTTAATGTCCATTTTCCTAATCACTAGTGTATTAGTCAGCCAAAGGGGTGCTGATGCAAAATACAAGAAATCTGCTGATGTTTATAAAGGGTATTTATTTTGTGTAGGAACTTACAGACACCAAGCTATAAAGCAAAAGTTACTTCCCTCACCAAAGTCTATGTCCACGTGTTGGAACAATATGGATGCTGGTGTATGCCAGGGCTCAGCCTTCCTGGGTTCCTCTCTTCCCAGGGCATGCTTCTTTCTAGACTCAGTATTCCTCTCTGCTTGGGGCTTGCTTCTCTTTCCTCTGTGTGCTTACTTTCTGGGGCTCCAGTTTGAGACTTAAGCATCAGGAGGTGGGGCAAGATGGCATCCAAGTAGGTACACTGTAATCATCTACCCTGCAAAGGACAGGCTGTATGGTGACAGAATTCTGCTGGAGCAGGCTGTTTCAGGAACCTACATGGCAGGGGGTATCTGGACATTGATCTGGAGAGGCTGCAGCAGAATTAGTGCTTGCTCAAGGAAGAACTGTGAGTTTCTAACACTGAACTTGGAAGTCATTGGAAGGTAAATCCCTTCCCCCTAGGGCTGAGGGCATAGCACTCCAGGAAAGCTTCTGGTCATGTGGCAGCATTCCCAAGCCCCATGTTCCCCAAATACATGAACCCCAAGCCCATGGTGCCCGAATCCCTCAACCCACATTTCACAGACCTACATACCCCAAGTCCACATTCTCCCAGCCTTTGTTTCCCAAGCCCAGCACTCCCAGAAATCTGGCATTGCCCTACCTCTCTGGTCCTGGACTAACTCCAGGAGTGGGAACGTGTAGGCAGGAGGTTCAGAGGGGCCCAAAGAGTGCAGGTTCAATTTTCTGGTCACCCCCTTTGATTGAGTTTGGAGGAGCATATCAGCTGACTTGGGGAGAGCCTAAGAAGAGAGAAGAGGTGAATCTGCTGAGAGACCCTGATTTACCTAACTGCCCTGGGATAGGAAACTTGGTCTGGAAGAAAGTAGAATCAAAAAATTAATTAGCCCCCCTGTCGCACACCTAAGGTAGAAGGACAGTAGGATGTGCTATGCAGGCTTCCAATAGCATATTTAGGGTTCCTGGCAAGGGGTGTGTGCTCTCTCTCAAGAAATTAAGAGACATTATTTTCTGAGGTGAGTTGGATCACCAGGGACCCATTTGGATTTCCTACAGGAGCCCTCATGCAGCCTTGCTGTGGCCCTAGGAGAGAGGGAGGTGAAGAAGGGAGAAAGGGGAAGGTCAAACTCCTAAGCAGTTTATTCAATTGCAAAGAGGAATCCTTGCCTGAGGCCTCATTCGGTCTTTTTTGTCAGTTTTCTTGTTTTTCTTTCCTCTTTATCTCCCCATGGCCCTTTTTTCCCTTTCTCTTTTTTTTTTTTTTTTTGGGGGGGGGGCTTGCTTTTTTGAAATTTTTTTTCTTCTTTTTTCTTTTTTTTATATTAGGTGCTGCAGGCAACATTTCTTATTTGCTGTGCTTCCTCATCTTCAGTTTCCTCTCTTCTCTGTGTACTGATTTTGGCTACTAACACTCTCCCCTTTCCTTTACATCATTCTATCCTCTATCCTTTATTGTTTTTGTTACATTCCACCTCTCTTTGTTTAGCCCCCAATATTTCTGACATTTTATCTCTAATATCTCTAATCTGTTTTCTATTTTATTCACTCTTTACTATCCTTTCTTTTCTCTTTCGCTCTCTCCTCACCATACTGGCCTTTTAATTCATACTATATTTCTCCCCATATTCAATTTACTATCTCATTATAGGTACTCCATTTTTTTTAGGTTATAACTATACACAGCTTATGTGAGTTCAGTATCCATTCTCCCAGATCTCACAGGATTCTTCTGCTGTCATTCACTAGCAATACTACTATTACATTTTATTTTCTTACCTCATTTACTTTCTCTGTCCCTAATATTTTCCTTCAAGGGAACTTAGCCAACAGCAAGGAAATAGAATAAGAAGAACAAAGTGACAAAGAGAAGACTTAGCACACACGCAAAAAGAACAACTATTTTTTGTCTTTATTTGTTTTTTTAATGTTACATTCAAAAAATGAGGACCCCATATAACTCCCACCCCCCTCAGCCCACTCCTCCCCCCATAGCACCAATCTCCTCCATCATCATGAGACATTCATTGCATTTGGTGAATACATCTCTGACCACCACTGTACCTCATGGTTAGTGGTCCACACCATAGCCCACACTCTCCCTCAGTCCACCCAGTGGGCCATGGGAGGACATACAATTACCGGTATCTGTCCCTGCAGCACCACCCAGGACAACTCCAGCCCCCAAAAATGCCCCCACATCGCATCTCTTCCTCCCACTCCCTACCCCCAGCAGCCACCATGGCCACTTTCTCCACACCAATGCCACATTTTCTTTGATTACTAATCACAATAGTTCATGAATAGAATATTAGTAAGACCACTCTAATCCATACTCTATTCCTCCATCCTGTGGGCCTTAGAATGATTGTGTCCACTCCACATCTATATCAAGAGGGAGCTTAGATTCTACATGGATGCTGGATGCAATTCTCCTGCCTTCAATTGTAGGCACTCTTGGCTCCCTGGTGTGGTGATTGACCTTCTTCACCTCCATGTTAGCTGAGTGAGGTAAGTCCAATAAACCAGAGTATGACCTGCAAGTCTGTTGAGGCTCAGAGCTTGACTATCACATGGTCAGTCCAGAGATTCAGGTGCCTTGGGTATACATTAAACCGCAGCACCAACTTCAATTCCAATAAAAGTAACAGGAGAGACTTGTGGACAAAGATCACATCTGAGTCCAGCTCCATCACACAGAAACACAAACTCCAAAGTAGGGCCAACTGAGATGGTACTGAACTCCATTTGCCATGACCATAGAACCTGTGGGTCTCTGTAGCCCTCAGAAGAACCAATACCTGGGGTTGTATCTACTTTATCTGTCTCTGGGACTCTGCTGAGGTGTGCATAAGGGCAACCTCTCTGATAACCTCCCGGCTCTTTTTGGAGACTCATAGCGATATAAACTCATTAGTCCTTTCCATTTCCCCTTTTTATTCAGGCCAAAAAGCATTTTAATTCCTGGTATTATATGTAGACTGAGATATTCTGCTGGTCCTAGTTGACCCTTTTATTCAAGGTCATTTTCTAGTTACATCAATTAAATTCCAAGATGAAGAATCTAATCAACTGAATAAATGAATAAGCTCAACAAGATAAAATGATGACCAGACAGCAACAAAAAACTACAGACCATACCATTAATCAGGAAAACATGGCCCAGTCCAATGAACAAATTAAAAAATAAGGAAGAAAAGTGGAAAACCAAACAAATAATTAAAGCTCTCAAAACATGTATCATGGACCAATTCAGTAAAGTGAAGGAAGAGATTCAGTATATTAAGGAAACACTTGCCGAGCATACAGAAGAAATTGTAATCATGCACAAAAAGATAACAGAATGATGGGGATGAACAGCACAATCCAAGAAATAAAAAAATACACTCTCAGGAAATAATAGTAGATTTGAAGAGGCAGAGGCAAGAATTAATTATGTGGAACACAGTACTTCTGAAATCAAACAGATAGTAGAATTGATCGATAAAAAGAAAAAAATCAAGCAGGGACTTAGGGACTAAATCAAAGCTACAATGAGATACAATATTACTCACAAATGACTGGCAGCTATCAAACAAAACAGAAGATTACAAGTGCTGGAGAGGATGTGGAGGAATGGGAGCACTCATCCACTGCTGGTGGGAATGCAGACGGATCCAGCCATTCTGGAGGACAGATTGGCGGTTCTCAAAAAGTTAGCTATAGATTTTCCATATGACCCAGCTGTTCCACTGCTGAGTATATACCCAGAAGAACTGAAGATAAGGATACAAACCATTATATGCATATCAATGTTCATAGCAGCATTATTCACTATTGCCAAAACATGGAATCAACTCAAAAGCCCATCAGCTGATGAATGGATAAATAAAATGTAGAATATACATACAATGGAATACTACTTAACTATAAGAAGGAATACAGTACAAGCACGTGTGATAACATGGGCTAATCTTGAGGACCTTATGTTGAGTGAAGCAAGCCAGACATTGAAGGTCAAATCCAATATGAACTCTTTGATATGAAACCAGCAAACTAAGTTGCCTCAGAGAGCTAGAGACTTGAAGATAGGCTTAAAGGAAATTGTGGGGGAGAGGAAGGTTGCAAGCTGATGCTTACATGGGTAAAGTCTATGATAAGTTGGATGTAAGTATTTGTAACAGGGAAAGGACAAGATGGGGCATGGGAATACCTTTGGGTGGGGCCTGAGGGGGGCTAGGGTTGGGTGGAAGTGTCATATGGCCCAAGGAATTTGGGGGAGGTCTGGGGGGGGACAGTTGAATATGGGAAATTGTCAGGTATATGTTTGAAGCTATAATGTTGAGAAAACTCTTTAGAAAATATAATAAGGGAGGATTATGTGTTTAAGGTGCTTAAGGGGGGAATCTCATACAGGGACAAGCTTCTAGGGAGTGAGTGCTCATTTTGTCATAGTGTGTTATATCATTGGGTGGAGACCCATACAATGAGTGTGAAAGTGTACCCACAACCTGGGGAGAACTGATGTTCCAAAATAGAGGAAATTGTGTCTCTCAAGAGAATCGGTGGCTCCCAACTAGTTAGGACAATCTAGTATGCCAAGCCCACAGCATTGTTGTAGTATCTGTAAATCTGGTCCCTCAAGTAGTGAAAATTGTCACTATTGTCCCTGAGGGGAGGGAGAGAGAGCTAAGAATAGATGGAAGCACAGCAACTGGGGGGCAATGGAAGTGCTCCAGAAGATCATGCAATGATGGATATAGGACATGTTAACTTACACCAAACGTGTATAAAAGTCTGTAAGCTAAAATGTAAACTATAATGTAAAATATAAGGAAGCTAAAAATTTAGAAATTTGTACAGTCTAAAATAAAAACCATAATGTCAACCAAAATGAAACAATGTTTGACAGCTATGTTTCAAAATCTGTACCTCAGCTGCAGCAAATAAAACATGAACATGTAAAAAGATCATTGCTGGGGAAAGGGGAAAAGGGTTTGATGTTGGATATATGGGAGTTCCCTGTATTGTGTATGTGAATTACTGTGATTTAAAAATTTTTTGAAGACAAAATTAAACATTAGGGGAAAAAAAGAAAGGATGTAGATACTGAGGAAGAAATTAAAGAAAGTTCCTTGCCACTGTACATACAGGGCAAGACCTATTACAGTGATGAAAGGCAAAATGTTTGAAACAAAGCTTTATAATATTTTTCATTTTATTAATACACCAATTTATTTTTACTTTATTTTAGTATTTCTAAATTATTATGTATTCTATTTCTAAACTTTTAAACCCATCACTATGTTTAAATTTCCTATTAATTGAATTTGGCAATATATTATTCATTGTTGAAGAAGGTTTGGATGACAGAGAGGTTCAACTATGGCAGGAGAGGAACACTGGTATGGGGTGTTATTGATGGGGGTCACATGAGTTGGGGGAGTTCTCCAGGGCATGTATATAGGGGACATAAAAATGTTCTGATATATTCTGGGGTTTTTATAGTAGTTACAGTTACAAACTCCAATTGAGGGAGTGCTGAGTTCCTACCTGGGGGAGCTCTGTCACATTCCCCAATGGAACAGCAATAATCTCCCAAGTGGAATGGCAAAGGCCAACAAGGAAGGATGGCCCAATAATGAGCCCTTGATACTGATGATTATGTTTATGAGCCTATGTGCCTGAAATATGAACTAGGCCTAGAGCTGCTGGGTGCCTAAGAGTTACCTCCTCAAAGCCTCCATGTTCTTAAATGTGGCCACTCTCTAATCCAAACTCAGCATGTAAATGCATTACCTTACCCCCAGCATGGGCATGACTCCCAGGGACGGGCCTCCCTAGTGCCGAGGGATTACTACCAATCACTAACTGGTATTGCAACTAGAAAGAGACCTTGAATAAAAGGGTCAACACTAACCAGCAGAATATCTCAGCATACATGTTGGATCAAGTGTTAAAAACTGCTTTTTGACCTAGAATAAAAGTGGGAAATAGCAAAGAAAAATGAGTTTAAATGTCTAAGAGTCTTCCAAAAAGAGCTGGGAGGTCATCAGAGGTGTCATGCTTATGAACACATCAGCAGAACCCCAGAGAAAGCCAAAGTGAATACAACCCTAGGTTCTGGTTCTCCTAAAGGCTATGGAGATCCACAGGGTACATGGTCATGGCAGATGGATTAGGGTTCTGTGCCATGTCAGAGGGCTCTACTTTGGAATTTGTGCTCCTGAGTGTGATGGAGCTGGACTTAGATGTGACCTTCGTACACATGCCTCTTCTGTCACTTTTAATGAACATGTGGTTGGTGCTAGGGATGGTGCATACTCTGAGGATGTGAATCTCTGGACTGCCCATGTGCTATCTGGGCCCTGAGCCTCAGCAGAGTTGCAACTCCTACTCTCTAGTTCATTGGGCTTACCCAGGTCAGCTATCAGGGAGGTGAAGATGGTGAACCACCACACCAGGGAATTAAGAATGCCAACAACTGCAAGCAGAGGAATTGCATCCATCATCCATGTGGAATCTAAGCCCCCTCTTGATCTAGAGGTGGAGTGGGACATCACCATCCCAGGGGCCACAGGATGGAGGAATAAAATATGGATTAGAGTGGACTTAATAATATTCTAGTATAAAACTATTGTGATTAGTAATAGAAGAAATTGTAGTATTCAGGTGGAGAAAGTGGCCACAGTAGTTGCTGAGGGCAGGGAAAAGGTAGAAGAGATGTGATGTGGGGTCATTTTGGCGACTTTGAGTTGTCCTAAATGATACTGCAGGGTCAGATGCTGGACTTTTCATATCCTGCCATAACCCATTGAATATACTGGGGTAGAGTGTGAACTACAGGGTAAATTATTATCTATGTGATGCAGCCATGCTCCAATATGGGCTTACCGAGTGTGATGAGTGTGCCACAATGATGAAGGAGGTTGTTGGTGTGGGAAAAGTGTTGTGGGGGGTTGGGGTAATGGGAACCTCATACTTTTTAATGTAACTTTTTTGTGATGTATTTATTTTCAAAAAATACAATTTACAGAAATAATGGTTTGAAGGGTGCAGAGTGAGGTGTATGGGAAGCTCTTATGTTTTTTGTGGTTTTTATGTTTTTTAATGTAATGGTCTTTGTGATCTATTAACTTTAATTTAAAAACCGAAAAAAATTAATAAATAAAAAAGACTTCAGCATCAGACTCCAACATCAAAACTCCAGCATTAAAAACCTCAACATCAAAATGCTCCAACTCTGTCCTTTGCCATGCCAATGCCCTACTGACATGGCCCAATCAAAGCCCTAATCATAATTTTATCATGCCTAGGTGCAGACCAGTTTACAAACATAATGCAATATCTATTTGTGGAATTCATAACTGTATCAAACTGTTACAGCTAGTGAAGTTGTACATTTTTTCATTTGTTTTTTCACCATTTGTGTTTCTTCTTTGGATAATTGTCTATTCATGTCTTTTGCCTTTTTTTAATCAGATAGTTTGCCTTTCTGATACTTAATTTTAGCATCTCTTTGTATATCATGGGTATTAAACCCTTATTGGATATGTGATTTCCAAATATTTTCTCCCATTAAGTGGATGGCTTTTTCAACCTTTTGGCAAAGTTCTTTGAGATGTAAAATTGCTTAATTTTGAAGAAGACCCATTTATCTATTTTTTTTCTTTTGTTGCTCATTCTTTGGTTTTAAGGTTTAAGAAACTGTTGCCTACCACAAAATCTTGAAGATGTTTTCCTTCATTTTCATCTAGGATTTATGGTTATCAATTTTATATTTAGGTCCATGATCCATTTTGAGTTAATTTTTGTATAAGGTGTGTGATAGGGGTCTTCTTTCTTTCTTTTGATTACAGATAGCCAGGTCTCCCAGAACCGTTTATTGAATAGACTGTTCTGACTCAGTTGGGAGGGCTTGACAGCCTTTTCAAAAATCACTTGACTGTAGATGTGAGGGTGATCTCTGAGTTCTCAGTTTGGTTCCATTGGTCGATCTGTCTGTCTTTATGCCGGTTCCATGCTGTTTTTACCATTGTAGGTAAGTAAAATGTTTTAAAGTTGGAAAATGAGAATCTTCCAGCTTCATTATTCTTTTTTAAAAAGACATTTCTGGCTATTTGGGGCCCCTTATCCTTTCAAATAAATTTGATAGTTGGTTTTTCTATTTCTGCAAACAAGTCTGTTAGGATTTTTATTGGGATTGCATTGAATCTGTAAATATGTATGGAAAGAATTGACATCTTAATATTTAGTCTTCCAGTCCATGAACATGGAAATCCCCATTTAAGTTTTCTTCAGTATCTTTAAGCAATGTTTTGTAACTTTCTGAAATAGGTCCTTTATGTCCTCAGTTAAGTTTACTCTTCAATATTTGTTCTCTTAGTTGCTGTTGTAACAGAAATTTTTTTCTGATTTTCTTCTCAGTTTGCTCATCAGTATTGTATAGAAATTCTATTAATTTTTGCATAGTAATATTGTATCCCACAACTTTGTTGAACTCATCTATTCTAGTCACTTTGTTGTGGACTTCTAAGGGTTTTCAAAATATAGGATCATATCATCAGTGAATAGGGAAAGTTTAACTTCTTCCTTTTCTATTTGGGATTCTTTAATTTCTTTATTTAGCCTAATTGCTTTAGCTAGAGCTTCTAGCACAATATTGACTAACAGTTGTGACACTGCGCATCCTTATCTTGCTCCTTCAGTCTTCCATTATTGAGTACAATGTTAGCTGTAGCCTTTCTATATATGTACTTTACCATATTGAGAATGCTTCCTTATATTCCTATCTTGTGGAATATTTTTATCAAGAAAGGATGCTGTATTTTGTCTAATGCATTTTATGTATCAATTCAGATTGTCCTGTGATTTTTCTTCTTCAATTTATCATTGTGGTTTATTACATTAATTGATTTTCTTGTGTTGAACCATGCGGTCACGCCTCGGGCTGAAGTGTGTTTTGCTGGCCTGGCAGGGGAGCAGCCGCGGCAGGCCTAATTCCCCCATAATAGGGTGGCTGGTCGGACTCACCGCCACCCCTGAAGGGAGCTCGGCATGGGCGCAGAGTGCTCTCGGGTCTCCCCTTCTCGGCAGCCATGCTTCCGCGGCTGCCCCTCCTCCCGGAGAGCGCCACACGATGCCTTATGAGGCAACACCCTTCTTCTTCTTTCTCCCTGCGCAGGCGCAGGGCGGAAAATTCCAGTCTGCCCTTCCCCCCCCCCCCACAGCAGAAACAGCCAGGCACAAGGCAGGAAACTCAAGTCTGCCCTCTACCCCAGCAACAGCAGCCACCAATCACTAAACCCTGCCACTTCCCCCAGCAACAGCAACAGCCAATCCCTAATCACCACCCCTCCCCCATCCAGTACCTCCCACTGACCTTTCTCCGGCAACCAATCAGAACAGGGCGTGGCTTCAACCAATCAGCCTTTCCTAGCCCCTATAAAACTGTTGCCTCTCCCTCAATAAAGTTGGACTTGCGTGTTTACCTTGTCTCCGCGGTAGTTCTTCTGCCATGCGCCCTCCAGTCCTGAGAGCCCCCGACAAGGGCCTGGCCTCCCTTGTCCCCAGTTCGTTGCCTGCTTCTCCAGGTGACCCCTTCGTCGCCGGCTTCGCCGTCAGCCGAACCACGCAACCCCTGTGAGACCGACCCCTCGTCTGCTGCCGGACCGACCCCTCGTCCCAAGCGGGACCGATCCCTCGTCCCAAGCGGGACCGACCCCTCGTCCTGAGCTGGACTGACCCCTCATCCGCAGCCAGACCCCACCTCTACCGACTGAGCAAGCAGTCACAGAACCACCCATGTATACCTGGGATAAAACCTACTTGATCATGGTGTATAATTATTTTAATGTGCCTTTGGATTCTGTTTGTAAGTATTTTGCATCTATATTCATTAAAGATATTGGTCTGTAAATTTCTTTTCTTGTATCTTTATCTGGCTTTGGTATTAGAGTGATGTTGGCTTCATAGAACTACTTTGGTAGTATTTTCCTGTTCAATTTTTTTGGAAGAGCTTGTGAAAGATTGGTTTTAGATTGAATGATTGGTAGAATTCTCCTATGAAGCCATCTGGTCTCAACTTTGGGAGCTTTTTGATGCCTGTTTCAGTCTCTTCACTTGTGGCTTGTTGAAGTACTCTATTTCTTCTAGGGTCGTTGTAGGTTGTGTGTTTCTAGGAATTTTTCCATCTCATCTATATTATCTAGTTTTTTGGTATACAGTATTCATAGTATCCTCTTTTTTATTTTATTTTATTTTATTTATTCATTTTCTTTAAAATATTACATTAAAAAATATGAGGTCCCCATTCACCCCCACTGCCCCCACCCCCACCACCCCCACCTCACCACTCCACCCACAGTAACACTCTCCCCCATCATCATGACACATTCATTGCATCTGGTAAGTACATCTCTGGACATCGCTGCACCCCATGGCCTGTGGTCGACACCATAGCCCACACTCTCCCACGTTCCATCCAGTGGGCCATGGGAGGACATAAAGGTCCGGCAATTATCCCTGCAGCACCACTCAGGACAACTCTAAGTCCCGAAAATGCCTCCACATCTCATCTCTTCCTCCAATTCCCTGCACCCAGCAGCCACCATGGCCACTTTTTCCACACCAATGCCACATTTTATCGATTATTAACTACAGTAGTTCATGAATAGAATATCATTAAGTCCACTCTAATCTTTACTGTATTCCTCCTTCCTGTGGACCTTGGTTTGGTTGTGTTCATTCCACATCTATGTCAAGAGGGGGCTTAGATTCCACATGGATACTGGATGCAATCATCCTGCTTTCAGTTGTAGGCACTCTAGGCTCCATGATGTGGTGGTTGACATTCTTCAACTCCATGTTAGCTGAGTGGAGTAAGTCCAATAAATCAGAGTGTAGGAGCTGAAGTCTGTTGAGGTCAGGGCCTGGTTATCATATTGTCAGTCCAGAGATTCAAATCCCCTAGATATATCTTAAACCCCAGCACCAACTACAATTCCAGTAAAGTAGCATGAAAGGCTTGTGAAAAGAGATCACATCTGAGTCCAGCTCCATCCCGCAGAAACACCAACTCCAAAGAAGGGCCAACTGACATGGCAGTGAACTCCATCTGCCATGACCATAGAACCTATGGGCCCTTTAGCCCTCAGAAGAACCAATACCTGGGGTTGTATCTACTTTATCTGTCTCTGAGACTCTACTCAGGTGTGCATAAGGGCAATCCTTCTGACAACCTCCAGATTCTTTTTAAGAGACTCATAGCCATATAAACTCATTTGTCCTTTCCATTTCCCCCTTACTTGAGGTCAAACAGCATTTTAAACTCCTGTTATTATATGTAGGCAGGGATATTCTGCTGGTCCACATTGAACCTTTAATTTAAGGTCCTTTTCTAGTTACATCATCAGCTGGTACTTGGTAGTGATCCCTTGGTGCCAGGGAGGCTCATCCCCGGGTGTCATGTCCCATGCTGAGGGGAAGGCATTGCCTTTACATGCTGAGTTTGGCTTTGAGACTGGCCACATTTGAGTAACACGGAGGCTGTCAGGAGAGAACTCTTAGGCACAGTGCTGCTCTAGGCCTTGTTCTTATTTCAGGTGTATAGGCTCACAAGCATAGTTATTAGTATCAGGGGGTCACTGTTGGACCCTCATTCCTTCTTAGTCCTTGCTGTTGCACCTGGGGGACTGCCACTGCTCCCCTAGGGACCATGACAGAGCCCCCCCCAGCCAGGAACCCAATACCTCCCCAGCTGTTGTTTTTAATTGTTTCCACTGTGAGTATACCAAACATTTCCATGCACCCTGGACACATGCCCTGTATAACTCCTTGTCAACCATATGTCCCCCGTCCATAACATCCCATACCAGTATTCCTCCGCTGCCATTGTTGAACCACTCTGTGATCCAAAACTTCCTGAAAAGTGAAGCCCAATATAATGTCAGGTTCCCTTAATAGTAAAATGGAATATAGTGATGAGTTTAAAGGTTAGATATAGAATATCCATATTGATTTGGAAAAATTCTACATCCTATCTTTTTCTTTTCTTTTTTCCCTAATTATTGAGCTTCTCTTCGTAAAAGCCCTAGATCACAGTAATTCATATATACAATATACAGTACTCCCACATATCCATTATAAAACCTTTTCCCTTCCACAGCGATAATCTTTTAACTTATTCATATCATATTTACTGAAACTGATGTACAGATATTGAGACAATAGCTTTCAAACAAGGTAACATCTGTGTTTACATTGTGGCTTATACTTTAGGCTATACAGTTTTCTAAATTTTTAGTTATCCTATGTTTTACATTATTAGTCTGTCATCTCCTATATGTTTTTGGTGTAATATTACATGTTTTATATCCATCCTTGTGTACACTTGTGAAACACTTCTATTACCCTTACAGTTACGTTGGTTCCATCTATTCAATATCTATTTCCCCCTCCCCTTGGGCCCCACAGTGACAGTCAATCTTCATTTCTTGAGGAGCCATGTTCAGAGATACTTGCAACAGTGTTGAGGGCTTGACTTGCTCAACTGCCCTAATGCCCTGGGAGCCACCATTTCTCTTGAGAGATACAGTTCCCTCTATTTGATGGCATTAGTCCTCCCCAGGTTGTGGGTCTACCTTCACTCTCATTATATGGGTCTCTACCCAACATAGTATCCTCTTGTGATCTCTTTTATTTCTACAGGATCGGTGCAGCCAGGTTGCTTTTTTAAAAATGTAATTCTAGGAATGTTAATTATCTGTTTAAACCCATTTAGTCTCCACTGTCTTTAAAAGCAAATTCAAAATACTTAAAATAACATATAAAGACCCCATGTAATCTTGGGAGCCATTTCTTACTCCTCAGACTTCAGTTTTCTTTTCCACCTCTTATATCCCTCTCTTTTTTGTACCTAAAGTTTATTACATTTTTTCATACCTCAGTAGCACTGCATGTGCTATTATCTCAGTTAGTAATTTTCTCTTTTGCTGCCCTGGCGATTTATATTTAGGTCACAAGTTAAACATCACCTTTTCACCAGAGAGGCATTTTCTGTCTCTTAGATATTAACTCACCTTATAGTTTGCACCCTAAATCTCACTTATTATAATGTATATCTGTCTCTCAAATAATCTCTCTTAAGACTTCTTTAGCTAGAGCAGCACCTACTATCTCCTATTTTATTAGGAATCCTGAAGAATGTTTCATGCTAATAATATCATGCAGACAATTCAAATGCTTTTTCCTCTCATCTGCAAGTAGTGCATTTTATCGTTGAATACAATTTTGATGATGCTACCAACCACAAAACTAATAAAAATTTTATATACCCATTAACTCATTTACTTATTTGGTGTTGATAACTCAAAAATAATTATAATATTCATGTTGAGTGCTTGATCTGAGAGACACTGTAATGATCAAGGTAGCTCATCTCTTTAGGAAGCCCATATTTTAATGGGAAGTCTAACAATTAAGTAGTTATGATAAATAGATATATCTACCTCATGAGGGAAATGCAAGAGCCTCTAGGGCTGCATGGAAGAAAGGAGTGGGGATATCTAGAAGATTAGGGTTTTAGACATTGAGACATTGTTAGAGTCATACATACCTCAGTTTGGATACTTGATCCGACATTAGCTCCCTTTCTGACCTTGGAAAAGCTACTTAACCTTAAGCTTCAGTCATCACCAGTGAAATGGATATCTTAATATCTTCCTCATGGTACTGTTGTGAAAATAAAATGGAATTATGCATGCAAAGCATGTATCACATGTTTGACATGTGAAAGTGAGCAATAAATGTTGCTGAAGTTATTTTCTTAAATCTTGAGTCATGATAAAAAATATCACAAATATTTCCATATATGATTATTTTTAAAGGCTTCATATGTTGTTAAATGAGTTGACTAGCATTTGTATGTTTCTTCTTTTTTGTATTATAAGCAATGCTATGATAAACAATCATGTATAGGATATCAGCAAAATGGTGGATTAAGAGCCTCTGAAAATTTACCCCACCATAAAAGCAAAAAAAAAAAAAAAAAAAAAAAGCCCAGCAAAAGTTGTCAGAGTCAACATTTTTAGAATTCTGGAAGTTAACCAAAGACTTTCAATGAATTTTAAAATGATATGAGTTCTGTGGAAGACATCTTTGACACTGAGGGGGAAAATAGGACCCTAGAAAAACTGCTTCTTGTATTGAAATGGGTAATTTTAGTGGTAAATAACACAAATCAACCCCAAAGCAGTGTAATTATTGGATCACATTGATTAAATGTCAAGAGGTACTGATAACTGAAGTTGTGACTTGATCTAGTTCCTCGGAAATGTTGTAAGGATCTATCTACTTCTCTCTGAAGCTTACATCTATATTGGTTTCTTTCTAAGGCAGGATGGACCCAACACCATCGGTTCTAGGAGTATCAATTTCCAGTTTAGCAACAAAAAAATTGGAGAATCTATTTCTCTTTGATCAAATCCCCTGTGCTCTTGCTCACTTTTATGGTTTTGTTTCTATTTGTATCCCTGTTGCAGTTACTCATACTTTGACCAGTCACCCTTGGAAGGTATCACCACCCTGGAGCCACCTGTGGAATAAACTGACTTAAACCATGTCAATTAGAGTTGGAGGGGGTGCTCCCAAAAGATGAATACAGGGCAATACAAAAAGAGAAAAACAAAAGACAAAAAAAAAAAAGCCAAGAAATGATGATGTATACTTTATAATAGTAAAGGATGCAATCCATAATGAATATTTAATTGAATATTCCAAATAACACAATATGCATGTAGTAATAAAAATAAATATGTAATAAAAATAAAGGTAAAAAGTATAATAGAAAAGAAAACTCACTAATTATAGAACCCTTAAATAGATCCAAGAGTATAATAGGGAATTACTGGAAGCATTTGTTTTAAAATCAGAAACAACACATCCTTGTCATATATTATGAGGAGGCACTAATTAATATAGATAACACAAATAAAAATGATATCTTATTGGAAAAAAATTAAAGGGCTTAATAACTAAAGCCAAGATAATTCTCTTATGTTAAACAATACTGAGACCAAGCCAAAGTAGTGTAAATGGATGCTCCATGAATACTTGCTCTTGGAAATTAAAACTGTGAAAGACCTAAACGGCTTAAGAATCAAGACAAAGAGCTTGCCCCTCAAGACTCTCTTCAAGAAAGTGTCCTTGCTACATTCCCCAATCTAAATAATTTCTGCCCACATCCACACACTCCTCTGCCTTTTTTTTTTTTAAATATTTATTTATTATTATTTTTTTAAATTACATTAAAAAAAATATATGAGGTCACATTCAACCCCACCGCCCCCGCCCCCCACTCCCCCCACAGCAACACTCTCTCCCATCATCATGACACATCCATTGCACCTGGTAAGTTCATCTCTGAGCATCACTGCACCCCATAGTCAATGGTCCACATCATAGCCCAGACTCTCTCACGTTCCATCCAGTGGGCCCTGGGGGGATCTACAGTGTCCCGTAATTGTCCGTGAAGCACTATCCAGGACAACTCCACGTCCCGAAAATGCCTCCACATCTCATCTCTTCCTCCCGTTCCCCACACCCAGCAGCCCCCATGGCTACCGTTCCCACACCCATTCCACATTTTCTCTGTGGACATTGGATTGGTTGTGTCCATTGCACACCTATGTCAAGTGAGGGCTTAGATTGTACATGGGTACTGGATGCACTCTTCCCGCTTCTAGTTGTAGACACTCTAGGCTCCATGTTGTGGTGGTTGACCTTCTTCAACTCCATGTTAGCTGAGTGGAGTAAGTCCAATAAGTCAAAGTGTAGGAGCTGAAGTCTGTTGAGGCTCTGGGCCTGGGTGTCATATTATCAGTCCAGAGATTCAAATCCCCTACATATATCTTAAACCCAGCACCAACTACAATTCCAATAAAGTAGCATGCAAGTCTTGTGAAAAGAGATCCCCTCTGAGTCCATTTCCATCACGCAGAAACACCAGCTCCAAAGAAGGGCCATCTGTCATGGCAGTGAACCCCTTCTGCCATGACCATAGAACCCGTGGGTCTCTTTATCCCTCAAAAGAACCAATACCTGTGGTTGTATCTACCTTATCTGTCTCTTAGACTCTGTTCAGTTGTACATAGGGGTATTCCTTCTGACAACCTCCAGACTCTTTTTTAGAGACTCACAGCCTTATCTCATTTCTCTTTTCCATTTCCCCCTTACATTAGGTCAAACCGCTTCCCGAAGTCATGTTATTATATGTAGACAGGTATATTCTGCTGTTCCGCATTGAATCTTTGATTCAAGGTCATTTTCTAGTTGCTTCTTCAGCTGGTATGTGGTAGTGATCCCTCGGTGCCAGGGAGGCTCATCCCCGGGTGTCGTGTCCCACGCTGGGGGGAATGCATCACATCTACATGCTGAGTTTGGCTGTGAGAGTGGCCACATTTGAGTAACATGAAGGCTGTCAGGAGGAAACCCCCAGGCACAATGCTACTCTAGGCCTTGTTCTTATTGCAGGTGCATAGGCTCAAAAGTGTAGCCATTAGTATCAAGAGCCCACTGTTGGGCCCTCCTTCCTTCCTGGTTCTTGCCGTTGCACCTGGAGGATTGCCGCTGCTCTCCCAGGGCCCACAACAGTGACCCCCCGGCCAGGAGCCCAGTACCCCCCCCAGCTGTTGTTTTTAATTGTTTCCACTATGAGTATATATAGACATTACCATATACCCTGGGCATATGCCCTGTATAACTCCCTGTCAACCATATATATCCTGTCAATAACATCCCATATCAGTATTCCTCCGCTGCCATTGTTGAACCACTCTGTGATCCAAAACTTCCCGTAAAGTGAATCCCAACATAATGCCAGCTTCAGAAGAGTCTTAGATCACCAAAATTCATATATACAATATACAGTATTTCCCCAGATCCACCATAAAACCTTTTCCCTTCCACAGCAATAATCTTTTAACTTATTCATATCATATTTCCTGAAACTGATGTACAGATTCTGAAACTATAGTTTTCAAACAAGGTAACATTTGTGCTTACTATGTGGTCCATACTTTAGGTTGTACAGTTTTCTAAATTTTTTAGTTATCCTATGTTTTGTCTTATGGTTTTCATTATTAGTCTGTCGTCCCCTATATGTTTTTGGTGTAATATTAGCTGTTTTATATTCATCCTCGTGTACTCTCACATAACTCCTCTTTTGCCCCCTTATTTACCTTTGTTCCATCCATTGCACGTCCATTTTCCCCTCCCCTTGGGGCCCACAACGCCTGCCAATCTAATGCCCTGGGAGCCGTCCTTTCTCACGAGAGATACAGTTCTCTCTATTCGACGGCATTAGTCTTCCCCAGGATATGGGTCCACCCCACCCAATGGTAGAACCCACCTTGGCAAAATGAGCCTTCAGCTATTCCCTCCGGAGTCCGTCCCGCATCAGACCATACCCCCTGAGCGTCCTAACCAGGTAACCCTCCTACTTATACTTTGATACGTTTTACTCAACATTTAGTTCTCAATGAACTTCTGGCACTCTCCCATGTTTGTATGTTGCCCCTCCCTCCCTCCTATTTCTTGGACCATATTACCCCTCTTCCCATCCCCAGCCCCCCTCAAACCCAGAAAACCCCACCCGAAGGTAACCCCTTGCCCCCATTTTGTCCCTTCTTTGTGCTCATACTTACCCCCAGCTCATCACAGATTCCACCCCTACAGACATTAACTCACATCCTTCCTCCACCCCCCAATTTCCAGTAAGCCACTTTTCCAGACTCTAGCTCTCTGAGGCAGTTAACTTATTTCATATCATTGAGGTCATATAGTATTTGTCCTTCAATGCCTGGGTTGCTTCACTCAACATAAGATTCTCAAGGTTCATCCATGTTATCACGTGCGATTGTAGTGTATTGGTTCTTACAGCTGAGTAGTATTCCATTGTGTGTATATACCACATTTTATTGATCCACTCATCTGTTGATGGACTTTTGGATTGATTCCAACTTTTGGCGATGGTGAACAATGCTGCTATGAACATTGGTGTACATATATCGGTTTGTGTCCTTGTTTTCAGATCTGATGGGTATATACCCAGCAGTGGTATTGCTGGGTCATATGGCAAATCTATGGATAATTTTTTGAGAAACTGCCAAACTGTCCTCCAGAATGGTTGGATCCTTCTGCATTCCCACCAGCAATGGATGAGTGTTCCCCTTTCTTCACATCCTCTCCAGCATTTGTATTCTACTGTTTTTTTCATGGCTGCCAATCTTATGGGAGTAAGATGGTATCTCATTGTAGTTTTGATTTGCATTTCCCTGATAGCTAGGGATTTGGAGCATTTTTTCATGTGCTTTTTAGCCATTTGTATTTCTTCTTTGGAGAAGTGTCTGTTTAAATCTTTTTCCCATTTTTTAAATGGGTTGTTTATCTTTTTGTTTTCGAGATATATGAGTTCTTTATATATGCAAGTTATAAGTCTCTTATCAGATATATGGTTGCCAAATATTTTCTCCCATTGTGTGGGTTCCCTTTTTACTTTCTTGACAAACTCCTTTGAGGTGCAGAAGGCTTTAATTTTGAGGTAGTCCCATTTATCTATTTGTTCTTTTGCTGCTCGTGCTTTTGGTGTGATATTCATGAAGCCATTTCCTATTACAAGGTCCTGTAGATGTTTCCCTACACTGCTTTCTAAGGTCTTTATGGTCTTGGCTCTTATATTTAGGTCTTTGATCCATCTTGAGTTGATCTTTGTATAAGGTGTGAGATGGTAATCCTCTTTCATTCTTCTACATATAGCTATCCAGTTCTCCAGGCACCATTTGTTGAATAGGCCATTCTCTCCCAGTTGTGAGGGTTTGGTGGCTTTATCGAATATTATATGGCTATATACATGAGGTTCTATATCTGAACTTTCAATTCGATTCCATTGGTCTGTGTGTCTCTCCTTATGCCAGTACCATGCTGTTTTCACTACTGTAGCTTTGTAGTATGTTTTGAAGTCAGGAAGTGTGATTCCTCCTATTTCGTTTTTCTTTTTCAATATGTCTTTGGCTATTCGGGGCCTCTTTTTATTCCAAATAAATTTCATAGTTAGTTTTTCTAGTTCCTTAAAGAAGGCTGTGTTGATTTTTATTGGGATTGCATTGAATGTGTAGATCAGTTTTGGTAGGATAGACATCTTAATAATATTCAGTCTTCCTATCCATGAACAGGGAATATTCTTCCATTTATTTAGGTCTTCTTTGATTTCCTTGAACAATCTTGTATAGTTCTCGATGTATAAGTTTTTTACCTCTTTAGTTAAATTTATTCCTAAGTATTTGATTTTTTTATTTACTATTGTGAATGGTATTTGTTTCTTGATTTCCTCCTGATCTTGCTCATTATTGGTGTATAGAAATGCTACTGATTTTTGCGCATTGATCTTATAACCTGCGACTTTGCTAAACTCATTTATGAGTTCTAGGAGCTTTGTTGTAGATCTCTCAGGGTTTTCTATATATAGGATCATGTCATCTGCAAATAATGAAATTTTGACTTCTTCCCTTCCAATTTGAATGCCTTTTATATCTGGTTCTTGTCTCAGTGCTCGAGCCAGTACTTCCAAGACAATGTTAAATAGGAGCGGAGACAATGGGCATCCTTGTCTTGTTCCTGATTTTAGAGGGAAGGATTTCAGGATTTCGCCATTGTAAACAATGTTGGCTTTAGGTTTTTCATATATACTCTTTATCATGTTCAAAAAGTTTCCTTGTATTCCGATCTTTTGGAGTGTTTTTATCAGGAAGGGGTGCTGTATTTTGTCAAATGCCTTTTCTGCATCTATAGATATAATCATGTGGTTTTTTTCTCTCAATCTGTTTATATGGTGTATTACATTGATTTTCTTATGTTGAACCATCCTTGCATACCTGGAATAAATCCCACTTGGTCATGGTGTATAATTCGTTTAATGTGTTGTTGAATACGATTAGCAAGTATTTTGTTAAGTATTTTTGCGTCTAGGTTCATTAGAGAAATTGGTCTGTAATTTTCCTTTCTTGTGGTGTCTTTGTTTGGCTTTGGTACTAGGGTAATGTTGGCATCATAGAAGGAATTAGGCAGTGTTCCTTCTGTTTCGATTTTTTGGAATAGTTTCAACAGGATTGGTGTTAGTTCTTTCCGGAATGTTTTGTAGAATTCCCCTGTGAAGCCGTCTGGCCCTGGGCTCTTCTTAGTTGGGAGATTTTTAATGACTGATTCTATCTCTTTGCTTGTGATTGGTTTGTTAAGATCATCAATTTCTTCTTTCATCAGTATGGGCTGCTTATGTATTTCTAGGAATTTGTCCATTTCCTCTAAATTATCATTTTTGTTGGAATATAGTTTTTCAAAGTATCCTCTTATGATAGTCTTTATTTCTGTGGGGTCAGTGGTGATATCACCTTTCTCATTTCTTATTTTGTGTATTTGCATCTTTTCTCTTTTTTTCTTTGTTAATCTCGCTAAAGGTTTGTCAATTTTGTTGATCTTCTCAAAAAACCAGCTCTTGGTCTTGTTTATTTTTTCAAGTGCTTTCTTATTTTCTATTTCATTTAGTTCTGCTCTTATCTTTGTTATTTCCTTCCTTCTTCTTCCTGTTGGGTTATTTTGTTGTTGTTTTTCTAATTCCTTCAAATGTGCAGTTAATTCTTCAATTTCTGCTCTTTCTTCTTTTTTGATATATGAATTTATGGCTATAAATTTCCCTCTCAGTACCGCTTTTGATGCATCCCATAAATTTTGGTATGTTGTGTTATCATTATCATTTGTTTCAAGGTAGTCATTGATTTCTTTTGAGATTTCCTCTTTGACCCACTGTTTTTCTAAGAGTGTGCTGTTTAATTACCAAATTGTCGTGTGAAGTCTGGGTCTCTGTCCCTTGCAAATTTCCAGCTTGACTCCACTGTGGTCAGAGATATTGTTTTGTATGATTTCGATCTTTCTGAATTCATTAAGCCTTTCTTTGTGGCCTAGCATATGGTCAATCTTGGAGAATGTTCCATGTGCGCTTGAGAAAAATGTATATCCTGCTGTGTTTGGGTGTAATGATCTATATATGTCTATTAGATCCAGCTCTTCTAATATACTGTTCAAATGTTTTGTTTCTTTAGTGATTCTCTTTTGAGATGTTCTGTCCAGAGTTGATAGTGGTGTATTAAAATCCCCCACTATAATTGTAGATGCATCTATTCTTTCACTTAGTTTTTCGAGCGTTTGCCTCACATATTTAGAGGCACCCTTGTTAGGAGCATAAATATTTATGATTGTTCAATCTTCTTGACAAATTGTCCCTTTCACTAAAATATAGTATCCTTCTTTGTCTCTCACAATTGTTTCGCATTTAAAGTCTATTTTGTCTGATATTAATATAGCTACTCCTGCCTTTTTTTTGGTTGTTGTTTGCTTGTATGATTGTTTTCCAGCCATTCACTTTCAACCTCCATGAGTCTCTGGGTCTAAGATGTGTCTCTCGTAGGCAGCATATAGATGGGTTGTATTTCCTTATCCAGTGTCCCAGTCTGAATCTTTTGATAGGTGAGTTTAATCCGTTGACATTCAGTGTTATTACGTTTAGAGAGTTATTTATGGTAGCCATATTTTGGTTGGATTTGTGTTTGTTATATTTTGTTTGTATTATTTTATTTTCCCCTTCTATTTTTGTCTTTCTTGTTGCTTTTACACTCTCCTCCATCTCTGATTGTCCTGTTTTTTCCTTTCTTCCTGCAGAATTCCCTTAAGAATTTCTTGAAGGGGAGGTTTCTTGTTGATATACTCTTTCAGTTTCTGTTTATCTGTGAATATTTTGAACTCTCCATCATTTTTGAATGCTAGTTTAGCTGGATAGAGTATTCTTGGTTGGAGATTTTTTTCCTTTAGTACCTTGACTATATCATACCACTGCCTTCTTGCCTCCATCCTTTCAGATGAGAAATCAGCACTTAATCTTATGGAGTTTCCCTTGTATGTGATGGTTTTCTTTTCTCTTGCTGCTTTTAGAATTTTTTCTTTGTCTTGAGCATTGGATAATTTGACAAGTATATGTCTTGGGGTGGGCCTGTTGGGGTTTATGACCAGTGGAGTGCGCTGTGCTTCTTGGATATGTACATCTGTCTCTTTCAGTAGATTTGGGAAGTTTTCATTCATTATTTCCTGCAACACTCCTTCTGACCCCTTTCCCTTCTCTTCTCCTTCTGGAATGCCTATAATACGTATGTTTGAGCGTTTTGCGTTATCATTCAGGTCCCTAAGTCCTATCTGGATTTTTTCTACCTTTTTATTGACCACTTCTACTATCTGTTTGATTTCCAATGCACTGTCTTCCACATCACTAATTCTCTGCTCTGCCTCTTCTAGTCTGCTGATATTTGCTGCAAGTGTATTTTTGATTTCTTGAATTGTGGTGTTCATTTCCATCATATCTGTTATTTTTTTGCGCATGTCTGCAATTTCCCCTCCAAGTGTTGTCTTCACGCTGTTAACCTCTTTCATTACTTCATCAAATTTGTCGGTGATAAATGTTCTGAGATCTTTCATTGCTTGTGTGAAGTCCTGCCCCCCTTCCTGATTTTCAGTTTGTTGATTGGATTCAGCCATGTTTTCCTGATTACTGGTTTGGTTTGTAGATTTTTGTTGCTGTCTTGTCAACATTTTTTCTTTGATGGGTTTAATCAGTTCCTTAGCTTCTTTGTCTAGTCTTGGAGATTAATTAGCTGTTGTTTTTGCGTGAGTGTTATATCTTCTCTTTGTCACTTTGTTCTTCTTATTCCAATTTCTTATTGCTAGTTAAGCTCCCTTTAAAGGAAAGTATTAGTGCTGGGGAAAGTCAATTGTGTAAGGAAGGAAAAAGTGTGAAGTAGTATTGGTGATATATGTTTACAAAGCAACAATATGAGTTCTGGGAGGATGGAGGTTAGATCATGTAAATTGTGTAGAGTTATAGTAGTAGGAAAGTACCTATAATGAGGTAGACGACTGAATATGGGAGGAATGTGGTACGTACTAAGAGGCTATTGTTTTCGTGAGAGAGGGAAAGAGAAAAGAAAGGTAATAGTTTCAGGGACAAATACCAGATGGAAAACTAAACAAAGGTATTAGAAATTAAGAGTTAGACACTTTGTGGATCAAAGAAAGGGAGATGGGATATAGGAGAGATAGCAGATGGTGGAGGATATCAAGTTGTAGGGGAAAGGGGATAGTGTAGATAGGCTAAATCTATTCACAGAGAAATGAGGCAGTGGAGGGTGAGGAAACCCAGCAAATGTGAGGTATTTCCTGTAGGACCTATTGTATTGTTAAGGTAAAATAGTATAAGAAGAATATTGGGGACAAGAAAGAGAGGGTTGAAAAAAAAAAAAAGGAACAACAAGAACAACAACAACAACAAAAAATTAAAAAATAAAAAATAAAAAAACAAAAACAAAAAACCAAAGAACAGAAACCCCGCCGCCAGGCTCGGCTGGGCTCGGCTGGGCTCGGCCGGGCCCGGCTTTCCCGCCCGCCGCCCGGCGCGGCGCAGCGCGGCTCGGCTCTCCCGCTCGCCGCCCGGCGTGG
Organism: Dasypus novemcinctus; assembly: GCF_030445035.2. NCBI lineage: Eukaryota > Metazoa > Chordata > Mammalia > Cingulata > Dasypodidae > Dasypus > Dasypus novemcinctus. The sequence continues at coordinate 3,806,652 of NC_080693.1, read as the reverse complement.
CGCGGCCGGGCTTGGCCGAGCTCAGCCGGGCTCCTCCCCTCCGCCCGCCGCAGCTCAGCCGGGCTCGGCCGGACCCAGCTACCCTGGCCGCCGCCTGCTGGGGCTCCGCGCGGTGCTAGCTGCCTCGGCTCCACCTACCCAAGGAGGGAATCCTCCACACGTAGCTGGGATCTCCGTGTATATTTCACAGATGGATCCTCTCTGTTACCTTCCCTCCAAATCGATGTCCAGACACCTCCGGACCAGGAAAAATCCCGAAACAGCCGGTCCCAAAGAGTCTCCGACGCCTCCCAGCCAATTCCCCCCAGGAGCTAGTAACTGGGAAGTTCACTCAGCCGCCATCTTGCCTCCCCCTCCTGAAAAGTCCCAATTTATATCTTATAGACCAGTCCTTTCCATTACCTTCCCACCAAATCGATGTCCAGACACTTCCTGCCCTGAAAAAATCCTGAAAAAGCCTGGTCCCGGAGAACCTCCAGCGGTGCCCAGCTGCCTCTTCCCAGGAGAGATGGCAAGGCAAGCTCACTCAGCCACCATCTTGCCGGAAGTCCTCCTCTGCCTTGTAAGAGCTGTTTTAAAATCATTCAACTCATACCCTATAATTCTCTAATATTTTCTACCAAATACCTCATGTTGTATTGTTTTATTCATATGAATTGTCCAAAAGAGGTATAGTTATGGGGATAGAAAGCACTAAAGTTTACATCGGACTAGGGGACTTAGGGAGAAATGGGGAGGGACTGCTAATTTATAGTTTCTTTTAGTGTGAGAATGTTCTAAAATTGACAGTGATACCATTATCACACCTCTGAGACTGTATTAAAAAGAATGAATTTTACAATTTAAATTAATTGTATGATATGTGTCTTAGTTTTCACAGCTGCTATGATAAATACCACACAATAGGTTGGCTTAACAACAGGAATTTACTGGCTGAATGTTTCAGAGGCTAGAAGGCTTGCCTCCTCTAAGAGGAGTTTGTAGCATTCTGGCTGGCTGGCAATCTGAAAATGCTTGGGTTCCTTGGCTTTCCAAGCCCAAGGGTATATCCTGTCTTTTCATATCTGGGTGTTCCTGCTGACTTCCTGCTTCTCCCCATGACTTTGTCTTTAAATGGTCTTCAAAAATAGGATTAAGACCCATCCTGATTCAGTTGGCCACAACTTAATAAAAAAAAATAACATCTTCAAAAGGTGCTGTTTACAATAGGTTCATGCCAACAGGACTGGTATTAGGAATGTGGTTTTGTTTTTCTGGGGTAGATAATTCAATCTACAACAGTATGTGAATCATACCTCAATAAAGCTGTTATACATATTTTAGGGAAAGGAAATGAATGGGTTCAGAAAGATGAGTTTAAAGTATTGCACACTTAAAAAACTGATTCCTGTCATTTACTTAACAATTATTTATGGGTCCTTGCTCCTATCAGGATCTACTCTTGATGCTGGGTAAACAGGGATAAATAGGGCAGGTGGTTCCCTGAAATCATGGGACCTAAATACAGGACAAATATGTGGTCCATGTGGAAACATTTTTCATGTGCCTGATAGACTTCCTCCAGAATACCTTTTAAGTAATGCAGACATACAGAAATATGACAAATAAATAAAGGTCACCACATGATGAATTACTGTTCAGGAAACATAGGTCTTTCTAGTAAGTAAAATGGATTAAGTTATATATTATTGATAAACACACCCCACCTTCTTATGTTTAATCAAAACAGCACACAGAAGCTATATGAACTTTGTTTTATTAATTATACAAATTTTATAATGGTAAATTTCATTAATGTTATAACCAGAGGGTATTGACCCCCTGATATACAGAAATAAACATTCTCATATGAAACTCTACTACAGTTGATGTTACAAATGACAAGTAAACCTACCTAGAAATATAATTAAAATTAAATGGAATAAATAAATAGTATAAACAATATTTAAATAGAATAGAATAAATTTATAGATTCATATTATATAATACAGTTATGAAATATACTAATAGCTATAACTTATCAAATATCCAATTAAACCATTTTTATAATCTCTTACTAGAATAAGACTAAATGAGAAAAAATAAAATGTATCAGTTGAGACATTCCACACAACGACTCATTGGAGTCAGGATCCACAGAGCAGGTGCTACATTTCTTTCCAGGTTATATAAACAGAAGCTGGAGTCAAGAGGTTGGTGTTGATACATTGTTGTTACCAGTAGAGATTAGTGTTGAGCCAAGGAATTCCCTTAGTAAATGGACTCTTGGGGAGTTTCCTCCTCACTTTACAGAATAGGGAGGAGCACAACATATCATCTTCTCAGAACATTCCTCCTGGGACTCCTTCTTAACCTCTGACATTTGACAGGAGGGCAATGTGGAAGAACAGAGCCTGGGTTGGCTGCTCCCCCATCAGGTGAGAGGGCTGAAGAAGATTCTATTGAGTTGCTTCTGCTTGTGAAAGGAGCTACAAGACAAGATCTGTCTTGACCTCCTGTGGCACCTGCTGACTCTGGATGGGGTTGACCCAACTTCAGGGACCCCAGGGTGTGGTAACTGGTTGACACAGGGCATGGCTTTACCATTTCAGCCTGATGTTCCTCCTTCCTTGGGGAACTGTTGATCCAGAGGGTTCCTGGTTGTGGTTCCAGGACTCTGCCAAATGCTCCATTTGAAAAATGAGTGGTGGAATGATAATTTTCAGAAACTTTATGTTCTTACTTGATTAGTTTTTGTGCCATGGATGTGTTTTATTTTCTCAGTTGAAATTGGTTTCTCCAAGGTATCACAGCTCTTATTTCCATATCATGAGCTTTATGCCTCTGGGAAATAAGGCTTTCATAATACTCAGTGATTCTATCAATTTTTTTCTGCAGTGATTTCTGTTTGAATTTTATAAGTTTTCAGCTTTTCACGTCCATTGCTGATGTCTTTATTTGCTTTGGAAAAATATTCCTCCATCTTTATGGGGTAAATTCTCTTTAACTTGACAATTCAATTAAAACTTATCTCCTTTTCTTGATGTGGATGGACTTGAGGTTTCTGCTGGAGGTTTTGCCTCTCCCTTTCCAGGTAGGAGAGTTCTAACTGGAACAAAGCTTTTTCAGTTTGGAATCTTTCTATATGATTTTCAAGTTCACTGATTATTATAATTTCTTCTTCTAATTTTGCATGCCTCTCTTTTCTTTTTCCTTAAGACTTTGTAAGTAAGTATTTAACTCCACAGCATCAATCAACACTCCTTTGGATTCTCCCACTATGAGGTCTCCATTTTCTGATATCTTCAGCATATCCAATTCCATGTTCCCAATATCTATATTATTTTCCTCAAGAACAGCAGCTGAATCACAAATCTTAAGCAAGTCCTCATTTGGAGGTTTGATTTGACCCACTTTATTACTAAGAACTGTTTTCATAGGTACTTTAGAGTTTCCTGAGACTTTTCTCTCTTTAGTAAATGTGTCCAGCTTACCTTCGGTTTTTGAGATTCCTGTGAAGAGAATTTTATGCTTCTTTCAAACCTGGAATTTTCCTCCAAAGCTCCTGTCATGGATGTGGGAAGCTGTTCTATATTTGCCTGAGAGATTTTGAAGGATGATTTGGTTGGAACTACTTGATGTTGGATTTGCCTTGTTGAGTCTTCTAAGGTCAGAGTTTTGCTTGTAGTGTCAACCATCAGGTGAACTTCTTGTAAACATTTAGATGTTTCTTGTTTCCATGATTTTCTAGACTTGTCTACTTTAAGTCCAAGTAAAGAGTTGTAGATTTCCAGTTCTTTATTCACGGGTTTCACATATACAGTTTCCGATACTTCATTCTTGAGTTTGTCTTCTACTATAGTTAAGGTCTCCAAATTATTTTTCAATTTGGTGAAACTTATCAACAATTTGTTATGTTCCCTCTAGAAGAGCAGAAATGTCAGTGGCCAGTTTTTTGTCTCTCCTCCCATCATAAGATTTAATAATAAAAATCCCCACTATAACTATCCAAGCTACCAATTTCCACAGCATTCCCTGGACATCTAGGCTTTGTATAAAGTCCTCTAGCAGAGCTGCCAACACCAGGCACAAGGTCACCAAGATCAGGATTGCACAGAGCATCATGACTATCAGCAGATCATACAAGGCTCCCAAGGCCTCTGCTTAGTCACCTCAGGTTGCTGGGATAGAACCCCATGGTGAGCATCCTTCCCAGAACATCCAACTGCCTGGCAACCAAGGCAGACCTCAGGGGAGGTGGGGGAGGGGTATAGAAAAACAATGCCACCATCTTTCCCACACCTTGACCCACAAATCAGTGATCACATCTCATGACCCAGGGGATATGGGCTAAGCTCCGTAGGCTGGCAGGGATGGCCACCCTAGATTTTTCCCAACTGCCTTGGGAAAGAAAGAGGTAAGTGTCTTCCCATACCTGTAACCATCTGAATTATTTGTTGGGAGGTTTCATGGTAGAGGACTTGCAGACCCCCAATGCTGGCCACATAAACTTTTCATTTTGTGGCCTAGGACACCTAAGCCAGTGCATGGTGATCAGATGAGACTCCAACTGTCAGTGCCCTCCTTAATTTGAGTCTGCCTGGCCTTGAAATGTGTGTTATGAATATGAGAGGGGTTAGGACAGGCCCTGCACAGAGATTCAACTCACTTTACTAATTTCATCTTTAAAACCTGAGAAATATTGGAATATTAAAGTCATTAGATTTCAAGGATGTACATTCTGTCTGTGTGATCTTTGGATTCACTCTCATCTTCCTCTTGACTGTTCACACAAGGGCTGCATTGATCACAAGCTGGTTGTATATGTAATCCTCAAACACAATTCTTCCTTTTATGTCTCTTAGGAAGGATATTCACTTATTTAATCACCTTAAGTGCAGTTATCAGACTCAAGAAATTTTAGTGACATAAACCTCACACTCTAAATCTAAATGCTTACATTGAAAAAGAAAAAAATACTTCAAATCCGTGACCTAACCTCAAAATTAGAAGAAGTAGGGGGAAAAATCAAACTAAACCCAAAGTAAGCAGAAGAAAGGAACTAAATATGAGAACAGAGATCAATGAAACAGAAAACAATAAGAGATAGAATCAACAAAATCAAAAGTTGGTTCTTCAACAGGAAGTAGCTACAGAAGAATAACCAATGCTCCTGAGAGTTCCCTTAGGAATAAGGACATGAACTCTCTGAGGAAGGAGTTGAGGCAAGTTAGTATAGTGAAAGGGAAAAGGCAGCAGGCCCAGCAGACAACCTGGCTGACAGACAACATGGCAGTGAGAACCTGCCAAGAACTTGACCTTATGGTCCGAGAAATGAGAGGGGTCCTGGATATTCCAAACAGGCCACACCATTGACCCCCACCATTGGTGAGGTAGTCAATAACATCTGAGGCCCCTCCCCTTAGCATTAGCAAGGGAGGAATAATTAATAGCTTAAAAGGTGACCACACATGTCAAAGCCCACTCACTGCCTAGAAGACCCTGCATCAAATCTTGATGAGTATTTCATCCTTCTTTTCCATTTCTCAGCAAGCTTTGTTTTTTTCTCCCATTTCCCAATAAATTCTTTTTACTAACAAAAAAAGTAGGTTATTTGAAAATATCAATAAAATAATAAACATTTAGGTAGACAAAGAAAAAAGGGAGAGGATACAAATAATGGAAGTCAGAAATGAAAAGGGGAACAGTACTTCCAACCCCATTGAAATTAAAAAAAGGACTATAAGTGGATACTATAAATAACTGTATGCCAATAAATTAAATACAATAGATGAAATGGAAAATTCTTAGAAACATGTAAATTACCTACATTGACTTAAGAAGAAATAGAAGATCTCAACAAATCAGTAATTAGTAAAGTGACTGAAACAGTAAACCTCCCAACAAAGAGAAGCCCAGAACCAGATGGCTTCACAGGGGAATTCTACCAAAGATTCCAAGAAGATTTAATACTCATTATGCACAAATTCTTTCAAGAAATTGAAGAGAGAACGTTCTTAACTCATTCTACAAGGCAACCTCACCTTCATATGGAAGGCAGATAAAGATACCACAAGAAAAGAAAACTAAAGAATATGTCTTATGAATATAGATGCAAAAATCCTCAAGAATATACTAGCAAACTGAGTCCAACAGCATATTAAAAAGAATTATACACCATGACCAAGTAGGATTTATGCCTGATATGCAAGGTTGGTTTAACATGAGAAATTAAAATAATGTAATATACCACATTAAAAAATGAAGGGAAAAACACATGATTATCTCAACTGATGCAGAAAAGGCATTTGACCAAAATCCAGTCCCTTTTCTTGATAAAACTGTTTAAGACAATAAGAATAGAAGGAAACTTCCCCAGCATGATACAGGGCATATATGAAAAGCTGACAACCAACATCCTGCTTAATGGTTTAAAAGACTGATAGCTTTCCCTCTAAGATGAGGAACAAAACAAAGATGATCACTGTTACTGCTGTTACTTAACATTGTACTGGAAGTTCTTGTCAGAGCAATTAGGCAAGAAAAAGCAACAAAGATCATCCAAACTGGAAAGGAAGGAGTAAATCTTTCCCTATTTGCAAATGCTGTGATCCTATATACAGAAATTCCTGAAAACATCCACAGTAAAGCTCCTAGTGCTAATAAATGAATTCAACAAAGTGGTGGGGTACAACATCAACACTCAAAATCAGTAGTGTTTCTATACACTAGCAATGAAAAATCAGAAGAAATCAAGAAAAAACCCCATTCTTAATAGCAACTAAAAGAATTAAATGTCTGGGAATTAATCTTAAACATATAAAAGACTTGCATGCAGAAAACTATAAAGGCTAAAAGAAATGAAAGAAAACCTAAATAAATGGAAGTGTATTTCCTGTTCATGGATTTGAAGACTGAATAAGTTATGTTGCCAAGACTACCCATAGCAACTTAGGGATTCCATGAAATCCTAGTAAACTTCCTATAACTTTATTTGCAGAAATGAAAAAGCCAATCATCAAATTTATATGGAAGGATAAGTGTCCTAAATAGATAATGCCATCTTGAAAAAGAAGAATGAATTTGGAGGAGTCCCATTTCCTGACCTAATATATATCACAAAGCCACAGTAATCAAAATATCCTGGTACTGGCATAAGGACAGGCACATAAACCAATGGAAAGAATTGAGAGTTCAGAAATCAACCCTCATATTTATGGCTAACTTATTTTTGAGATAGGGGCAAAACCACTCAATTGGAAAAGAACACTCTCTTCAAAAATGAAAAAAAAATTAAAAAGGAAGAGGAGAACCCCTACCTCACACCATATACAAAAATCAGCTTAAAATAGATCAAAGACCTAAATATAAAAGCTACAACTATGAAACTCCTAGAAGAAAAGGTAAAGTAGCATCTTTAGGATCTTGTGTTACGCAATGTTTTCTTAGACTTTGTACCCAAAGCACACACTAGCAACAAAAAGAAAAAAAAAATTGATATATGGGACTCATTAAAATGAAAAACTTTTGTCCTCAAAGAATTGTATCATAAAAGAAGACAAGCTACACAATGGTAGAAAATATTTGAAACCACATATTTGATAAAGGATTCATATATAGTATGTATAAAGAAATCCTTCAACTTAATAACAAAAAGACTAACAACCCAATTTAAAAATGGGCTAAATACTCTCTAAAGAAGATGTAAAAATTATCAGAAAGCATATGACAAAATGCTCAACATCATTAACCCTCAGAGAAATGCAAATCAAACCCATAAGATACTATTTCAGCAACATTGGAATGACTACTTAAAAAAAAAGGGAATAAGTATTGAAGAGGATGCAGAGGAACAGGAACAGGCATTCATGATTGGTAGCAATGTAAAATGGCGCAGCCACTGTGGAACACAATTTGGCAGTTCCTCATAAAACTAAATATAGAACTACCACAGGAACTGGCAATCCCACTAGATATATTTCTGAAAGAATTAAAAACTGGGACTTGAACAGATAAGTGCAAACATATGTTCTCAGAGGTATTATTCACAATTGCCAGAAGACTGAAGCTACCCAAGTTACCATTAACTGATGAATGGATAAATAAAATGTGGTATATACATACAATGGAATATGATTCAGCTGCTAAAAATAATGAAGTCCTTATACATGTGTCGACATAGGTTAGCCTTGAAGACCTCACATTAAATGAAGTAAGTCAGACTTAAAGGCCAAAATATTGTATGAGCTATCTGATTTGAAATCACTAGAATAAGAAAGCTCCTAGAGTCAGAATCTGGAATATAGTTTACCAGGGGATGGAATGTAATAGGGAATGGGAAGTTAAGGCTTAAACTGTACAGGGTTCCTATTTGGAATAATGGAAATGTTTTGGTAATGGATAGTGAAGATGGTAGCACAATGATGTGAATGCTATTAACAGCACTGATACATGTATATGAATATGATTAAAAGGGGAACTGTTAGATTGTATCTATGGTAACAGAAGAAAATTTATTTTAAAAATCTGAGGGAAGCAGATTTGGCCCAGTGGATAGGGATCTGTCTACCACATGGGAGGTCCAAGGATCAAACCCCAGGCCTCCTTGGCCCGTGTGAAGCTGGCCCACACTCAGTGCTGATGCACACAAGGAGTGCCCTGCCATACAGGGGTGTCTCCACATAGGAGAACCCTACACACAAAGATGCACCCTGAAAAGGAGAGCCACACAGTGTGAAAGAAAGTTCAGCCTGCCCAGGAATGGTGCTGCACACATAGAGAGCTGATGCACAAGATGATGCAACAAAAAGAAACACAGATTCCCGTGCCATTGACAACAACAGAAGCAGACAAAGAAGAAGATGCAGCATTTGATCCATTGTGTTACACAGGTTGAGGTAATGGGAATAGTTAGCAAGAATAGTTGCTGGTTCTCACGATTGCTTGGGGTATATAAAGAAGCCCCTAAGATTAATAAGCTTGTCTGATGAGCTTGAGGCTTCAATGCTCTCAGATCCCCTGATCCCAATCTCTTTGTCTATCATTCCTGATACCCTTTGTGTCCATGCCTCTGACAAAAAATAGTTAATTTTTTACCTTATAAGAAGAGAAATTTTAGAAGTTGTTAGGATTATCTGATGTTGGGACTTGCATGGGATGTGCTGTCAAATTAAAAAGAATTTTCTAATTTTCTATTGGTTAAATGTGAGTGGGCAAAAAAGTTATTCATATAAACATTTCAGAAATTATATGAAGTTCTTAGAGAGCTGTCAAGATCTTTACTGCTCATGATAGGCACTGGTGCAGATTTGTAAGGTATTAGGCAAGAGTGCAGTATTATTTTTAATCATTCAAGTTATTCTTTATAAAATGCTCCATTCAACAAAATAACCAACTTGCCTGGTCAGTTACATTGTATTCTTCTGGTGCTTTTTTTATCTTCAGCAATAAATAAATAAATAAATAAATAAACTAAATGAGAAGTATGGTTAGCATATATACTATGCTCCGTCAACTTCACAACATTTGTAAAACTGGAAGTTCAAGAGTTGTCAAATACCTTGCAAAAAGGACCCTTTAAACATCTTTAAATGGATTTTATACAATCTCTACCACCTCCAACTTTAACCTTATACCCAATTTCAATTAAACTTATCATTTCAAGATTATGAAAATCAAAATATAACTATTAAAAACCCTCACTGGAGACATGGGGAGTGTTAGAGATTTGGGCCCAAAGGGTATCGGGAATGAAAGAAAGAGAAAAAGAAGAATGAAAGAAAGAGGAAGAAAGTGAGAGAGCTGGGATCAGGGGGTCTGTGAGTAGAGACTCATCAGAAAACTTTATTGTTTACAAGGGGCTCTATATATACCCCAGTCTACATGAGAACAAGCAGCAACATGCAGTTAACTATCAGCATTACTCATAGTCTAAGGAATTTAAAAAATCTTATCTCAAGGTACAAAGTCTAAGTGTTCAATTTACTACAAAAGATATGTGCTTATCTTTTCTTTCAGCCTTTAACATCTTCCTCCTGTTTGCTGGGAACTCTTTATTACTGCATTCCTTAGTTTGCAAGTATAACCACGGAACTAGCATGTCTCTCTTTGTGAGACCACTGTGCCTTAGTTTCCAAAATTTCTCTCTTTATTATTTTATTTATTTATTTATTTATTTATTTATTTATTTATTTATTTATCTATCTATCTATCTATCTATTTATTTGTTTATCTCCCCTTCTCCCCACCCCAGTTGTCTGTTCTCTGTGTCTATTTTCTGCATCTTCTTTGTCTGCTTCTGTTGTTGTCAGTGGCACAGGGGAATCTGTGTTTCTTTTTGTTGCATCATCTTGTCTCAGCTCTCTGTGTGTGTGGCACCATTCCTGGGCAGGCTGTACTTTCTTTCACACTGGGCATCTCTCCTTATGGGGCACTCTCCTTGCATGTGGGGCTACCCTATGCGGGGGACACCGCTGCATTGTACGGCACTCCTTGTGTGCATCAGCACTGCACATGGGTCAAGGAGGCCCAGCGCTTGAACCATGGACCTATCCATGTGGTAGACGGACATCCTAATCACTGGACCAAGTCCACCACCACCCCTTTTTGTTTTAGTTGAGGTGACCATGCCTGTCTTAGGTTGCCCTCCCCTCGAGAGTCTTACTCATCATTGACTACCAGCCAAGCTCTTTGACTTGGGGAGATTATTGAAGTGCTTTGGCTAGCACCAGATTATTTGCATGTCCCATGGCTGTCACACTTTGAAATTTTCTTTGAAAGCACTATCCAGCACAGGCAAGAATCATGAACAACAGAACAAATATGTTTAGCCCTATTCCTACAGCTGACAGGAAATGCTGTGATTTCCACCAATTAACAGGGTTAAATTTTGTAATATGTGAAATCACATCTGAGAAAATATCCTTATCATTTGCTAAATGAATTTGATTGAGACGTCTCTAATATTTTCCTTTGTAATTCAATTATTTCCAGAGAGATATTACTTTTATGGCCTAATAAATGATTCTTAATTTTTCCATACTATATCTGATGAATTATATGCAAGCAGAGTTAAACAGAAATTTCTTTCATTCCAATCACATTGCAACCCCCTTAACAGATTCAAATTATAAAATTGATTTCTAATATGTAACAAAGCTGATTTCAAATCATTAACTCAATTATTTAACTGCACGGAATCTATATGCTCTTGCATATGGCACAAATCACTAGCACTTTTATGCCAATTATGTATATTGTTGTGTTTGTACATTCATGTAAAGCTATCACAGCAATAGCAGCAACTGTAAGGATACCAATCATCCCCAAAATGCTTATTATAAGCAGCCCAATAAAGTGTCTCATCCATTTCAAGAATTCTTGTGCCATATGTAGCAGTAACTGACTTTCAGGAAATGACTGCCAAATTCCACATCATTCTCACAGGTATCCAGATGCCTTTTCTTCTTCTGGCCATCGCTATAGTTTCTTCATTGATGTTCACCTTTACAGTGGAGTCACTTATGCCTTTTCTCAGATTTCAGTGGTAGGGCCCTGGATCTTCACAAAAGCATGTGTCAACAGTCCTAAAATGGGTGTTAGTGGAGTGGGCAGGGACATGACAGTCACCTGTTAATAGTAGCAGGTACCCCAGATGTTTTTTCATAATCTGAGGGTGATTTACAACAGTCCATCATCTCTGTCTTGATTTTAGTATTTGTAATCTGTGGTTGGTACGTCCTGTCCAGTGGACGACGGGGCAGGAGAGGCCTAGGCTCCTGCGGGGGCTCGCAGGCATGGAGGGTGCGCGGTGGAGAAACCACCACGGAGACGAGGTGAGCATGCAGGTCTAATTTATTAAGGGAAGTACATGTGTTTATATAGGGTTATGGGGGAGTGAGCAGGGGACTGATTGGCTGTGGCCAAAGGGGGATTGGATTGGCGGTGGCGAGCAGTTGGTGGGGGGAAGAGGCAGATTCTAGGTTGGTGAAGGGGCGGCACCGGTGGGAAAGGGGAACGGGGCTGGGAGTGATTGGTAGGGACTAGTTCCTTGCCTTTTATGGTGCGGCTTGTGCTGCGGCTTGACAGTGCGGGAGGGGGGATGTGAGCGTAGGCAGCTCCTGCTGGCTATCAGCAAGCCAGTGTCGGTTGCCTGGGCGGGCCGAGGGCAGTGTGCCCGTTCCATGGCTGAGGGCAGTTCACCCGTTCCAGCCACCCTACACCCGAGTGGTGGGCTGCGCATATCCCCCACTGGGCGCGGCTATGCTTGCCAGCCAGACTTCAGCCTGCCTCACCTCAGTAATCCACCCCTGGATAGGGATGGCAGTCTTTAGAGTGACCAGACACTATTTGGTTAAATCTTTCACTTTTAGCAGGACCTCCTATGCTGCACACAATTGCTTTTTTATATTGTACTTTTGGCCTCTTTCCAGAATTGTGATTAAAATCCAAGAGATACTTGTTTAGAGTTTTGCTTTTGCCACAAACTCCACCTACAGCCAATATTGGTGCTTGCCACATCCAATTCATAGGCTGAGTTAATGTCCACAATTTACTTTCCTTTTATTATTATTTAAAGCAGCTTGTTGGAGGTTTTCCTACTTCCATGAAGGACTTTTCCTAATTAATACATACAATGGTTTTAATATTTGAGCTAAGTGAGGGATGAAAGATTTTCAGTATTCCAACCATATTACAAACTACATTAACATGAGAAAACATTGCACTTTATCAATTAGAGCAGAGGTTATAGTTTTGTTTTACCCAACTAAATGACATTGAAGAATTTATTAGAGCAGCAGGGACCTCACAGTCCATCCCAACTGTCTGCCTACCCCAGGCTTTCAAGATAAGATATCATTGTTTCTGCTGTTTCTTTTAATTTTGAGAAAAGGATTACTTATTAACATAATGTCATCAGTAGCATTTTTTAGCCACATATTTCTTCTCCACAGCCAGATTCTTTGCCACAAAGCCAGAGCAGATGACTGGGCTATACACACAGCCATGGAGAGGCACTGCAAAAGTCTATTGTTGACTTTTCTATAGGTAGGAGAATGCAGGCTGGCTTGACTTGCCTAAGGAAATACTGAAGAAAGTCTTAGCACATTTTAAAACAAAGTGATAGTGGCATAGTTGGATATTAATTTTTTGCAACAAACTAGCAATATTTGGTACTGCTCCATACTACAATGATATTACTTCAATTTATGATAAGAAGTTGTTTCTACGACACACACCTTTTTATATTAATTAAAGCCATAATTAATCATATTGTACTTTTGTTTAATATTATGTTGAAATATTGGTAAATTTATACACTCTTAAGCATTCATATGAACCTTTTATTCATACCATTGAACCCATGGGTCTCTTTAGCCCTCAAAAGAACCAATACGTGAGGTTGTATCTACTTTATCTGTCTCTGAGACTCTGCTCAGGTGTGCATAAGGGCAATCCTTCTGACAACCTCCAGACTCCTTTTTAGAGACTCAAAGCCATATAAACTCATTTCTCCTTTCATTTCCCCCTTACATTAGGTCAAACAGCATTTTAAACTCCTGTTATTATATGTAGACAGGGATCTTCTGCTGGTCCGTGTTGAACCTTTAATTCAAGGTCATTTTCTAGTTGCATCATCAGCTGGTACTTGGTAGTGATCCCTTGGTGCCAGGGAGGCTCATCCCCGGGAGTCACGTCCCACGCTGGGGGGAAATGCATTGCATTCACATGCTGAGTTTGGCTTTGAGACTGGCCACATTTGAGTAACATGAAGGCTGTCAGGAGGAAACTCCTAGGCACAGTACTGCTCTAGGCCTTGTTCTTATTTCAGGCATATAGGCTCACAAGCATAGTCATTAGTATCAGGGGCTCACTGTTGTACCCTCATTACTTCCTGGTCTTTACCGTTGCACATGGGGGACTGCCGCTGCTCCTCTAGGGACCATGACAGAGCACCCCCGGCCAGGAACCCAGTACCCCCCCAGCTGTTGTTTTTAATTGCTGCCACTATGAGTATACCCAAACATTACTATGCACCCTGGACATATGCCCTGTATAACTCCCTGTCAACCATATATCACCTGTCAATAACATCCTATACCAGTATTCCTCTGCTGCCGTTTTTGAACCACTCTGTGATCCAAAACTTCCTGAAAAGTGAAGCCAAATATAATGTCAGGATCCCTTACTAGTAAAATGGAATATAGCGATGGGTTTAAAGATTAGATATAGAATACGTATTGATTTGGAAAAATTCTACATCCTATCTTTTTCTTTTCTTTTTTCCTAATTATTGAGCTTCTCTTCACAAGAGCCTTAGATCACAGTAATTCATATATACAATATACAGTACTCCCACACATCCATCATAAAACCTTTTCCCTTCCACAGCAATAATCTTTTCACTTATTCATATCATATTTACTGAAACTGATGTACAGACTCTGAGACAATAGCTTTCAAACAAGGTGATATCTGTGCTTACATTGTGGTCCATACTTTAGGATATACAGCTTTCTAAATTTTTAGTTATCCTGTTTTACATTATGGTTTACATTATTAGTCTGTCATCCCCTATATGTTTTTGGTGTAATATTAAATGTTTTATATCCATCCTTGTGTACTCTCGTGAAACTCCTCTCTTACCCCCACATTTACCTTGGTTCCATTCACTCAACATCCATTTTCCCCTCCCCTTGGGGCCCACAGTGACAGCCAATCTCCATTTCCCGAGGAGCCACATCCAGAAGATACTTGCAACAGTGTTCAGGGCCTGACTTGCTCAACTGCCCTAATGCCCTGGGAGCCATCCTTTCTCTCGAGACATACAGTTCCTCTTTTTTGATGGCATTAGTCCTCCCCAGAATGTGGGTCCACTCCCACTCTCACTACTTGGGTCTCTGTCCAATGGTACAACCCACCCTGGCAAAATGAGCATTCAGACTTTCCCCATCAGTCCATCCCGTGTCAGACCATCCCCTCTGAGCATCCTAAAGAGGTAACCCTCTTAATTATATTTTGATACGGTTTTCTCAGCATTTTACTCTCAACCCACACCTGACACTCTCCTATGTTCGTATGTTGCCCCTCCCTCCCCCCAAATTTTTGGGCACTATTACCTATATGCCGATCCCCAGCCTCCCTCAAACACACAAAGCCCCACCCAAAGGCAACCCCTTGCCTCCATTTTATCTATTCTTTGTGCTCATACTTACCACCAGCTCATCATAGATTCCACCCCTGCAGACATCGACTCACATCCTTCCTCCACCCCCTGATTTCCTGTAAGCCTATCTTCCAGTCTCTAGCTCTCTGAGGCAGCTTGCTTATTTCATATCATTGAGGTCATGTAGTATTTGTCCTTCAATGCCTGGGTTGCTTCACAGCATAAGGTTCCTCAAGATTCATCCATGTTATCACATGTTTTTGTAGTGTATTTGTTCTTAAAGCCGAGTAGTATTCCATTGTATGTATATACCACATTTTATTGATCCACTCATCTGTTGATGGGCATTTGGGTTGATTCCAGCTTTTGGCAATAGTGAACAATGCTGCTATGAACATTGGTGTACATATATCAGTTTGTGTCCTTGTTTTCAGTTCTGCTGGGTATATACCAAGCAGTGGTATTGCTGGGTCATATGGCAAATCTATGGTTAGTTTTTTGAGAAACCGCCAAACTGTCCTCCAGAATGGTTGGATCCTTCTGCATTCCCACCAGCAGTGGATGACTGTTCTCATTTCTTCACATCCTCTCCAGCATTTGTATTCTTCTGTTTTTTTCATAGCTGCCAATCTTATGGGAGTAAGATGGTATCTCATTGTAGTTTTGATTTGCATTTCCCTGATAGCTAGAGATTTGGAGCATTTTTTTCCTGTGCTTTTTAGCCATTTGTATTTCTTCTTTGGAGAAGTGTCTGTTTAAGTCTTTTTCCTATTTTTTAAATGAGTTGTTTATCTTTTTATTTTCAAGATATAGGAGTTCTTTATATATACAAGTTATAAGTCTCTTATCAGATATATGGTTGCCAAATATTTTCTCCCATTGTGTGGGTTCCCTTTTTTACTTTCTTGACAAACTCCTTTGAGGTGCAGAAGGCTTTAATTTTGAGGAAGTCCCATTTATCTATTAGTTCTTTTGCTGCTCGTGCTTTTCATGTGATATTCATGAAGCCATTTCCTTTTACAAGGTCCTGTAGATGTTTCCCTACACTGCTTTCCAAAGTCTTTATGGTCTTGGCTCTCATATTTCGGATTTTCATCCATCTTGAGTTGATCTTTGTATAAGGTGTGAGATGGTAATCCTCTTTCATTCTTCTACATATGGATATCCCGTTCTCCAGGCACCATTTGTTGAATAGGCCATTCTCTCCCATTTGAGAGGGTTTGATGGCTTTATCAAATATTATATGGCTATAATATTTGAGGTTCTATATCAGAACTTTCAATTCGATTCCATTGGTCTGTGTGTCTCTCCTTATACCAAAACCATGCTGTTTTCACTACTGTAGCTTTGTGGTATGTTTTCAAGTCAGGAAGTGTGATTCCTCGAATTTCATTTTTCTTTTTCAATATGTCTTTGGCTATTTGGGACCTCTTTCCTTTCCAAATAAATTTCATACTTAGTTTTTCTAGTTCCTTAAAGAAGGCTGTGTTGATTTTTATTGGGATTGCATTGAATGTGTAGATCAGTTTTAGTAGGATAGACATCTTAATAATATTTAGTCTTCCTATCCATGAACAAAGGAATATTCTTCCATCTAATTAGGTCTTCTATGATTTCCTTGAACAGTCTTGTGTAGTTCTCAGTGTATAAGTTTTTTACATGTTTAGTTAAATTTATTCCTAAATATTTGATTTTTTAAATTACTATTGTAAATGGTATTTGTTTCTTGATTTCCTCCTGATCTTGCTCATTATTGGTGTACAGAAATGCTACTGATTTTTGTGTATTGATCTTATAACCTGTGACTTTACTACACTCATTTATGAGTTCTAGAAGCTTTGTTGTAGATCTCTCAGGGTTTTCTATGTATAGGATCATGTCATCTGCAAATAATGAAATTTTGACTTCTTCCTTTCCAATTTGAATACCTTTTATATCTGGTTCTTGCCTCAGTGCTCGAGCAAGTACTTCTAAGAAAATGTTACATAGAAGGGGAGACAATGGGCATCCTTGTCTTGTTCCTGACTTTAGAGGGAAGGATTTTAGGATTTCTCCATTGTAAACAGTGTTGGCTGTAGGTTTTTCATATATACTTTTTATCATGTTCAAAAAATTTCCTCATATTCCGATCTTTTGGAGTGTTTTTATCAAGAAAGTGTGCTGTATTTTGTCAAATGCTTTTTCTGCATCTATAGATACAATCATGTGATTTTTTCCTTCAATCTGTTTATATGGTGTATTACGTTGATTGATTTTCTTATCTTGAAACATCCTTGCATACCTGGAAAGAATCCAACTTGGTCGTGGTGTATAATTCATTTAATGTGTTGTTGAATACGATTAGCAAGTATTTTGTTAAGTATTTTTGTGTCTAGGATCATTAGAGAAATTGGTTTGTAATTTTCCTTTCTTGTGGTGTCTTTGTTTGGCTTTGGTACTAGGGTAATGTTGGCATCATAGAAGGAGTTGGGCAATGTTCCTTCTGTATTGATATTTTGGAATAGTTTCAGCAGGATTGGTGTTAGTTCTTTCCAGAATGTTTTGTAAAATTCACCTGTGAAGCCGTCTGGCCCTGGGCACTTCTTAGTTGGGAGGTTTTTAATGACAGATTCTATCTCTTTGTCATTGGTGTGTTGAGATCATCAATTTCTTCTTTCATCAATATGGGCTGCTTATGTGTTTCTAGGAATTTGTCCATTTCCTCTGAATTGTCATTTTTGTTGGAATATAGTTTTTCAAAGTATCTTCTTATGATAGTCTTTATTTCTGTGGGGTCAGTGGTGATATTTCCTTTCTCATTTCTTATTTTGTGTATTTGCATCTTTTCTCTTTTTTTCTTTGTTAGTCTCACTAAAAGTTTGTCAATTTTGTTGATCTTCTCAAAAAACCAGCTCTTGGTCTTGTTTATCTTTTCAAGTGCTTTCTTATTTTCTATTTCATTTAGTTCTGCTCTTATCTTTATTATTTCCTTCCTTCTTCTTCCTGTGGGATTACTTTGTTTCTTTTTTCTAATTCCTCCAAATGTGCAGTTAGTTCTTAAATTTTTGCTTTTTCTTTTTTGATATATGAATTTATGGGTATAAATTTCCCTCTCATTACTGCTTTAGCTGCATCCCACAAATTTTGGTATGTTGTGTTATCATTATCATTTGTTTCAAGGTAGTCATTGATTTCTTTTGAGATTTTCTCTTTGACCCACTGGTTTTCTAAGAGTGTGCGGTTTAATTTCCAAATCATGGTGTGAAATCTGGGCCTCTGACTCTTGCAAATTTCCATCTTCACTGCACTGTGGTCAGAGATATTATTTTGTATGATTTCAATCTTTCTGAATTCATTAAGCCTTTCTTTGTGGCCTAGCATATGGTCTATCTTGGAGAATGATCCATGAGCGCTTGGGGAAAATGTATATCCTGCTGTGTTTGGTGTAATGATCTATATATGTCTATTAAATCCAGCTCCTCTAATACACTGTTCAAATGTTTTGTTTCTTTAGTGATTCTCTTTTGAGATGTTCTGTCCAGAGTTGATAGTGGTGTATTAAAATCCCCCACTATAATTGTAGATGCATCTATTCTTTCACCTAGTTTTTCCAACGTTTGCCTCGTGTATTTAGAGGCGCCCTTGTTAGGAGCATAAATATTTATGATTGTTCGATCTTCTTGACAGATTGTCCCTTTCACTAATATGCAGTATCCTTCTTTGTCTCTCACAATTGCTTGGCATTTAAAGTCTATTTTGTCTGATATTAATATAGCTACTCCTGCCTCTTTTTGGTTATTTTTTGCTTGTAAGATTGTTTTCCAACCATTCACTCTCAGCCTCCACGAGTCTCTGGATCTAAGATGTGTCTCTTGTAGACAGCATATAGATGGGTCATATTTCCTTATCCAATGTTCCAGTCTGAATCTTTTGATAGATGAGATTAATCCATTGACATTCAGTTTTATTACTTTCAGGGAATTATTTGTGTTAGCCATATTTTGATTGGATTTGTGTTTGTCATATTTTGTTTGTATTATGATTTTCCCTTGTATTTCTGACTTTTTTGTTGCTCTTACACTATCCTCCAACTCTGCCTGTCCTATTTTTTCCTTTCTTCCTGCAAAACTCCCTTTAGAATTTCTTGAAGGGGAGGTTTCTTGTTGGTATACTCTTTCAGTTTCTGTTTATCTGTGAATATTTTGAATTCTCCATCATTTTTGAATGCTAGTTTAGCTGGATAGAGTATTCTTGGTTGGAAATTTTTTTCCTTTAGTACCTTGACTATATCATACCACTGCCTTCTTGCCTCCATGGTTTCAGATGAGAAATCAGCACTTAATCTTATGGAGCTTCCCTTGTATGTGATGGCTTTCTTTTCTCTTGCTGCTTTTAGAATTTTCTCTTTGTCTTGAGCATTGGATAATTTGACAAGTATATGTCTTGGGGTGGGCCTGTTGGGGTTTATGACCAGTGGAGTGCGCTGTGCTTCTTGGATATGTACATCTATCTCTTTCAGTAGATTTGGGAAGTTTTCAGCCATTATTTCCTGCAACACTCCTTCTGACCCCTTTCCCTTCTGTTCTCCTTCTGGAATGCCTATAATACATATGTTTGAGCATTTTGCATTATCATTCAGGTCCCTACGTCCTAGCTGGATTTTTTCTATCTTTTTATTGACCACTTCTACTATCTGTTTGATTTCCAATGCACTGTCTTCCACATCACTAATTCTCTGCTCTGCCTCTTCTAGTCTGCTGATATTTGCTGCAAGTGTATTTTTGATTTCTTGAATTGTGGTGTTCCTTTCCATCATATCTGTTATTTTTTTGCATATGTTTGCAATTTCCCCTCAAGTGTTGTCTTCATGTTGTTAACCTCTTCCTTTACTTCATCAAATTTGTGCGTGATAAATGTTCTGAGATCTTTCATTGCTTGTGCGAAATTCTGCTCCCCTTCCTGATTTTTAGTTTGTTGATTGGATTCAGCCATGTTTTCCTGATTACTGGTTTGGTTTGTAGATTTTTGTTGCTGTCTGGTCATCATTTTTTCTTGACAGGTTTAATCAGTTCCTTAGCTTCTTTGTCTAGTCTTGGAGATTAATTAGCTGTTATATTTCCGTAAGTGTTATATCTTCTCTTTGTCACTTTGTTCTTCTTATTCTAATTTCTTATTGCTGGTTAAGTTCACTTTAAAGGAAAGTGTTAGTGCCGGGGAAAGGCAATTGTGTAAGGAAGGAAAATGTGTAAAGTAGTATTGGTGATATATATTAACAAAGCAACAATATGAGTTCTGGGAGGATGGAGGTTAGATTCATGTAAATTGTGTAGAGTTATAGCAGTAGGTAGAGTACCTACAATGAGGTAGATGACTGAATATGGGAGGGATATGGTACGTACTAAGAAGCTATTGTTTTCATGAGAGAGGGAAAGAGAAAAGATAGGTAATAGTTTCAATAGCAGATACCAGACAGAAAACAAAACAAAGGTATTAGAAATTAAGAGTTAGACACTTTGTGGATCAAAGAAAGGGAGGTGGAATATAGGAGAGATAGTAGTTGGTGGAGGATATCAAGATGTAGGGGAAAGGGGATAATGTAGAGAGCCAAAATCTATTCACAGAGAAATGAGGCAGTGGAGGCTGAGGAAACCCAACAAATGTGAGGTGTTTCCTGCAGGACCTATTGTATTGTTAAGATGAAATAGAATAAGAAGTAGATGGGGGACAAAAAAAGAGAGGAAAAGAAAAAAAAAGACTTTGGGGATACGCTGGGAGAAAAGACTAGGGGATAATGCAATGCCAGGAATCAGAACCTTAAAAAAATAGAATAAAAAATAGAAATAGAATAAAAATAAAAACAAAACAAAACAAAACAAAGAAAAAAATGCAAACGTTGAGGGCTAGGACATTCAAGGACCTTAGATGGACCTCAGGGTGTGGTGGATTCAGGGATGGAAAGTCTGAGATATTGAGGACTCAAGAGGTGTGAGTCTCTGGGGTGTGGGCCACCAGAGTCCAGGGAACTCAGACCTGGCAACCTCAAGTCCAGTTAACAGGAAGCCTGGGAGCACCACAGTGCATCACAGCCTTCAGGGATCCCCGCAGCTGGGTGCCAGCCCTATGGGTGAGGTCACATCCACAAGCTCTATCCTGTGTTCTGTACCCTATGATTTACTCATTTACTAGGGTCTATTGTGTGGATATATCACCAATTGACTTCAGGAACCCTCCCACCCTGTGGTCCCCCGGAACAGCCACCTGGGGGCGCCTCTAGGCTGCAGCCAATTTAATGACTCAGATCAATATCCAGGTCTGGGGGAGGGGCTCCAGCCCAAAATGCTAATAGCACAGTCCAAGCCCGAAATTCCCACGCTTCGCAAAATATTCCCCTAATCAGCTTCCAAACATCTCCCACCTTACGAGATCCTGGTGGCGTCTCTTTGTTGCTATCACTTTAAGACTGCTGTAGGTCAGCAGCCAGGCTTGGGGGGGTGTGGCTCTAGGCAGAAACGTTATTGTGTCTGCAATCAAAAATTCCCCCCGCTTTGCCATAAAACTCCCGTCTGTCTGCCCAAATCAGTCTGCAAGCGCCATCCATCCCACCAACCCCCCAATAGGCCACCCAGGGCCCACAAACTCCCCAGTACTGCAGAGCCTCCAAAAAAAAGAAGAAAAAAAAAAGCCTGCCGCTCCCGCGCTGCGGCAGCTCTCCACAATGCGGCGGCTCCCCGCGCTGCGGCGGCTCCCCGTGCTGTGGCGGCTCCCCGCGCTGCGGTGGCTCCCCGCGCTGTGGCGGTTCCCCGCACTGCGGTGGCTCCAGATGCCATGGCTCTGCCCACCCAAGGAGGGAATCTTCTGCGTGCAGCTGGGATCTCCGTGTATATTTCACAGATGCATCCTCTTTCTTACCTTCCCTCCAAATTGATGTCCAGACACCTCCCGACCAGCAAAAATCCTGAAACAGCTGTGTCCCAAAGAGCCTCCAACGCCGCCCAGTCGACTCCCTGCAGGAGATACTATCAGGGAAGTTCACTCAGCCACCATCTTGCCCCGCCTCCTCTATAAGCTTTGGATATTCAGAGAGGATGCAAGCCAAATGTGTCATACCTACCTGAATATGGGGGATATGTGTTAAATCAAGCTTACCTAGAGGAAATAACCTATCTAATACTCAGGTAAAACACTTGAAGTAACTAACAAAAAGTTCTTTTGCATACAACCACCATTAGACAGCCCCCCCCCTTATTTCTTCTGTATAAAAGGGATGCGAAAATTCTATTAGGCACTCAGTTTTTATTAGAACAGGAGTCCATCAAGTCCAGCTGGTTGAAATAAACATCTTGCTTCCAGAATTCTCATGTCCTGGCCTTTGATACTGCATACACCTGACTTCTCTGCTACTACACCTTCTTGCCAAAGACCAGCTGAGTAGGTACAACCACAGGAACTGGTACTCCTGGGGGCTAAGGAGACACACAGTCTATGTTCATGCCTGATGGCTCCAGATTTCAGTGCCCTGAAAAAGGCCGGCCAGGGCTAAGAGATACCAAAAGCTATGATGGAGGAGGAGGTCCCAAGGACTGAAATTTTGCAAATTGCTTAACAGACTGTTAGAAATAGCTTCAGGATTTAAGGTAGCAAGAAGAATTAATTGGAGGGCCAGGATCTCAACATGTAGTTTCCATAAATCTATACTAATATGTTCATGATTCTAAATCCCTTGTAAATGGAAATGGCCAGCCGTCCAATTCTGTATTGTATCATTGAATAATATGGGGGTAAAACAAACAAAAGCATATTGAGGATGACACTATAGGTGCCTCCGATATTGCAAAGCATCAAGTTGATTACCCAGGGAGATAACAGTTTCCTCTAAAGCATTTAGCCAAGGGTTGATTAAGTGTGCAGGAGGCATAACAAAAGTAGGCTGATGAACTATCAAAAGATCATCATCCCAATTAGCAGTAGTAACACATTAGTTAAATTACAATGCAAACAGTGTACATAAAAATACCCTTCTACTTTTGTAATTTTCAGGCCTCCCCTGCCCCAATACCAGACAGTTAACAGATGACCACAAACCCCCACCCCTGTCCTTGTGCAATCATAAATGAAACTTGTTGTTTTTACATTAACAGAACTGGTCAGGTAAAAGAAAATCTTAAAGTCCTAAGAAAAATATAGAAATCATTCAGAGAACCCAAAATAATAATTATGAAAATCAACCATGGCTATCCTCATTCCTTTTTTGTTTTTCATCACCCATAAAATCAATCCTTTTACCCATTATAACATTATTATTAACAGTATTGCCTGCTTATTTTTGGTCCTTGTCTCTTACAGCTTCTTGTCCAATTCACACGCCAAATCATACAGTCAATAACCCAGGAATATGTAAATGGTGTCTCTCTGCTATGTGAACAACAATATCAATGCCTACGAGACCTAAAACCACAGCCTGCTATACAGGATGGAAGAGAACTTCTTTTCTTTGCCACTTGACAGCAGGAAGTAGCCAGACAGAGCCAACACCCCAAATCCCCTCACCCTCCCATCCTGCCCAGTACCATACACCCCAATATCCAGATCCCCTATATATATATATAAAAATAATTAGGAATGTTAGAGATTTGCAACAATTAAGCTGTAGCTCAGTTTCCCCTGATATGCATTGGGAAAAGGCAAACCCCCTCCCCTGGATCTGAGGGCATAGCATGGCACTTTCTCACAGGTTAAAGAAACCTCATAGAGGCAGGAATAAAGGGAGATAGAGATCTTCACCATCTGCATATCAGAGGTAGATGGAGATCTTTACTATCTCTACCTGCATATCAGAGGGAGAGGGAGATGGAAGCCTTCAATATTTACATATCTTTTAATCCCTACAGATGAAAAAACACCTGCTACTGCAGCATTCCAAAAAGCCATAAACTCCCTCAATCCCTTCCCACTACCTCACTCAGACCCTCAATCCCCCTCCCACTAACTATCATTCCTCCACCTAGGAAAGTTCTGTATAAATTCAAGCCTCCCCCTTCCAGTAGTGCACTGAAGTCTCTCTTCAGACCCCCCACCATGCTGGTGGGGGGGCTGAAGTCTGTTCTTCATTCCCCCTCCATTGGGAGAGCTTCTCAATAAATTATTTTTCTGCCTGTGGTCAATCAGTCTCCATGTCCCAGAGAATGCCATTTTCCTCCAATAGTGATATTAAGAGTTCCTTCTATAATAACATAAGGAGGCACACAGGCCTGAAGTCCATAAGTAGACTCCAAGGGATAGTTTGCAGTTCCAGGATCTGTAATGTTAAAAATATGATGCGTGACAACTACCAATTTCCACAGTTCTCATTGAAGTATTTTAACCTCCATCCATAACTACATATTTCCCCCTCTTTGTTTTTGCAAAGTACTGAATATAGCTTGGGTGGTTTCTTGTTGTATTATTCCACAGAGGGTTTGTAGCATGCTTCTGAGGGCTCATCCCTTTCAAGACCAGGAGGGAACCAATGTCACAGTCATTGAAGTGAGCATGAAGAACACTCATGGATGACGTTTATGAGTTGTTGGTAGGTAACAGGCAGCAGGAGCTCCTGGACTAGGCACCATAAGTTTTCGTACTCATGATATTCACCTTTTTGGTGGAGCCACTTTGCCTCTTCTCAGGTTTTTTGCCACCAGGCCAGGACAGATGGTTGAGCTATGCACACAGCCTTGGGGAGGCACTGCAAAAGTCCGTTGTTGGCTTTTCTACAGATAGGAGAATGTAGGCTGACTTGATTTCCCTAAGAAGATACTAGTAAGTTTTAAAACAAAGTGATAATAATATAACTGGATATTAATATCTTGTAACAAACTAACAATATTTGGGACTGTGGCATACAGTGGTATTACTTTAATTTATGGTAAGAGGTTGTTTTGGTGACACTATTTTCAATAATAATTAAAATGATGATTAACCATATTATACTTTAATATTATGGTGAAACACTATTAAATTTTCAGGAATTGTATATACTCTTTAAGTATTTACATGAACTTTTTACTCATACTGATGTAGGCTATGGGTGGGAGGGTCTGTTCATCTCTCCATAGATAACCTGTGCTGTATGTGTCTTGAGCTGTGCATTTGGGACACTGAGAACTGCAGCCCTACCCTTGGTAACCATAACAACTGTAGTCCCAGAAAAACAATTTAGCAATACAAACTCTACAAACTTTAAACATTCAGGGGTAATGCAAAACAAATGTGCTAAAAGCTTAGAATGTATGAAGTCCATGCTAAAACTTACATAGGATGTGGAAGATATATGTTAATTCAAGCTTACTGAGCACTGAAACAAAGGACCATTTGGCCCTTCCTCTGTATAAAAAGAACTCAAAAATCTTGTTCAGGGTTCAGATTTTGAATGAAAAGCTCTGAGTCCAGCCAGTCATAAATAAATCTTTTTTTCCTTCCCAAAATTATTCCTGAGTCCTGGCCTTTCTATATGCAAATAATTGAACCTCTCTCAACTTCTACAACAATACAACTTCACTTAACAGAATGTTAAAGAATCTCTTTAGCAGTTATAACACTTTTAAACACTCTCTATTCAACCCACAACATATCAAAGGAATTTAACTATTTTATCATTTTATTTTTTCAAGGTAAAAGAACAAATCTTTTTTAATAGTTTGAAATAAAAAGATACTTTTCTGGATTTGACTTCAAGAAAGCAGGTTTGAATACTACATTCCTTCAAAAGTGAAAAGACTTGCTTTTTCTTAGAAAACCAAGGAAATGATAGGTTAAATTACAAGAAGCTATTTTGATAAAAAAGACTTTTTTGTACTGATTATTCAGGAGAAAAACTCTTTAAAAACTTTTACTAAAACAGACTGATGACTTCAGAAACTTTGAGAAATAACAAAATTTAACTTTGTATTAGTATACTATTAAAGCTTTTAAAACTTTATAGATAGACCTATCAAATCTTACTCAACTTTAACCATAAAAATTCCTTTTCCAAAAACTTTTTGCACTTTCTGTATTCATTCAGGTTTTGTCCCACATTTTACTCTTTCTTAAAAACCAATCACTTTGTCTTATACATCTTACTTATATAAGTTACCAAAATGATTTTGGAAAGTGTCTCCAAGCAAACTTCTTAAAACATACGATTACTTTCAACAGTAAACAAACTTGTTAAAATAATGATTCAGTTTGCTTATATGCAAATATAACATTTCTTCACTTTAAATACTTAGTAGCATGCAGTAGTAGAAACAGTCTTTTAGAAACAAGTTCGCAGGTGATGCTGATTGCCTACATGATTTCCTGTTACATACTTTTGGTTTTTATTATTTCAGTTTATGTTTAATAATGACGCTTTGGAATTTGCCATTTAAACACTTTAAACAATGCTTCCACAAACTTCTTATAATTATTTTTAACTATGTAGGTTATAATTACTTTAAGAGAAATTTCACCTTCACAAAAACATCCATTTACATAAAGTTACCACAACAGCTACTACAATTTGCCACATGTTTTCAAGTCCTGTTCTGCATATTCGTTCTGATCTTATGAAAACTAGCCATCTTCTTTTAGGACAAACACACTTTCTCAAGCAAACTTATTAAATTTTAACCAGCACTCCAATGAACTTTTTACCTTTTAAAATATTTATTTAAGTTTTATATCTTTTATTTTATCCTGTGAAGAAAAAGAAATTATTCATTTCAATTTAGGCAAGAACTTTTATGTATGAAGAAACTTATAGTAATTTCATTAACCAAGACTTATAATTTTTATCATTGTAGAGATCTCATTAACATGTAAACTTATGTATTAATATAAATGCTTATTTAATTTTTGGTCATTTGAATAGAGCTTTTGTAGAAATTTTTATATATCAATGCATATTACCATCCAGAGATATTAAAATATACACTGACATTGAACAGCAAAACACAAAAACAATTACATACAACACACCAACAGAAACATAAAATTTACAATTTGACTCATAATTCTTTCTTTTTTGGTGTAGTTGTTTTTAAGTTCTCCATCATTTCACATCTTAGATTTTACTGCTTTTAAGGTTTCTTCTGGAATCTTGTTGCCTGTAACATGCAAGCTTATTCTTGGAAATACTTTTATTATTTATCAGCAACAAGTTAAGGTAACTTGAGCAGCATAAATGCAATTAAGCTTTTAGATGTTAAACAGTTAACACAAATTTTGGGGTTACTACTCTTTTATACTACACTGAGACTTGAAGTTCAGGAGTAAGCTATTGACTCAAACCTGAAAATTCTTTTTAACACCTTGAGAAAAAATTTGTACTAATTTTATTAATTCGGCTTGTTGCAGAAGCTGAGAGATTCAATAATTGTGTATGGAAGGCCAGGGAACAGTAATAATTTTGGGAAGAAAAAATTTACTAACAATTGACCAGGCTCAGAAACGCTTGTTGAAAACCCTGAGCCCCAAATATGATTTTTGGGTTCTTTTTATACAGAGGAAGAGTCAAATGATTCTTTCTCTGAGTATAACATAAGCTTGAGTTAACACATATTTCTTACATTCCAGGTAGGCTTGAATTAACATATTTAGTTTGCATCCTTCTTGAATATTCAAAGAGTATAGAGCCTATATCAATTGCTTTTCCAGGACAGGAGTAGTTGGCATGGTTACCAAGGGCAGGGCTGTGGTTCTTATTGTCTGATATACACAGCTTCTTATTGTCTGATATTCACAGCTTGGGTTATTTATGAAGAGACACACAGCCCCCACCCATAGCCTACATCAGGCTAAATAGGCCCAAACAGAATCAGCATGGAAAGAAAACAAAACACCAATGTTGCCATATTTTCCTCCTCTTCCAGGATTTTACCTCTATCAGCCCCCACTAGTCCACAGCCACTTTATCATGTAGGCAGCAGGGGTTTGCACAGTTGCTGCCAGAATATTTTCCTTATCTTAGTTAAAACTTTAACAGAGTTTTCTTATGAGCATGATTTCACTAACAAGGGCTTTATGTAGCAATTTGCCCTGTGTGGGATGTTGTATTTGTTGCAAAGGCTCATAGGCCCCAGTGCCTGTAAGCATGCACAAGGTAATAGCCATATTGTGAGCCTGATTACGCTCAGCATGAGCACTGCATTCTTCAAACCAATTACTTTTCCATAAAGGATAACTGCCCCTCCTCAAGCAAGCTTTAGCCAAAACCACCCAACCTTCGGGACAAAGAGGATCTTCCCCTACTGATTCTACCAAGGATAAAGTGAACAGGGCAGTAAGTCCATATGTGCTACAAGCAGATTTCAATTCTTTTAACAACTTAAAAGGAATGGGTTCATGCAGATGTAACATATTGACCAGGATTTTTGGGATCAGGGTGTTCTATGGCAGGAAAAAGAGTAATTTGAGAAACATCCTGGCCATGCATCCAGGTGGGCTAGTTACCAGCCTGTAAGAGAGACAGAACAAGAGGGACCAAAGCTACAGGAGACACTAGCGAAGGAGAACTCATGTTAGGGGGAAGGCACTGTTGACCAACAGGGGCAGCTTTCTGGAACACTTGCTGATCCTCCAAAGACAATTGTGACAGTTGCCGTTGGATGGTGGCAGGGGTAGAATCACAGTTGTCTGCCATCTGGAAACCAAGGACAAGTCTGCTGGAGAAAATCTAAAAATTCTTCTACCTGTTGAGTAGTTACCTTAGAACCTCAGTCAAACAACAGTCTCCAACATTTGAGCATACGTATCACATTGAGAAAAAGTGTGATTCCCCATGTTTCACACCTGGTGAACAGACCAAGCTTATGGGCCATGGCCTATGCATTTATCCCTTTTAGTGGTCTCACTGCAGCCAACAACCTCCAGAATAGGGCCTACTCACTGGTTGCATCCAGATTGCTTGAAATTAGCCAGTGCCTCGGGTGCCTGTTTGGGTACCAGTTGCCATGACACATGGGGTGCATTCACAGCCAAACAGCCTCTATGCAGTCCCTAGAAAGAAGAGGGCAGAGAGTGAAGAAATGAAAGACAAAAGATAGCAGGGAAAAGGTAGGCTGTGAGGAACCACAGGAGGACAGAAGCTACCTCAGGCACGAAGTTTAATCAGGCACATTGTTTTAAAAGACATCAACACATTCAGCAGTCCTGAGGGGAAGCTCTTGTTTCAAGGTCACTACAAATAAAATAGTTATTTTTCTTTTTAACAGCCCTAGGATAAGAGTTCCCAGGAAATCAATTCATACTTAGCATATATTATTCAAAAAAACTTCACACAGGGGTATCTACTTCTTCCACTATATTCTTCCTTGTGAAATATGGAAAATGTTTGCAGGTCTCAACAGAACCTGTTTGAAGGACACTCATACTGTGGTATAAGAGAACATCTTAAAAAAATGTTATTGAAAAGTTTTTTGTGATCTATGTATCATGAAAAAAAAACACAGAAGAAAAATGAACAAGAAAGGGACTCCATTGAAGAAATTAAGAGCAAAACGTCACCATTAGGTGCCACAGTAGGATGAGAATTGCACACTCCTACACTTCCTGGGAGGAAGGAGCCTGAATTTGAAGGAAGGAGGAGGGGCAGGGACCCTTCCAACAGGAGCTGTGGAGGACCCCTGGGGAACATCTGTGACGGATGTGAGAACCACATTGTATCTCATACATCACACGGTCTGAGCCAAGAGTATGGGTTGGGCCAGGCTGCAAAGTCCCTCTTAAGAGGGGAGTTCCTCACCAACAAAAGTCCCCTAGGCCTCATCACCCAGGGACCTAACTCGGACCAGCATTACCCTGCAGGTCTCTCCCATGGCAAAGGTCACAGACCTGCTGACTCCAAACGCTGTCACCTAGACCTTTTGGTAATGGGAAACCTGGCCCTTCCCAATGCTGGCCTGAGGGATTCTGCCTCAGCAGCAAACCAGGCCTGGAGAGGTCTGTCTCCCAGAGAGGAGAGGCTCAGAGTCTTCCCCTTCCTTGTCAATGTCCACTCTTTCTCTGAGTTTCCTTTCTTGGATGAGAGGGCCGGGCCCCTGAGCACCCAGATGACTCTCAGCCATGAGCCTGCCCTTTCTCCTCTCGCCCTCCTTAGCGGTACCGTACGTATGAACGTTTCTCTGTTCTCCAGGTTCTGGGGACCCACAACAAAGCTGCTTACCTATTGGGCTGTGAGACTTTTCAGGGGAAAGCATTTCTGCTCACCTGAGGCACTGCGGGCAAGTGGGACTACAGGTCCATGTGTTCCGTGTACCAGGTCCATTGTATCAGCCATCGCCACCGTCCAAAATGGTTCTTTGGGTTGTTTTGGCATGGACTCGAGCCATAAACCTCAAGGTTTGAAAAACACACACAAGAGTAAGAACTCATCGTCTTCAGCACATTTTGCTCTGCCGGAGCACGCCACGCAGCCAGGCCATTTTCCTATTGATTGTCGTGCCAAGCTGCCATAGCAGGCAATGCCACAGGTATACTGTCCAGATTTCCCAACGAAAGCAGAGAGCCCTGCTCGCCGAGGCGCAGCTGCCTAGTGGATACAGCCCCAGACCCTGGTGCTCCCGAGGGCCGCAGGGACACCCAGGTCTACGCTGGTGGCAGGTGGCTCTGGGCTTCAGTAACCTGCCAGTGGGCCCTACTTGGGAATACGTGCTCTTGCGTGGGGTGCAGTCGGTTTCCGGTGGGACCTCCCTGCACATGCCTCTTCTGTCCCTTTGGCTGAAGCTGAGCCTGGCACTGGGCTTTTGTGCCTGCGCAGGAGCCTTGAATCTCGGGACAGGCCCCGTGGCAGCTGGGACCTGAGCCTCAGCCCAGCTGCAAGCCCTACGCTCAGGTTCGTTGGACTTGCCCGAGTCAGCTAAGAGGGAGGAGAAGGTGGTCGTCAGCACAGCAGGAAGCAATAGTGCCAACACCTGGCAGCGGGAGAAGCGCCTCCAGCAGCCCTGTGGGATCTGAGCCCCCTCTGGCTCCAGCCACTGCCTCCACCCTGCCCCCTCTTCTCGGGGCGCCCAGCAGGCCCCGGGGTCCACGCGCTGTGCGTCTCGCGCCGCCCCAGCCCGCCCTCTCCCCGCGCCAAGCTGGGACCAAGGCGCAGGCGCCCCAGCCTGCCGGGCTGGCTGCGCCCCCTGCCGCCCCCGCACGCAGCCGCCCCGCCCCCACCCCGGCAGGCTTGCCCCGCCCCCACCCCGCCTCCGTTGCTCTGGTGACTGTGGCCGCTGGCGGGAGGGGCCCAAGGCGGGAGGGCAAGACAGTTGGCATGAGGGGGCGATTTCTCCACTCGGGACTTGTCCCCAGTCGCAGTGCCGGGACACATGCGGCCTTTAGACATCCTGCCGAAACCCACCCAGTGCACTTGCGGGAGCGTGTCGACTGCCAGGAAAACTCACGCGCCGTGGGGAGCGGGGTTGGCAAATGGACACACCGAGTGCCCCCAAGAGGCCACAGGGAGGAAAGGGGTCGCTGGCGTGTGGGAGGAGCCTA
This sequence comes from Dasypus novemcinctus, assembly GCF_030445035.2. NCBI lineage: Eukaryota > Metazoa > Chordata > Mammalia > Cingulata > Dasypodidae > Dasypus > Dasypus novemcinctus. The sequence continues at coordinate 3,775,052 of NC_080693.1, read as the reverse complement.
CTGGGTGGGGGCTGGGTGAGAAGAGAACCTCTGCTATGGTGTCCTGGACTCTTGTTTTCTCCTCTAGGTCTGATGAAAAGAAAAGAGACAGAAGAAGCTCCCTGAACAAGCAAGCGGCTCGGTTGCGGAAACTCAGCGCCCAAACTACCACCGCGAGGGGCCGCTCGCTGTTGGAAAAGGATTGTTCCCTCCTCGCCCTTCCCAGAGGGCAGGGGGCTGGATTCCAAGGCAGGGGGAGGGGCAGGGCCCCTTGCAGAAGGGGCTGTGCGGGAGGGGACCCCTGGGCCAGACCTGGGACTGATGTGAGGCCCTCTCTCCATCCGAGAGCTCACCTGGTCCAGGCCAAGAGTCTGGGCTGGGCCAGGCTTCCTGTTCCCTCTCAAGACGGGGGTTCCTCGCCAACCAAAGTCCCCAAGGCCTCGCCAAGCGGGGGCCTACCTAGGGCCCCCTAGGGCAGCTCTCTCCCACGGCAATGGTCAGAGGCGTGCTGACTTCCATCGCAGTCACCTCCACCTTTTGGGGATGGGAAACCCTGGCCTTTCCCACCCGTGGCCTGAGGGCTTCCGCCTTGGCTGCCTGCCAGGCCTGGAGAGGCCTTGTCTCCCAGAGAGCAGAGGCTCAGAGTCTTCCCCTTCCTTGTCAATGTCCACTCTCTGTGTTTCCTCTCTGGGATGACAGGGGCGGGCCCCTGAGCACCCAGACGACTCTCAGCCATGAGTCTGCCCTTTCTCCTCTCGCCTTCCTTGGCGGTACCCTATGAATGAACGTTTCTCTGTTCTCCATGTTCGGGGGACCCACAACCAAGCTGCTTACCTACTGGGCTGTGAGACTTTTCAGGGGAAAGCATTTCTGCTCACTTGAGGCACTGCGGGCAAGTGGGCTTACAGGTCCGTCTGTTCCGTGTACCAGGTCCATTGTAAGCAGCCATCGCGATAGTCCAAAGGGGTTGTATGGGTTGTTTTGGCATGGACTTGAGCCATAACCCTCAGGGTTTGAAACACACACCGAGTTCTTGCCGAGGCATTTCTTACTCCAGGGAGGGTTGTCCTAAGTGGGTAGCAGGAAGCAGGCTGAGAGTTTTCCAGTGGAACAGTAAGCAGAGAGGGGTCCTGGGCACATGGAAGGGACTGTGGAAATGAACTCTGGAAAGCAAGCACGCAAGGATAGCTCGGAAGGCCGCTTCACCCCTCCCTGTCTGCGTGCCTGCCCGCCGGGACTTGGAAGAGATCAGGCCCGTCTTGAACGCTAGGGCCTTTCCAATGTCAAGCCTAGACCCGGTAGCAACAACTGCTGAGGATCTGAGCACCTGGGAGCTTAAGATGTACGCCAAGTGCTGAGCAGGGATGTTGGGTCTACTTGAGAAAGGACAGTTGAAAAGTAGGGTTCATATTCTCTAAACGAGAATGAAGAAGCTTGCAGCATCTTGGGGCAAGCCAGGAGACTGCTGGGTCAGCTCTGACCCCCATGCCTTTGGTTTTTGGAAGAAGAGGAATCGGGAAGTGGCTGCTAGGTGCCGTTTGCTCAGATCCGTGCCGTCTTGCTCTCCGTACACAGGATGTGCTGGCGGGGGCTCCTGTGTCTGTCTGGCACAAGGATGATGACCCAGCACCTAAGACTCCTCACTCAGAGCTTCCTGTTCCCTTCATGGGTGAGGATGTGCTCACAGATGCACATGTGGCCGCGGGAGCCTAGAGCTATATGGAAAACGCTTTTGCCTTTCTTTCTTTTCCTGAAAACAGAGCCATCTCCGCCTTGCCCTGAAGAGATGCGTCGAGCCAGTGTGCCGGGTCTTTCTGCCGTGATAGAAATGGCCTCCATCTGTGCCGTAGCCACGTGTGACTAAATGGCTACTCTGTGGAGCCGCGTCCATCGCTCAGCTCCTTCCCGCCAAGGAGAGCTTGAGCCGTGTGTATGTCACTAGCAAGTCCCCAGCAGGCAAAGGAGGCCTCCCTTCCTTGAGATAACACTGGAATTCCAAACAGCAATCCAAATCTCTCCGGTGCAGCAGCAGGAAATGAGGCACTGGGAACTCATGGGTGAGCAAGCCAGGGAGGGTTGGAAGCTCTGAAACCAAGAGGAGGGAGGGGCCTGTGGAGAGGTCCACCAAGCCCCCATGTAGCACGACACCTGGGATCCTTCAACAGAGATGGGTTTTCTTTTACTCCCCATTACTGGACACAGTCTTCAATCACACCCATTCCGCCCTCCCAGCCCCCGTCCCCCTGCAAACCAAGCAGTGCACTGGCACACGTGAGGAGGGCTTCCCTGTCACCAGAGCTTGGAGAAGGAAGAAGCGCGAGGTGAACGTGGGGCTCTGCCACCCAGTGGGCTGAGCTCTGGATGGGAAGGGGATGGCAGGCGCCACGGCGTAAGGTTCTAGGCTCAGCAGCCGGGCCTAGAACGTAAGTGGTCTCCTGGAGGGCTGAGCGCTTGGGGGGAAGACAGCCAGTTCCGTCCTGGGCAGGGGGTTTCCCCCACAGGACACAGGAGTCTAGATGGAGTTGCCAGAGTCTGGAGCCACGGGAGGGAGTTCAGACTCAGGGAACGGGTAGAGTCTGGTCCTGAAAAGACCAGAAAGTGGTGCCCAGCGTTCTCCAGCAGGAATGAGGGCCCACGTGGTTCTGCCACTCCTCGCGTGGCCAAAGTGGGGGTGTGTGGCAATGGGGCCTTGGTGGGCACTGGACCTAACAGAGGGGGCAGAGGCTGGGAGGAGGAATGCCCCAGCAGAGCTGAGCACCCAGGTGGGGCTGGAGCCGAGAACACCTGAGGGCCCTGTGCTGGAGCCTGCGTTCTGGGGCTCCAAGGGAGGACCTCCGCACCCAGGTGTCCCAAGTCCCTGCAAGTGTCCCGTCTCTGGACGTAGTGTCCCGTTAGTAGAGACAGTCCAGGGAGGCCAGCACCTGGTGGCTCCCAGGCCAGGCTAGGGCATGGCACGCTCTGCAGGGTCTAGAACTGGCAAGCCACCGAGAGCTCTGCAAGTCCAGCCTGGAAGGCAGCTGGCAGGGTTTCCTGAAACCTCTGGCACTGCAGGGCAAATGGCCCTAGGGAGGCCCATCTGACCAGGTCTCGGGACTTTGGTTGGCGAGGAAGCCCCCTCTGAAGAGGGACCCGGCAGCCTGGCCCAACCCAGACTCTTGGCTCGGACCAGGTGAGCGATGGGATGCAGAGAGCTTCTCACATCAGTCCCAGATCTGGCCCCGGGGTCCCCTGCCCCACAGCCCCTACTGCCAGGGCCCCCGCCCCTCCCCCTGCCTTCCGATGCAGCCCCCTGCCCTCCGGGAAGTGTGAGGAAGGAGCAATGTTCATCCGACCGTGGCCCCTCGCGGTAGTCGTTGGGCTCCGACTTGCCCCCACGGCGCCGCTTTCGGGCTCCTGTTTCTGCTTCTGTCTCTTTGACCAATTTTCATGACGTGGGCGGAGATGAGAAAGCAGCTGTCCCAGACGCAGTAGAAGAGGGTCTCTTCTAGCCCAGCCCCCACCCAGCAGACTCCTCTCACGTCAGTGACCTCTTTCATCCCCGTGGCCTCCTGGTGGCGTGTGGTGAGTACGTTGTGGAACCCTGCTCCCCTGCACCGCATTGGTTTTCTTGGCAGTCGACACACGCTCCCCGAAGTGCATTGGGTGGGTTGGGGCAGGAAGTATAAGGGCCGCACCTGTCCTGGCACTGTCGCCAAGGGGACAACTGCCAGTGGAGAAAAGCGCCCCCGCATCACAAAGGTCTTCCCACACCCCACCCTCAGCGACTGCCCTGTGGCCACCGTCTCCACGGCAACGAGGTGGGGCGGGGGCGGGCCGAGCCTGATGGGGCGGGGGCAGGGGTGCCTTGCCTGCCAGTGCCAGGGAGACGGTGGGCACCGTGGCCCCGGCTGGCGGGGCGCTGGCGCCTGGGTCCCGGCTTGGCGGGCAGCAGAGAGCGGGCTCGGGCGGCGCCAGGCGCACAGCGCGTGCCCCCGCGGCGGCCAGGCGCACCGAGAGGAGGGGTGCCACCCGCCAGCGCCCGGCGCTCCGGAGCCCGCGTCCATTCACCGCGTCCGCCTGGTGGCGCTCGGAGGTCAAGCGGTCGGGAAAGGCCTTGGCCAGCGCCAAGTGTGGCGCGCAGGACATGCAGTACTGCGGGGAAGGCAGGGGAGGGGGCGTCGGGGGCGTGGCGCCAGACCCCGCCCCCCAGGCCCTGGCCAGAATCCCCTGTGCAGATGAGCAGACCCAAACAAGATTTTGGAGTCCCTCTTCTACAGAGAGCAAAGGCCAAATGGCCCTTCTCTTTCGGTTCTCTATAGGCTTGCATTAGCATGCAGCTTCCACACCTGAGGGACGCTTTCAGCACGGACTTCAACCATTTAGAGGAGCTTTTAGCCCATGTGGTTTGCATTTCCCCTGAATATCGAAAGTTTAGAGACTTTGCATTGTCCGTCGGTTTCGTGGGCCTGGGGTCGTTGCCATGGTTACCAAGGGCAGGACTGCAGCCTCCTACCATCCCCCACCCACAAGTCTCAGGCAGCTTAGCTTACCTCTTCAGAGATAAAGAGCCTCCCACGCGTAGCCCACATCACCCTAGAGAACTCTAAGGCTATCCCACCTTTGCCTCGGAGGGAGCCAGCACTCCCGGTCCCCCACCCCACCTCAGGGAGTTCCCGGCATCCTGTCACAGCCTGGTCAACTCCCCAGGGATCCTCAGTTGATCTCGCAGAGCCAAGCCCAGGTATCCAGAGGTTCCCTCCGCACTTCTGAGGAACGCCCCCGGGTTCCAGACAAGTCCACGCTCTCAGAGACAACCCTAGGAGCCCACCTGCTTTTCCTGTGCCACCCCCCGCACCCCAGAACCCTCACCTCCCAGGATTCCCGACGTCCCCATCAGTGTCCCACCTCCCAGAACCTTTCGACTTCCCAGAATCGGCCTGGGGAGCCCTGCATCCCGCCCAGCAAACCAAGACCGACCCTCCCCCTCCCACAGCCCCGTTCCCCATTTCACAACCACCTCGTTCTGCAGGCGCGTGCCTCACCCACTCCCCCCACCCCTGGCGGATTGAGTTCAGTGTTAGGTGGGTTGTTTACGGTGGCTGAGGTGGAGGCACTCTCGCAAGGCCTGGCGTCCAGACCGCTATGTGCTGTCCCGGGCTGTGTCGTTGCAGGAGACTGGGGGTCGTGCAAAGATGCTCCCAGATCCGCTTGGGGCTCCATCCCTTCTCCTTTCTTTCCCACCCGGGACTTCTGGGAAATGCGTGTGGAAAGCACTGAACCTGCTTCTGTCTAATGTACACGAGCCTTCCAAGGAGGAGTGGGGTAATACCCTGGATGCCCTGGAAGCTGCCCTGGCCCTGCACAAGTGCCCGAACCAGGCCCTTTTGGATCTGCATGCCCTGGGATCTGCCCACGCAGACCCCCATGTAGGTATCCCCCTCCTCCATGGCTACCCAACTGCAGACCTTCCTTGGGATGAAGCCTCCACCCTAAGCCTTGACTCCCGTGGATTGTCCAGGGAAATTCCTTGCCGGTTGTAGAGTACAACTTGGGCCAGTGAAGTTAGTTGTCTCTGTGGGGACTCTAAGGATTCTGCTGTGGATTGCAGATTAACCTGCCTTAGGTTTTCAAAATGTTGTCCTTGAAGGACGGAATGAGCGAGAGCACCCACACTGAGTCCTATAGCGGGGGCGGTGCCTGCAACAGCTGTTCCTATTAGAATGGGTAGTAGGACAGCTCTTTGCCGGCGATGGCCAAAGAATTGTTCAAATTCACCAAGGGAGTAGTAGGAAACCTGAGGTATTAAGAGGACGGGGATGCAGGGGGAAGGTACAGATGCCCTGATGCACCCGTAGGTGGTATGATTGCACCAGTACAGGTAGGGTTCTTGGGAACAACTCTGATTAATGGTTATGTTGAGGGTACAGGCTATGGGAAAAGTATAATTGGTAGCATCAAGTACGTGGATACAGGTGACGTTTGTTTCAGAAGGTGCCAAAGGGATTGTTTTGCCAATGTTAGGGGTCACTAGTGATAGATTATATGAAGGAGTGTCATTAAGCCACAAGGGGGTAGCAGCTAATAGTGGGCAGCTTAGGGCTGTGCAGAGGAAACAACTTGTGAGATTCAGCCGAGATGTGTCATTAAGGATGTAAAGTGTATTTTGAATGATATCAACCCAGGTTAGGAGGGGTGAGCTGTGGACTGGGAATCAAACTTTTGTGTTAATTTTTGTTCCTGATCATGCATTTCCTTAGCCACTTCCAATAGGTCCCAGGTGACATTATAAAGAGCATATGTTCTAAAAATGGACACTTTCGCCAAAGGCTGGGAGTATCTATCATCAGGATAGAATGCTCCGTGGACTCCTTTTTGCCACCTATCATCCCATGGGTCCGATATGCGGATCCATATGGTGCCATTAGTATGAGAATGATAAAAAACACACTTTGGATTGGAGGGTGGATGCAATGAAACATAACACGTGTGTTCATCATTCAGAAAGCAGGACCAGTATGGGCACCCTCCGTAAGTCTTTCCATACTCATACTGGTTGCAATAGTTTTTGGTTTGTAAATGAGGAAAACACATGTAGGCATCATAAACGGTACCTACTGAGGTATCTAGGGTTAAAGCTGTTTCTTTAAAAGACACAGTACTGCAGTTTGACATCCTGAAGGGCTACAATAGCCCGTGGCTAGGGTGGTACCTTTGTCGTGTCCACCTTTGTTTTTAAAGAAGACGCATACTGTAAAGGTTTGGAGATATAATTCTTTCTGGTATTTTCTGCTTGTGGTCAAAGTGGATTCTTGAGTGCAGCTGAAAGTGGATAGTAGGAAAATGGTCCCTACCACAATAGGATGCATAATGACAATGCCAAGTTACCCAAAACAGGACACTGTAACAAGAAAGAATGTATACATTATGAAAAGGATAATAAGCAGGAGTCTCTCTAGCGTGGTCCAATCATCAGGTGTTCCAGCGTAGAGCAGGAGGATTCCTATGATGATGGCTCCACAGCAAAGGAGGATTCCAGGGATGCTGCACGGCTGCATAAAGGCTGGTAAATGTACCTGTGGGTGAAAAAGAGTGCTAATCTCAGGGAGAGTTCTCTGCCCTGGATGGATTATTGTTATCTATTTGTTTGACCAGACGTTCAGGCAACCATTTGGCTGCTTCTAGTTCCTTTGAATATACACAGATGGATTCTCGGCCCCATATCAGAAATGGGTCAGGTCCATGCCAGGTGTTATCCGTTGGGTCTTTCCACAGGACTGTGGCATGCTTTGTGTCAGTGTTAGAATGCCAGAAGCGTTCGGCTGCTGAATGCCCCTGCTGGTCCAAATTTAGAAAATTTAATATGAAGAGAGAATGAGATATTAGATTTTTTGGTGCTCCTCTTGTGGGATACCATTCCCCCTTTTATATCTTTTGAATGGTATTTTTTAAAGATATATGTGCTCTTTCAACTATACCTTGTCCTTGGGGGTTGTATGGAATTCCTGTGGTGTGTTTAATGCTTAACTGTTGGCAAAAAGTGGAGAAAACATGGCCAGTATATCTGGGGCCATTGTCAGTTTTTATGTGTTGTGGGGTCCCTAACACTGACATGGCAGCTAACACATGAGCTACGACGTGTTTCCCTGCTCCTCCTGTTTGCGGGGTGGCATAGATAAGGCCATTAAAGGTGTCAACTGTGACATGCACATATTTTAGGTTATCAAACTCGGGAATATGGATTACATCCATTTGCCAGAGGGCATTAGGTATTAGGCCACGGGGATTTACTCCTAGATGAGGTGTAGGTAAAAGGGTTACACAGGAAGGAAATTCTAACAATCTGCCGAGCTTGTTCTCTGGTAATTCTGAACATAAGTCTTAAAGTATGTGCATTAATATGATGTAACTGGTGGGCTTTGACAGCCTTGTTAAGGTTATTCGAGTTGTCATGCATGCCTTGGTTAACATAACATAATAGCCGAGTGGCCTGATCAGCCAAATGGTTTCCTTGGGTAAGGGGACCTGGAAGATTGGAATGAGCTCTAAGGTGGCCAATATAAAAGGGGTGATTTCTCTTATGAATAAGAGATTGCAACTGAGTGAATAAAATAGCCACCTCTGAGGCATTTTTTATTTGAGCAGCCGTTTTGAGCAAAGGGACTGACTGAGCTATATAAGAGCTATCTGTGAAAAGGTTAAAAGAGGAACTTTGGAATGCAGAGAACACAGCTATAACACGTTGTAGTTCTGTAAGCTGTGCAGATTTTGAATGCATTTGAAACCGGACAGTTTTGCCATTAAAGACGTAAACAGCCATTCCCGAGGAGGGCCCGTCAGTGAATACTGACAGGGCTCCAGTGATGGGTTGGGGAGAGGTGGTTAAGGGAAAAATGAAGTCATGGGTACTTAAAAATTGTAATAGCTTATCATTGGGGTAATGATTGTCTATTTTCCCGGCATAAGATGCACAAGCAATAGGCCAGCTGTCAGTTGTTTGCAACAGCCAACTACTACTTTGCTCCTTAGTATATGGTTGAATAATGGCATCGGGTTCTTTACCAAAATAACGTTTGCCTTGTTCTCTCCCCAGGCAGACAATATCTGCGACAGCTTGGTAGTAAGGATAAATTACTTTAGTGGTTGACGCAGGTAAATGCATCCACATTACAGGGACTGTTTGCCAGAATACCGCTGTGGGAGTAAGGGAAGTTTTACATATGACAAAAAACAAGGGTTGGCTATAATCTACGGTAGTGACAAATTGTTCAGCCATCTTAAGGGCTTGGTGTCTTTCCTGAGTAATACTCCTAGGAGAGTTGGGGTTAGAGTCCCCTTGTAGTATGTCAAATAAGGGTTTTAAATCTCCTATAGTCAGTTTTAAATAAGGGCAGAGCCAATTTATATCACCTAAGAGTTTTTGGAAGTCATTTAGGGTTTTTAATTTATCTAGCCTGATAATGGTCTTTTGAGTGGTTATTTTACTTCCTGTCATATGAAAGCCTAGGTAAGTGTAAGGGTCTTGTAATTGTACTTTATCTGGGGCAATTTGAAGCCCGTGTGCCTTTAAGGCCCTCTCCATATCATGGTAACATCTTAGGACATCTTGTCCATTTTTACCAGCCATCAAGATGTCATCCATGTAGTGAATAATATAAAGATCCCTCCATGTAGCTCTTACCTCCCTTATGGCAGTAGCCACAAATTTTTGACATAAGGTAGGACTATTTGTCATACCTTGGGGTAGGACTTTCCATTGATATCTCTTCATAGGTTCTTTAAAGTTTATGCAGGGGAGACTAAACGCAAAACGCTTTTGGTCTGTTGGATGCAATGGGATGGAAAAGAAACAGTCCTGTAGGTCTATAATGATTTTATAATACCCAAGGGGAATGGCTACAGGGGAAGGAAGCCCAGGTTGCAGGGCCCCCATGGGGACCATGGTTTTATTAACGGCTCTCAGATCTTGGAGCAATCACCATTTTCTGGATTTTTTCTTAATGACAAAAATAGGTGTATTCCAGGGTGAATTGCTTTCTGTAACATGTCTGGCTGCCAACTGTTCCTGTACTAACTGTTGGGCAGCCTGCAGTTTGTCTGCTGACAAAGGCCATTGATTGACCCACACAGGTTCCTCTGAATACCAAAGGATGGGGTCTGCATGGGGTACAGGAAAATCAATGACCTCTAGGCTAAATTTCCTAAGCCTTTCCTATCACATTGTCCCTTTATCGATAACAGCTGGGGGATGCCCGATTCAAATTTTCCTAAGCCCTTTCCCAGCTTGAAACCCTGTGAGAGCATTTGAGCTGTAATCACGCTGTTGGGACTGCACATAGTAAGTTGCATTTGGGAAAGTATGTCCCATCCCCAGAGGTTGATGGGGAGGTTAGCTATGATGTAAGGCTGCACTGAACCTTGGCTGCCCTCACTGTCTCTCCAGGTAAGCAGTTTTGAACTTCTTTCGGGGTTAGTAGTTGGCCCTATACCAGTCAAATGTGTAAGCATTGGGACAAGGGGCCAGGATTGGGGCCCGTCTTTCTTTTTTATAATAGTTACATCTGCCCCTGTGTCTATAAGTCCGGCAAAATTTTTTTCCGTCTAAGAGTAAAGACAACATTGGTTTACCGGGTGAAATGGCTTGAGCCCAGAAGACGTCAGAAGAACCAAATCCCCTATCTCTACGGTCACTGCCTTTTACTGTATTGTCAGTTTGTACTAGAGGGAGGATTAATAACTGGGTGATCCGTTGCCCTGCAGGAAAGGAGATAATACTTTGTGGGACTGAAGCCATACCTTTATCTCACCGGTGAAATCATTATCAATGACTTCAGGAGAAATATGGAGGCCACTGATAAGGGAACTGCCTCACCAGATTATTAGGCCAAAGGTGTTTTTTGGCAGGGGCCGAACACGCCGGTGGGCAGGGCCTGGACTCCTATTTGAGGTGTTAATACTGTGTGGGAGGAGGCACAGAGGTCCAATCCTGCGCTCCCGGGTGTGGCTCTACAGAGCTGTGAGAGGGATTGGCATTTGCCGGAATGAAGTTGATTGCCCCATAAGTTTGTTTGGATTTCAGGGCCTGGGGCTGGCCCGCCTCCCGTTTCCCTGCTGGGGAGGGAGAGGCTGACCTTGTATGTCGGTTTGAGATGGACAGTCACTAGCCCAGTGCTGGCTGCGGCAGCAGTGTGGGCAAATTCTGGGGGTACTATTAGGCTTTTTGTTAATACCAGGGGTGGGAAAATTCTGGGGGTACTATTAGGCTTTTTGTTAATACCAGGGGTGGGACAGTCTCGGGCGAAATGGCCGGGACCACCGCACTTAAAACAAGTTCTTTTTTGCTGCAGCTGTAAAACCTCTTTTAAAGCTGCGGCTTGTTGGTAGGCGGGGCCAATTTCAGAACAAAGCCTGATGTAACTAGAGAAGTCCTCCTTTTTTCTATAAGGTCTAATTGCAGCCTGACAAGCCGCATTCGCATTTTCAAAGGCAATTTGCTTTACATAGTCTGTTTCTGTATTGGTATCGCCAAACAGCCTTTCTGCAGCCATGCACAATCTGCCTACAAAATCTGAAAAAGGCTCCTCTGGCTTTTGCTTAACGTTAGTGAGGGAAGAGGCGGCATTCTCTTTGGTAGGCAACCTTTTCCAAGCCTTAAGGGCAGCGGTTTGAATTTGGGCAAACAGGCCAGGGTCATACCTACATTGGTTTACATTATCTCTATAATCATTTGACCCTGTAAGCATATCTATATTCCACCTGTTGCCGGCCTGAGCATTATGCCTGGCTGTATCAGCACAAAACTCAGCGTACTCGGATTTCCATAATAGGTAATCTCCCGCACTGAGAGCAGAGCGAGCAGGAGTACGCCAATCATGAGGTGTAAGCCAGCCATCGGCAATGTGCCCCAAGATGGTAACAGTATACGGAGCAGTGGGCCCATAGGTAGAGGCGGCGGACTTAAGCTCTTTTAAATTTTTAAACGGGAAAGTGGAGTGTACCCAAACTTGCTCATCATCATCATTTCTTTTTTCGGTAACCGAGTAGGCAGAGGTAATTACAGGGCGGTGGGACGGAGAAGAGTTAGGAGGTTATTTAGGTGACGGTTTAAGCATAGGTTGCCCTGACGGGAAACTACAGTTGGGCAAAAAGTTGATAAAAGGATTGTGGTTAACTGCCTTCCTGCATTTGTGATTTCTAATGCTTTTAGCTGCTCTAGCTCCTTTAGGAGTTGTAAATGTTCCCTCTGTAAGCGAATTTGCTCTTTTGTTTTCTCTCTCTTTGCTATGACTCCTTGGTTATCCTGACTTTCAAAATTGCCAGCACCGGTAGGGCGATTGGGTGGTGGTGTGGAGGGGGAGGGAGCATATGGTGGCGGGTAGTCAATGGCAGTGAGTCTCACTGACTCTGACTCAGGGTAAGAATCTGAGGTTTCGGAGCTTGAGCTTGCACCAGTTTTCTTTTTGCGCCTATTTTTATTTCTCCTACCTATTTTGGGTTTGGCCTCGTTATTTTGAGATAGGGGTATTTCCTCCTGACTTTCTATCTTAATAGAAACTGAATTTGAATCGATAGGAGGCAGGCTAAGGGCGATAGAAGGACTGGATCTGAGGGAAATCCGGCCCTGTGACAGAATCTCTTTGTCCTTTGTAATTACATTTGCCACTACTGCATCTCTACGGCGGACACAAACTATATCACTGATAAGGTTCCAATAGTTGAAGGCACTTATGGGGATTTTTTTCAGGACCAAAAGTTTTATATAAATCCTGTAGGGCATCTCCCACTCTCTTCCACCACTGTTCATCTATGCTCCCTTCCTGTGGAAACCAGGGACAAACTTCTTTTAGGAAATCAAAGAATTCTAGGAGCTCTTTAACTTTAACCTTTACTCCTCATGCCTTTAAAGGCTCACGTAGACTTTCTACAAACACTTTATGCTCACTCATTGCTTGTCCCATACTTTCGCGGATCACTTACTGAGATCCTAACCACACAGCAGGCTCCTGGCGGTGTCTCTTTATACTCCGAGATCCTGGCCGCAGGCTCCTGGTGGTGTCTCTTCAAATATCTTCTTATGGGCCCATCAGTCAGCGTTTTCTATATCATTGCTTGATTTGATTCATCCCTTGGTGGTCGCCACTTGACCCGGCCCACCTGCGGGCCAGGCAAACAGGACAGGACGTCTCCTGTCCAACCAAGTTCAGGGAATCTAGAAACAAAGCAGATGACACAGAGATGGGGACAAGAGACACGAAGAATGAGGACAAGACAGGATTCTGATCAAGTCTCATTTATTGAGGGTCAGTCAGGGGTATTTATAATTAGAAAGGAAGAAGGTAGTATGTACTGACGACAGCGCATGTGTTGGTAAATGATGAAGTAGCTAGATTTTCGGTTTTTGTGCCACACCCATGTGCAGATGGTTGTTTGGCAACATCCACAGAAAAACTTTCACTGCTTTAGGGAATGCCAAATCGGAGCCTGGGGGAGTGGCATAAAGAGAAATAGAAACTTACTTCAGTGAGGATGGGGGAATAGAAACGTAACTGGGTTAGTATCTAAGATGGCATTTGGTAACAAGATGGTTGATACAATACTAGTGCCAGAGGCAGCTTCCCACAGGATTACAATCCATAGGAAAATCAACTGGCTGCGTGGCGTGCTCTGGCAGAGCAAAATATGCTTAAAATGATGAGTTCTTACTTTTGAGTGTGTGTTTCAAACACTGAGGGTTATGGCTTGAGTCCATGCCAAAACAACCCATACAACTGCTTTGGACAGTGGCGATGGCTGCCTACAATGTACCTGGTACATGGAACACTCGGACCTGTCAGCCCACTTGCCCGCAGTGCCTCAAGTGAGCAGAAACGCTTTCCCCTGAAAAGTCACAAAACCCAATAGGTAAGCAGCTTTGTTTTGGGTCCCCCAAACCCGGAGAAAAGAGAAATGTTCATTCATATGGTACCCCAAAGGAGGGCAAGAGTGGAAAGGGCAGGGTGATGGCTAAGAGTCATCTGGGTGCTCAGGGGCCCGCCCCTGTCATCCCAGAGAGGAAACACAGAGAAAGAGTGGACATTGACAAGGAAGGGGAAGACTCTGAGCCTCTCCTCTCTGGGAGACAGGCCTCTCCAGGCCTGGCAGGCAGCCAAGGCAGAAGCCCTCAGGCCACGGGTGGGAAAGGCCAGGGTTTCCCATCCCCAAAAGGTGGAGGTGACGGCGATGGGAGTCAGCATGCCTGTGACCGTTGCCATGGGAGAGAGCTGCAGGGCAACGCCGGTCCTAGGTAGGTCCCTGCTTGATGAGACCTCGGGGACTTTGTTTGGCAAGGAACCCCCCTCTTCAGAGGGACCGGGCAGCCTGGCCCAACCCAGACTCTTGGCCTGGACCAGGTGAGCTCTCGGATGGAGAGAGGGCCTCACATCAGTCCCAGGTCTGGCCCAGGGGTCCCCACCCCCACAGCCCCTTCTGCAAGGGGCCCTGCCCCTCACCTTGCCTTGGAATCCAGACCCCTGCCCTCCGGGAAGTGGGAGGAAGGAACAATTCTTTTCCAACTGTGGCCCCTAGCAGTGGTAATTTGGGTTCTGAGTTTCCACAACGGAGTCGCTTTCTTGTTCATGGAGCTGCTTCTGTCTCTTTCTTTTCATCAGACCTAGAGGAGAAAACAACAGTCCAGGACACCATAGCAGAGGTTCTCTTCCAGCACAGCCCCCACCCAGCAGGCTCCTCCCACACCAGCAACCCCTTTCCTCCCTGTGGCCTATTGGGGGCATTCGGAGTGTCCATTTAGGAACCCCACTCCCTCCGGCGTGTGTGTTTTCCTGGCAGTCGACACGCTCCCGGAAGTGCATTCGGTGGGTTTCAGCAGGATGTCTAATGGCCGCCTGTGTCCTGGCACTACCACTGGGGACAACTCCCAAGTGCAGAAATGGCCCCTCATCACAACTGTCTTCCCCCTCCCCGCCTTAGGCCCCGCCCACCAGCGCCACGGTCTCCAGAGCAAACGAGGAGGGCCGGGGGTGGGGCGAGTCTGCTGGAGGCAGGGGGCGGGGCACCTGGGTGCAGGGGTGGTGGGGGGGCAGGGGAGGCCCGGCAGGCTGGGGCACCTGCACCTTGGTCCCGGCTGGGCGGGGGCAGAGGGCGGGCTGGGGCGTCGCGAGACGCACAGCGCGTGGACCCCGGGGCCTGCTGGGCGCCCCGAGAAGAGGGGGCGGGGCGGAGGCAGCGGCTGGAGCCAGAGGGGGCTCAGATCCCACAGGGCTGCTGGAGGCGCTTCTCCCGCTGCCAGGTGTGGGCACTATTGCTTCCTGCTGTGCTGACGACCATCTTCTCCTCCCTCTTAGCTGACTCGGGCAAGTCCAACGAACCTGAGCGTAGGGCTTGCAGCTGGGCTGGGGCTCAGGTCCCAGCTGGCACGGGGCCTGTCCAGAGATTCAAGGCTCCTGCGCAGGCACAAAAGCCCAGTGCCGGGCTCAGCTTCAGCCAAAGGGACAGAAGAGGCATGTGCAGGGAGGTCCCACCGGAAACCGACTCCACCCCACGCAAGAGCATGTATTCCCAAGTAGGGCCCACTGGCAGGGCACTGAAGCCCAGAGCCACCTGCCACCAGCATAGACCTGAGTGTCCCCACAGCCCTCAGGAGCACCAGTGCCTGGGGCTTCATCGACTAGGCTGCTGAGCCTTGGCGAGGAGGGCTATCTGCTTTAGTTTGGAAATCTTGACAGTATACCTGGTAAATTGCCTGCTCTGATAGCTCTGCCTGACAATCAATAGGAAAACCACCTGGCTTTGTGGCATGCTCTGACAGAGCAAAATATGCTTAAGTTGAAGAGTTCCTACTTTTTTTTTTTACATACACTGAGGGTTATGGCTCGAGTCAATGCCACACAACCCATACAACCGCTTTTTTTTTTAATTCATTTTTAAAAAAATATTACATTCAAAAAATATGAAGTCCCATTCAACCCCACTGCCCCCACCCCCCACTCCCCCCCACAGCAACACTCTCTCTCATCATCGTGACACATCCATTGCATTCGGTAAGTACATCTCTGGGCATCGTTGCACCTCATGGTCAATGGTCCACATCATAGCCCATACTCTCCCACGTTCCATCCAGTGGGCCCTGGGGGGATCTACAATGTCCAGTAATTGTCCCTGAAGCACCACCCAGGACAACTCAAGTCCCGAAAATGCCTCCACATCTCATCTCTTCCTCCCATTCCCCGCACCCAGCAGCCACCATGGCTACTTTTCCCACACCAATGCCACATTTTCTCTGTGGACATTGTAATGGTTGTGTCCATTGCACTTCTATGACAAGAGGGGGCTTAGATTTCACATGGATACTGGATGCAATCCTGCTTTCAGTTGTAAGCACTCTAGGCTCCATGGTGTGGTGGTTGACCTTCTTCAACTCCATGTTAGCTGAGTGGGGTAAGTCCAATAAAACAGAGTGTAGGGGCTGAAGTCTGTTGAAGTTCATGGCGTGGCTATCATATTGTCAGTCCAGAGATTCAAATCCCCCAGATATATCTTAAACCCCAGCACCAACTACAATTCCAATAAAGTAGCATGAAAGTCCCGTGAAAAGAGATCCCATCTGAGTCCAGTTCCATCACGCAGAAACACTAGCTCCAAAGAAGGGCCAACTAACATGGCAGTGAACCCCATCTGCCACGACCATAGAACCCGTGGGTCTCTTTAGCCCTCAAGAGAACCAATACCTGGGGTTGTATCTACTTTATCTGTATCTGAGACTCTGCTCAGGTGTGCATAATGGCCATCCTTCTGTCAACCTCCAGACTCTTTCTCAGAGACTCATAGCCATATAAACTCATTTCTCCTTTCCATTTCCCCCTTATATTAAGTCAAACAGCATTTTAAAGTCCTGTTATTATATGTAGACAGGAACATTCTGCTGGTCCACGTTGAACCTTTAATTCAAGGTCATTTTCTAGTTGCATCAACAGCTGGTACAACTGCTTTTGACCATCACAATGGCTGCTTACAATATACCTGGTACACGGACCCCACATACCTGTAATCCCAGTTGACTGCAGTGCCTCAAGTGAGCAGAAATGCTTTCTTCTGAAAAGTGTCACAATGCAATAGGTAGGCAGCTTTGTTTTGGGTCCCCCAGACCCAGAGAAAAGGGAAATGTTCATTCGTACGGTACCACAAAGCAGGGCAAGAGGAGAAAGTTCAGACTCATTGCTAAGAGTCGTCTCAGTCCTCATGGCCCACCCCTCTCATCCC
Source organism: Dasypus novemcinctus (assembly GCF_030445035.2). NCBI lineage: Eukaryota > Metazoa > Chordata > Mammalia > Cingulata > Dasypodidae > Dasypus > Dasypus novemcinctus. The sequence goes on along the minus strand of NC_080693.1, from coordinate 3,758,342 downwards.
AGAAAAGAAACACAGAGAAAGAGTGGACATTGTCAAGGAAGGGGAAGGCTCTGAGCCTCTCCTCTCTGGGAGACAGGCCTCTCCAGGCCTGGCTGGCTACCGAGGGAGAAGCCCTCAGTCCACCAGTGGGAAGGTCCAGGTTTCCCATTACAAAAAGGTGGAGGTGACAGCGATGGGAGTCAGCATGTCTGTGACATTTGCCGTGGGAGAGACCTGCAGGGCAATGCTGGTCCTAGGTAGGCCCCTGCATGATGAGGCCTTGGGGACTTTTGTTGGCAAGGAACTCCCCTCTTAACAGGGACCTGGCAGCCTGGCCCAACCCATACTCTTGGCTTGGACCAAGTTATCTATGGAATAGAATGTGGTTCTCACATCCATCACAGACGTTGCCCAGGGGTCCTCCACAGCTCCTATTGGAAGGGTCCCTGCCCCTCCTCCTTCCTTCAAATTCAGGCTCCTTCCTCCTAGGAAGGGTAGGAGGGTGCAATTCTCATCCTACTGTGGCACCTAGTGGTGATATTTTGCTCTTACTTTCCACAATGGAGTCCCTTTCTTGTTCATTTTTCTTCTTTGTTTTTTTTTTTCATGATACATAGATCACAAAAAACTTTTCATTAAAAATTTTTTAAGATGTTCTCTTATACCACAGTATGAGTGTCCTTCAAACAGGTTCTGTTGAGACCTGCAAACATTTTCCATATTTCACAGGGAAGAATATAGTGGAAGAAGTAGATACCCCTGTGTGAAGTTTTTGTTGAATAATATATGCTAAGTATGAATTGATTTCCTGGGAGCTCTTATCATAGGGCTGTTTAAAAGAAGAATAACTATTGTATTTGTAGTGACCTTGAAACAAGAGCTTCCCCTTGGGACTGCTGAATGTGTTGATGTCTTTTAAAACAATGTGCCTGAGGTAGCTTCTGTCCTCCTGTGGTTCCTCACAGCCTACCTTTTCCCTGCTATCTTTTGTCTTTAATTTCTTCACTCTCTGACCTCCTCTTTCTAGGGACTGCATAGGGGCTGTTTGGCTGTGACTGCACCCCATGTGTAATGGCAACTGAGACCCAAACAGGCACCCGAGGCACTGGCTAATTTCAAGCAATCTGGATGCAACCAGTGAGTAGGCCCTATTCTGGAGGTTGCTGGCTGCAGTGAGACCACTAAAAAGGATAAATGCATAGGCCATGGCCCATAAGCTTGGGTCTGTTCACCAGGTGTGAAACATGGGGAATCACACTTTTTCTCAATGAGATATGTATGCCCAAATGTTGAAGGACTGTTGTCTGACTGAGGTTCTAAGGTAACTCCTCAACAGGTAGAACAATTTTTAGATTTTCTCCAGTAGACTTGTCCTTGGTTTCCAGATGGCAGACAATTGTGATTCTACCCCTGCCACCATCCAACGGCAGCTGTCACAATTGTCTTTGGAGGATCAGCAAGTGTTCCAGAAAGCTGCCCCTGTTGGTCAACAGTGCCTTCCCCCTAACATGAGTTCTCCTTCGCTAGTGTCTCCTGTAGCTTTGGTCCCTCTTGTTCTGTCTCTCTTACAGGCTGGTAACTAGCCCACCTGGATGCATGGCCAGGATGTTTCTCAAATTACTCTTTTTCCTGCCATAGAACACCCTGATCCCAAAAATCCTGGTCAATATGTTACATCTGCATGAACCCATTCCTTTTAAGTTGTTAAAAGAATTGAAATCTGCTTGTAGCACATATGGACTTACTGCCCTGTTCACTTTATCCTTGGTAGAATCAGTAGGGGAAGATCCTCTTTGTCCCGAAGGTTGGGTGGTTTTGGCTAAAGCTTGCTTGAGGAGGGGCAGTTATCGTTTATGGAAAAGTAATTGGTTTGAAGAATGCAGTGCTCATGCTGAGCGTAATCAGGCTCACAATATGGCTATTACCTTGTGCATGCTTATGGGCACTGGGGCCTATGAGCCTTTGCAACAAATACAACATCCCTCACAGGCCAAATTGCTACATAAAGCCCTTGTTAGTGAAATCATGCTCATAAGAAAACTCTGTTAAAGTTTTAACTAAGATAAGGAAAATATTCTGGCAGCAACTGTGCAACCCCTGCTGCCTACATGATAATGTGGTTGTGGGCTAGTGGGGGCTGATAGAGTTAAAATCCTGGAAGAGGAGGAAAATATGGCAACATTGGTGTTTTGTTTTCTTTCCATGCTGATTCTGTTTGGGCCTATTTAGCCTGATGTAGGCTATGGGTGGGGGCTGTGTGTCTCTTCATACATAACCCAAGCTGTGAATATCAGACAATAAGAAGCTGTGTGTATTAGACAATAAGAGCCACAGCCCTGCCCTTGGTAACCATGCCAACTACTCCTGTCCTGGAAAAGCAATTGATATAGGCTCTATACTTTTTGAATATTCAAGAAGGATGCAAACTAAATATATTAATTCAAGCCTACCTGGAATGTAAGAAATATGTGTTAACTCAAGCTTATGTTGTACTAAAAAAAAGCATCATTTGACTCTTCCTCTGTATAAAAAGAACCCAAAAATCATATCTGGGGCTCAGGGTTTTCAACAAGAGTTCCTGAGCCTGGTCAATTGTTAGTAAATGTTTTCTTCACAAAATTATTACCACGCCCTGGCCTTCCATACACAATTATTGAATCTCTCAGCTTCTGCAAGAAGCCAAATTAATAAAATTAGTCCAAATTTTTTATCAAGGTGTTAAAAAGAATTTTCAGTTTTGAGTCAGTAGCTTACTCCTGAACTTCAAGTCTCAGTGTAGTATAAAAGAGTAGTAACCCAAAAATTTGTGTTAACTGTTTAACATCTAAAAGCTTAACTGCATTTATGCTGCTCAAGTTATCTTAACTTGTTGCTAATAAATAATAAAAGTATTTCCAAGAATAAGCTTGCATGTTACAGGCAACAAGATTCCAGAAGAAACCTTAAAAGCAGTAAAATCTAAGATGTGAAATGATGGAGAACTTAAAAACAACTACACCAAAAAAGTAAGAATTATAAGTCAAATTGTAAATTTTATGTTTCTGTTGGTGTGTTGTATGTAATTGTTTTTGTGTTTTGCTGTTCAATGTCAGTGTATATTTTAATATCTCTGGATGGTAATATGAATTGATATATAAAAATTTCTACAAAAGCTCTATTCAAATGACCAAAAATTAAATAAGCATTTATATTAATACATAAGTTTACATGTTAATGAGATCTCTACAATGATAAAAATTATAAGTCTTGGTTAATGAAATTACTATAAGTTTCTTCATACATAATAGTTCTTGCCTAAATTGAAATGAATAATTTCTTTTTCTTCACAGGATAAAATAAAAGATATAAAACTTAAATGAATATTTAAAAAGGTAAAAAGTTCATGGGAGTGCTGACTAAAATTTAATAAGTTTGCTTGAGAAAGTGTGTTTGTCCTAAAAGAAGATGGCTAGTTTTCATAAGATCAGAACGAACATATGCAGGACAGGACTTGAAAACATGTGGCAAACTGTAGAAGCTATTGTGGTAACTTTATGTAAAGGAATGTTTCTGTAAAGGTGAAATTTCTCTTAAAGTAATTATAACGTACATAGTTAAAAATAATTATCAGAAGTTTGTGGAAGCATTGTTTAAATTAAAGTGTTTAAATGGCAAATTCCAAAGCGTCATTATTAAACATAAACTGAAATAATAATAAAAACAAAAAGAAATGTGAGTAACAGGAAATCATGTAGGCAATCAGCATCACTTGCCAACTTGTTTCTAAAAGACTGTTTCTACTACTGCATGCTACTAAGTATTTAAAGTGAAGAAATGTTATGTTTGCATATAAGCAAACTGAATCATTATTTTAACAAGTTTGTTTACTGTTGAAAGTAATTGTATGTTTTAAGAAGTTTGCTTGGAGACACTTTCCAAAAACATTTTGGTAACTTATATAAGTAAGATGTATAAGACAAAGTGATTGGTTTTTAAGAAAGAGTAAAATGTGGGACAAAACCTGAATGAATACAGAAAGTGCAGAAAGTTTGTGGAAAAGGAATTTTTATGGTTAAAGTTGACTAAGATTTGATAGGTCTATCTATAAGGTTTTAAAAACTTTAATAGTATACTAATACAAAGTTAAATATTGTTATTTCTCAAAGTTTCTGATGTCATCAGTCTGTTTTAGTAAAAGTTTTTAAACAGTTTTTCTCCTGAATAATCAGTATAAAAAAGTCTTTTTTATCAGAATAGCTTTTTGTAATTTAACCTATCATTTCCTTGGTTTTCTAAGAAAAAGCAAGTCTTCTCACTTTTGAAGGAATGTAGTATTCAAACCTGCTTTCTTGAAGTCAAATCCTGAAAAGTATCTTTTTATTTCAAACTGTTAAAAAAGATTTGTTCTTTTACCTTGAAAAAATAAAATGATAAAATAGTTAAGTTCCTTTGATATGTTGTGGGTTGAATGAAGAGTGTTTAAAAGTGTTATAAGTGCTAAAGAGATTCTTTAACCCTCTGTTAAGTGAAGTTGTATTGTTGTAGAAGTTGAGAGAGGTACAATTATTTGCATATAGAAAGGCCAGGACTCAGGAATAATTTTGGGAAGGAAAGAAAGATTTATTTATGACTGGCTGGACTCAGCTTTTCATTCAAAATCTGAACCCTGAACAAGATTTTTGAGTTCTTTTTATATGGAAGATGGGCCAAATGGTCCTTTGTTTCAGTGCTCAGTAAGCTTGAATTAACATATATCTTCCAAATTCTAGGTAAGATTTTAGCATGGACTTCATACATTCTAAGTAAGTTTTTAGCACATTTGTTTTGCATTACCCCTGAATGTGTAAAGTTTGTAGAGTTTGTATTGCTAACTTGTTTTTCTGGGACTGCACTTGTCATGGTTACCAAGGGCAGGGCTGCAGTTTTCAGTGTCCCAAATGCACAGCTCAAGACACATACAGCACAGGTTATCTACGGAGAGATGAACAGACCCTCCCACACATAGCCTACATCAGTATGAGTAGAAAGTTCATGTAAATACTTAAAGAGTATATAAAATTCCTGAAAATTTAATAGTGTTTTACCATAATATTAAAGTATAATATGGTTAATCATCATTTTAATTATTATTAAAAATAGTATGTGTCACCAAAACAACCTCTTACCATAAATTAAAGTAATACCACTGCTGTATGCCACAGTCCCAAATATTGTTAGTTTGTTACAAGAAATTAATATTCAGTTATATTATTATCACTTTGTTTTAAAACTTACTAGTATCTTCTTAGGGAAATCAAGTCAGCCTACATTCTCCTATCTGTAGAAAAGCCAACAACGGACTTTTGCAGTGCCTCCCCAAGGCTTTGTGCATAGCTAAGCCATCTGTCCTGGCCTCGTGGCAAAAAACCTGAGAAGAGGCAAAGTGGCTCCACCAAAAAGGTGAACATCATAAGTACCAAACCTCATGGTGCCTAGCCCAGCAGTTCCTGCTGCCTGTTACCTACCAACAACTCATAAACGTCATCCATGAGTGTTCTTCATGCTCACTTTAATGACTGTGACATTGGTTCCCTCCTGGTCTTGAAAGGGATGAGCCCTCAGAAGCATGCTACAAACCCTCTGCAGAATAATACAACAAGAAACCACCCAAGCTATATTCAGTACTTTGCAAAAACAAAGAGGGGGAAATATGTAGTTATGGATGGAGGTTAAAATACTTCAATGAGAACTGTGGCAATTGGTAGCTGTCACTCATCAAATTATTAACATTACAGATACTGGAACTGCAAACTATCCCTTGGAGTCTACTTATGGACTTCAGGCCTGTGTGCCTCCTTATGTTATTATAGAAGGAACTGTTAATATCACTATTGGAGAAAAATGGCATTCACTGGGACATGGAGACTGATTGACCACAGGCAGAAAAATAATTTATTGAGAAGCTCTCCCAGTGGAGGGGGTCTGAAGAACAGACTTCAGCCCCCCCACCAGCATGGTGGGGGTCTGAAGAGAGGCCTCAGTGCACTCCTGGAAAGGGGGGGCTTGAATTTATACAGAAATTTCCTAGGAGGGGAAATGATAGTTAGTGCGAGGGGGATTGAGGGTCTGAGTGAGGTAGTGGGCAGGGGTTGAGGGAGTTTATGGCTTTTTGGAATGCTGCAGGAGCAGGTGTTTTTTCATCTGTAGGGATTAAAAGATATGTAAATATTGAAGGCTTCCATCTCCCTCTCCCTCTGATATGCAGGTAGAGATAGTAAAGATCTCCATCTACCTCTGATATGCAGATGGTGAAGATCTCTATCTCCCTTTATTCCTGTCTCTATGAGGTTTCTTTAACCTGTGGGAAAGTGCCATGCTATGCCCTCAGACCCAGGGGAGGGGGTTTGCCTTTTCCCAATGCATATCAGGGGAAACTGAGCTACAGCTTAATTGTTGCAAATCTCTAACATTCCTAATTCTTTGTTTATATATATATAGGGGAACTGGGTATTGGGGTGTATGGTACTGGGCAGGATGGGAGGGTGAGGGGATTTGGGGTGTTGGCTCTGTCTGGCTACTTCCTGCTGTCAAGTGGCAAAGAAAAGAAGTTCTCTTCCATCCTGTATAACAGGCTGTGGTTTTAGGTCCCGTAGACATTGATATTGTTGTTCACATAGCAGAGAGACACCATTTACATATTCCTGGGTTATTGACTATATGATTTGGTGTATGAATTGGACAAGAAGCTGTAAGAGACAAGGACCAAAAATAAGCAGGCAATACTGTTAATAATAATGTTATAATGGGTAAAAGGATTGATTTTATGGGTGATGAAAAATAAAAAAGGAATGAGGATAGCCATGGTTTATTTTCATAATTATTATTTTGGGTTCTCTGAATGATTTCTATATTTTTCTTAGGACTTTAAGATTTTCTTTTACCTGACCAGTTCTGTTAATGTAAAAACAACAAGTTTCATTTATGATTGCACAAGGACAGGGGTGGGGGTTTGTGGTCATCTGTTAACTGTCTGATATTGGGGCAGGGGAGGCCTGAAAATTACAAAAGTAGAAGGGTATTTTTATGTACACTGTTTGCATTGTAATTTAACTAATGTGTTACTACTGCTAATTGGGATGATGATCTTTTGATAGTTCATCAGCCTACTTTTGTTATGCCTCCTGCACACTTAATCAACCCTTGGCTAAATGCTTTAGAGGAAACTGTTATCTCCCTGGGTAATCAACTTGATGCTTTGCAATATTGGAGGCACCTACAGTGTCATCCTCAATATGCTTTTGTTTGTTTTACCCCCATATTATTCAATGATACAATACAGAATTGGACGGCTGGCCATTTCCATTTACAAGGGATTTAGAATCATGAACATATTAGTAAAGATTTATGGAAACTACATGATGAGATCCTCCAATTAGCTCTTCTTGCTGCCTTAAATCCTGAAGCTATTTCTAACAGTCTGTTAAGCAATTTGCAAAATTTCAGTCCTTGGGACCTCCTCCTCCATCACAGCTTTTGGTATCTCTTAGCCCTGGCCGGCCTTTTGCAAGGCACTGAAATCTGGAGCGATCAGACATGAATGTAGACTGTGTGTCTCCTTAGCCCCCAGGAGTACCAGTTCCTGTGGTTGTACCTACTCAGCTGGTCTTTGGTAAGAAGGTGTAGTAGCAGAGAAGTCAGGTGTATGCAGTATCAAAGGCCAGGACATGAGAACTCTGGAAGGAAGATGGTTTATTTCAACCAGTTGGACTTGATGGACTCCTGTGCTAATAAAAACTGAGTGCCTAATAGAATTTTTGGGTACGTTTTATACAGAAGAAATAAGGGGGGGGAGCTAATGGTGGTTGTATGCAAAAGAACTTTTTGTTAGTTTCTTCAAGTGTTTTACCTGACTATTAGATAGGTTATTTCCTCTAGGTAAGCTTTATTTAACACATATCCCCCACAGTCAGTAGGTATGACACATTTGGCTTGCATCCTCTCTGAATATCCAAAGCTTATAGAGTTTATACTTCTCAATTGGTTTTCTAGACATATTTGGATATAAAATAAGTTTGAATCTATGCACAGGCTATATTATTTCCCTCCTTTGATGCATGCTTAAGGTTATTAGGCTTTGGCATCACTATTGTCAGAATCTCTCTGGAGTGACTGGTATGTATATAGTGCCATGAGATGGGCAGCTGTCTGCCTTTTTACTATACCATTTATTAGGGTGTGCATTCTGTTTTTGATGAAAGGGAGGAGGCAAGGAAGTATGGTGCATCCTCCTATGATGAAGACAATTATTCCCAGTAGAAGCTTGAAATTGTTTACTATTCACTGTCAGCTTCCAATGGGATTACTTAAATTCCACCCATTCCAGCTCTGCACTGGAACATGAGTAATTTTTACCATTTTGCTTGTAATTTCATCAATAACCTTTCCAGTGCTGTCTAGTTCAAGGTAGCAGTTAGAGAGATTGAATTTTCCACAAACTCCCCCTTTAGCTGCCAGGAGATAGTGTAGGGTGAGATGGTTTTGATAGATAGCATTTCTGAATTTAGTTTGCTGTTGGGCTAATAGGTTTAGAGCATGGGCAGTTTCATTAGTTATTATTTCCACCATGGCTTGCAAGTGGGTGATTCAGTTTAGCATATAGATGAGGGTTCAATAACTTCACATGTCATCCTCTGCCTGAGGTGCTGGCCCATAGTACAGGATTACACATTCATGGGGCCATTCTTCACCTCTCCAGGTAACAACAGCCCTTTCTTATATTTTGATACACTGGCCGGCTTAGCTCTTTCCCTTCTGTTAAGGGAATGAGGAAGAAGGAGGGTTTTATTGTACTGAGCATACAATACCACACCAGTTTTGGGGAATTTCTTAGAATGCAACTTTCCCACAAGTCCAGTACAGACCATTTGGGGCAATAAAGGAGCCTTTTGCAGTGGAGTTCCACACTGTGATTAATTTGGAGAAAGTATAATTTATGAGAATGAGGTCAGATTCATTCCATGTTCCCCAAGGCTCTGTTGTATTGGTGGTATAATTTTGGAATTCTCCCCCTGTACATGTTAGGTTTCCAACAGATATAGAAGAGTTTAGGCAGGCCCTTGAAGCACAATATTTTCCTATAACAGAAGTTTACAAGGGCCACATACTATCTAGGGGACAGCTGAGAGGCCAGTTTCATTATATGTTTGGCTGTAATTGTATTCTCTAGTTTCCCAGGGTCATTGGTCTCCCATATTAGTACCTCCACATACATAGCACAAGGAGACATTTAACCTGCTCCTACCACTTCAGCTAGGCTTATGAAGAGTGTGGGAAGCTGCCTCTGGCATTGGTATAGTATTGGCCATCTTGTTACAAAATGCTATTTTTAGGTACTAACCCGGTTAAGTTTCTGTTTCCCCACCCTCACCGAAGTAATTAAGTTTCTATTCTTACACCACTCCCCCGGGCTCCAATTGGGCACTCCCTAAAAGAGCATGAAAGTCTTTCCAGGGACGTTGCCAAACAACCATCTGCGCATGCGTATGGTGCGAAATTCAAAATCTAGTTACCCAATCATTTACTGACATATGTGCTTTCATCAGTATGTACCACCTCCTTCATCCCTGGCTATAAATGCCCCTGATAGACCCTCAATAAACGAGACTTGATCAGAATCCTGTCTTGTCTCCATTCTTTGTGTCACTTGTCCCTTTCATTCCCACTCCCTCCCTCAGGTCTTGGTTCGACTGACCCGCGGGGGGGGGGGGGCGGGTCAAGTGGTGCCCAAACAGGGGCCAAAGTATGAGGGATCAAGTAAGGAACACCGATCGAGGAGCCGGCCAGGACAGGAGAATCTCAGAGGATGCCACGAGGGAACCTGCCTCTCGGTTGAAGCCTCAGTAAGTGATCGGCGATCATGGAGCAAGAAATGAGCCAGCATGAGACATTTGTAGAGGGTCTCCAAGAGGCATTAAAGACACGAGGAGTAAAGGTGAAAGTAAAACAGTTATTGAGGTTTTTTGAGTTTTTGAAGGAAGTATGCCCATGGTTTCCTCAAGAAGGAACTATTGATGAGAGAAGATGGAAAAGAGTAGGGGATGCTTTACAGGACTTTTACAAAACTTTTGGCCCTGAAAGAATCCCAGTAACTGCATTCTCATATTGGAATCTCATTAATGATATTTTAAGTATTTGCCATAGGGACGCGGTGGTGGCAAATATTATTAAGAAAGGTGTGGAAATTTTACAAGAATGGCAGGGGCTGGAGGCTCTAGCCACCAACCCTAAGAAATCAGCAGACTGCCCAAAATCCAACCCGCCTGATGCATCTGGAGCATCCGGTCCAGAGGAGGACTTGATCTCGTTAGATAGCAGGGAGGACAGGAAACCTACCACCAGGTCAAAGCAGCCGTTAACCCATGCAAACAAAAAATCCTGTAAGGAGGATAAAAATAAAGGAAAAACTAAAGCCACATCTAGTCGGAACCTGTACCCTGACCTCAGAAAATTAAAAGTGGAAACTGATGATGAATCTTCTAATACAGAATCGGGTGAATCTGAGGAGGAGACAGTAAAGTCTCGACCTCCACCATACATTCCCTATCCCACAGCCCCACCTATAGTTATGCTGGTAGTCGACCCAAGGAAGGAGTTATTAGAAAAAATTAGAGAAACGAAAAGAACAAATCCAGTTAGAGGAAGAGCATCAAGAACTTATATCCCAATTAGAAAAGCTGAAAACAGGAAAAGCAAAAAGTGAAACTAAAAATATAGAGCCCCACGCCAAGCCACCCGCGCGAGGAGCGGCGTTAAGGAACCCCCAGGCCTCTAATCCTTTAACTACCTTAAGTGAACCCGAGGTTTTTCCTGTAACTGAAACCACAGATGACCAGAATCAGGCCTGGAGACACCATACCGGCTTTGACTTTAAACTCATTAAAGAAAGGAAAACTGCAGTCGCACAGTACAGAGCTAACGCTCCTTATACTCTAGTTATTCTAGAATCAATCGCCAAAAACTGGCTCACCCCCATCGACTGGCATACCATCGCCCACGCTACTCTGTCTGGGGGTGATTATCTGTTATGGAAATCTGAATACGTTGAGCTTTGTAAGGATAACGCCAGATGTAATGCGCAGGCGGGCAATGGGTGGATCCTAGATATGCTGATAGGAGAAGGAAACTACGCCTCCAATGAAACCTAAATGCAATTCGATGCAGGCTTATTTGCTCAAATTCAAACTGCAGGCACTAGGGCCTAGAGAAAACTACCCACCAAAGGAGACCTTAGCTCTTCCCTTACTAGTATCAAACAAGGGCCAGATGAGCCTTTCGTGAATTTCGTGCATCGCTCATAACCGCTGCGGGAAGAATATTTGGAAACGCCAAAGCTGGCACTGAATTTGTAAAACAATTAGCTTATGAAAATGCAAATGCCGCTTGCCAGGCCACAATCCGCCCGTATAGAAAAAAGACAGATTTGTCTGGCTATATTAGATTGTGCTTAGACATAGGAGCTGCATATCAACAGGGTCTAGCAATGGCGGCAGCCCTACAAGGGTTTACAGTTAAACAGTATCTGGCCCAGCAAAATAAAGCGAAATGCTTCACCTGTGGTGAAGAGGACCACTTTGCAAAAAACTGCAAGGGTCAGAAGCTTACAGGAGGGAAAAGCGTTACTCCTAGTTTATGTCCTCCATGTTGACGAGGAAGGCACTGGGCTAACGAATGTAAATCAAAAACTGACGCCCAGGGTCAACCCTTACCTCCTGCCCAGGGAAATGGGAACTGGGGCCAGCCCCAGGCCCACAAACCCAAACAAGTTTATGGGCCAATCAACCTCATTCCTGCCAACAGCAATCCATTTCAGACCTCTGTAGAGCCACCCCAGGGAGCACAGGAGTGGACCTCTGTGCCACCACCCACAGAGTATTAACACCACAAATGGGAGTGCAAGCTTTAGCAACAGGCATATTTGGTCCTTTGCCAAAAAACACCTTCAGGTTGATAATTGGATGTGGTAGCTCCATAATTGATGGACTCCTAGTTTCCCTGGGTATCACTGATAACGACTATACAGGGGAAATAAAAATCATGGCATCCTCTCCACAGAATATTACCACTATTCCTTCAGGGAAAGGGATCACCCAGCTATTGCTGCTTCCATTGCTAGATACAAACAATCAAATTAAATGCAATAAGCGTGACTCAGGAGGATTTGGTTCCTCCGATGCATATTGGGCACAAGCTATCTCCGCCAGTAAACCTATGATGACCTTATGGTTGGATGGTAAGGAATTTAACGGGCTTGTAGACACTGGAGCAGATGTTACCATCTTAAAAAGAGAGGACTGGCCACTTAATTGGCCTCTCTCTCCCACGTTGACTAATTTAAGGGGCATAGGTCAGAATCAAAATCCTGAAAAAAGCTCAAAACTACTAACCTGGAAGGATAAAGACGGGAATCAAGGAACTATACAACCCTATGTAATACCAGGGCTCCCCATTAACCTTTGGGGAAGGGATTTGCTTTCTCAAATAGGGCTTCTCATGTGTAGTCCCAACGATATAGTCACAGCTCAAAATGCTCTCGCAAGGGTTTAAACCGGGAAAAGGTTCAGGAAAATCCTAATCAGGCATTGCTCAACCCCTATCTATAAAGGGACAAAATAGCAAAAGGGGCCTGGGAAATTTAGCCTAGGGGTCATTGATCTTCCTGTACCCCATGCAGACCAAATCACCTGGCTTTCAGATGAACCTGTATGGGTCGATCAATGGCCTTTATCCTCAGACAAGCTACAGGCCACCCAGTGGTTAGTACAGGAACAGGTAGCAGCAGGACATATCACAGAGAGTGACTCTCCCTGGAACACTCCTATTTTTGTCATTAAAAAGAAATTTGGGAAATGGCAATTATTGCAGGACTTAAGAGCAGTGAACAAAACAATGATACCTATGGGAACTTTGCTGTCTGGTCTTCCAACCCCTGTAGCCATCCCCCTTGGATATTATAAAATTATCATAGATCTAAAAGATTGCTTATTATCCCATTACACACAGCTGATCAAAAGCGCTTTGTGTTTAGCCTCCCCTCTGTGAATTTCAAAGAACATATGAGAAGATATCACTGGAAGGTCTTACCCCAAGGCATGACAAATAGCCCTACCTTATGTCAAAAATTTGTGGCTACTGCCATAAGGGAAGTAAGAGCAATATGGAGGGGCCTTTATGTTATCCACTATGTGGATGACATTTTGATGGCTAGTAAAAATGGACAAGATGTCCTCAAATGTTACCATGATATGGAAAAAGCCTTAAAGGCTTCAAATTGCACCTGATAAGGTACAGTTACAAGACCCTTACACCTACCTGGGTTTCCGTATGGTAGGAAATAAAATAACTACTCAGAAGGCCAACCTCAGACTAGATAGACTAAAAACCTAAATGACTTCCAAAAGCTCTTAGGCGACATAAATTGGCTCTGTCCCTACATAAAACTAACCACAGGAGACTTAAAACCCTATTTAACATATTACAAGGAGACTCTAACCCCAACTCTCCTAGGAGTATTACTCAGGAAGGACGCCAAGCCCTTAAGATGGTTGAACAAGCTATACAATCACAATTGTCACTACCATGGACTATAGCCAACCCTTGTTTTTTGTCATATGTAAAACTTCTCTTACTCCCACGGCGGTATTCTGGCAAATGGCCCCCATAATGTGGGTGCATTTACCTGCATCACCCACTAAGTTAATTTATCCTTACTACCAAGCTGTTGCAGATATTGTCTGCCTAGTGAGAGAACAAGGCAAACATAATTTTAGTAAAGAACCTGATACCATTATTCAGCCATTATACTAAGGAACAAATCAGCTGGCTGTTGCAGACAACTGACAGCTGGCTTATTGCTTGTGTATCTTATGCTGGACAAATAGACAATCATTACCCCAATGATAAGCTACTACAATTTTTGAGTACGCATGACTTCATTTTTCCTTTGACCACCTCTCTTCAGCCCATCACTGGAGCCTGTCAGTATTCACTGATGAGTCCTCCTTGGGAATGGCTGCTTACATCTGTAATGACAAAACTGTCCGATTTCAAACTCATTCAAAATCTGCACAGCTTACAGAACTACAAGCTGTCATAGCTGTGTTCTCTGCATTCTGAAGTGCCTCTTTTAACCTCTTCACGGATAGCACTTATATAGCTCAGCCAGTCCCTTTACTTGAAATGGCCACTCAAATAAAAAACATCTTGGAGGCGGCTATTTTGTTCACTCAACTACAATCTCTTATTCAAAAAAGGAATCACCCCTTTTTTATTGGTCACCTCAGAGCTCATTCCAATCTTCTGGGTCCCCTCACCCAAGGAAACCATTTGGCTGATCAGGCCACTCGGCTACAGTGCTATGTTAAGCAGGGCATGCATGATAACTCAAATAACCTTAACAAAGCTGTTAAAACCCACCAGTTACATCATATTAATGAACATACTTTAAGGCTTATGTTTAGAATTACCAGAGAACAAGCTCATCAGATTGTTAAAGGATGCCCTTCCTGTGTAACCCTTTTACCTACACCTCATCTAGGAGTAAACCCCCATGGTCTAATACCTAATGCCCTCTGGCAAATGGATATAAATCATATTCCTGAATTTGGTAATCTGAAATATGTGCACATTACAATTGATACCTTTAGTGGATTTATCTTTGCTACCCCACAAAAGGGAGAAGCAGGAAAGAAAGTCATAGCGCATGCATTGGCAACCATGGCAGTACTGGGAACTCCACAACAGATAAAGACAGATAATGGCCCCGGATATACTGGCCATGTATTTGCCACATTTTGCCAGCATTTAGGCATAAAACACATCACAGGCATTCCATATAACCCCCAAGGGCAAGGTATAGTCAAAAGAGCACATCTGTCTCTAAAAAATACCATCAAAAAAATAAAAAAGGGGGAGTGTTATCCTGTCAGAGGATCCCCCCAAAATTTATTATCCCACTCTCTTTTCATTAAAAAATTTTTAAGCTTAGACCAAAAGGGGCACTCTGCAGCTGAGAGCTTCTGGCACTCTAACCCCAGCACTAGCCATGCCACCGTTCTGTGGAAAGACCCAATGGATAATACCTGGCATGGACCTGATCCCATCCTAATATGGGGCAGAGGATCAGTTTGCATCTATTCAAAAGAACTAGATGCAGCCAGGTGACTGCCGGAATGATTGGTTAAACAAATGGATAATAACAATCTATCCAGGGTAGAGGACTCTCCCTGAGATGAATACTGTTTTCTTGCAGGAGAGTAACCAATGCTAAAACCAATGCAGCTGTGCAGCCCCCCTGGAATCCTTCTATGCAGCTTCATCACCATCATTGGAGCCCTTCTGTTATATGCTGGCACTACGAATGATGGGACCACGCTGGACAGATCCCTTCTACTTACTTTCTTCATAACGTATATTTGCCTTCTTCTCGCTATTGCCTGCTGTGTATAACCCACCCACCATGTGCCTGAAAATCTGGGCACTAAGCTGTCTTCTAGGTATCTCTCAGGGAGGTTTTGGGCCTCCTCCCAACTGTCAAATGCTAATAGAAGCCCTCTATGGTAAACCTTGTGATTGCAGAGGGGGCCAGGTTACTGTTCTGCCCTCTGTGTATACACAAGAGGTGCACTGCAGCACTAAGGTAGCTTACTTAGAGGCTCCGGACAGTAGCACTGGAGGATACTCAAACCAACAGTGGGTCTGCAGAAATGCCCCAAAGGTGATTCCCTCCATAGGCGGTCATCCAGGACATTGCCCCTGTACGTCTATATACCCATCTATGCACAGCACTTGTTACACTGAGGCCCAAACATGCTCCATAAATTAGGAGGGCTACCTGTTTAGGATGCTCAGAGGGGATGGTCTGATGCAGGACAGACCCCTGGAGAATGTCTGAATGCTCATTTTGCCAGGGTGGGTTGTACCATTGGGTAGAGACCCAAGTAGTGAGAGTTGGGGTGGACCCACATCCTGGGGAGGACTAATGCCATCAAATAGAGAGAACTATATCTCTCGAGAGAAAGGGTGGCTCCCAGGGCATTAGGGCAGTTGAGCAAGTCAGGCCCTGAACACTGTTGCAAGTATCTCTGGACGTGGCTCCTCGGGAAATCGAGATTGGCTGTCATTGTGGGCCCCAAGGGGAGGGGAAAATGGATGTTATATGGATGGAACCAAGGTAAATGTGGAGGCAAGAGAGGAGTTTCACAAGAGTACATGAGGATGAATATAAAACATGTAATATTACATCAAAAACATATAGGGGACGACAGACTAATAATGTAAAACATAATGTAAAACATAGGATAACTAAAAAATTTAGGAAACTGTATATCGTAAAGTATGGACCACATTGTAAACACAGATGTCACCTTGTTTGAAAGCTATTGTCTCAGAGTCTGTACATCAGTTTCAGTAAATATGATATGAATAAGTTAAAAGATTATCGCTGTGGAAGGGAAAAGGTTTTATGGTGGATGTGTGGGAGTACTGTATATTGTATATATGAATTACTGTGATCTGAGGCTCTTGTGAAGAGAAGCTCAATAATTAGAAAAAAGAAAAGATAAAGATAGGATGTAGAAATTTTTCCAAATCAATATGTACTCTAGATCTAACCTTTAAACTCATCGCTATATTCCACTTTACTAGTAAGGGAACCTGACATTATATTGGGATTCACTTTACAGGAAGTTTTGGATCACAGAGTGGTTCAGCAATGGTGGTGGAGGAATACTGGTATGGGATGTTATTGACAGGCTATATATGGTTGACAGGGAGTTATACAGGGCATATGTCCAGGATGCATGGTAATGTTTGGATATACTCATAGTGGAAACAATTTAAAACAACAGCTGGGGGGGTACTGGGTTACTGGCTGGGGGGGCTCTGTTGTGGCCCCTAGGGGAGCAGCGGCAGTCCCCCAGGTGCAATGGTAAGAACCAGGAAGGAATGAGGGTCCAACAGTGGGCTCCTGATACTAATGACTGTGCTTGTAAGCCTATACGCCTGCAATAAGAACAAGGCATAGAGCAGCGTTGTGCCTGGGAGTTTCCTCCTGACAGCCTTCATGTTACTCAAATGTGGCCAGTCTCGAAGCCAAACTCAGCATGTAGATGCAGTGCATTCCCCCCAGCATGGGACATGACACCCGGGGATGAGCCTCCCTGGCACCGAGGGACCACTACCAAATACCAGCTGAAGATGCAACTAGAAAATGACCTTGAATTAAAGGTTCAATGCGGATCAGCAGAATATCCCTGTCTACATATAATAACATGACTTTAAAATGCTGTTTGACCTAATATAAGGGGGAAATGGAAAGGATAAATGAGTTTATATGGCTATGAGTCTCTAAAAAAGAGTCTGGAGGTTGTCAGAAGGATTGCCCTTATGCACACCTGAGCAGAGTCTCAGAGACAGATAAAGTAGATACAACCCCAGATATTGGTTCTTTTGAGAGCTAAAGAGACCCATGGGTTCTATGGTCATGACAGATGGGGTTCATTGCCATGTCAGATGGCCCTTCTTTGGAGCTGGTGTTTCTGCGTGATGGAACTGGACTCAGATGGGATCTCTTTTCACAAGACTTTCATGCTACTTTACTGGAATTGTAGTTGGTGTTGGGGTTTCAGATATATTTAGGGGATTTGAATCTCTGGACTGACAATATGATAGCCACGCCCTGAACCTCAACAGACTTCAACTCCTACACTCTGATTTATTGGACTTACCCCACTCAGCTAACATGGAGTTGAAGAATATCAACCACCACACCATGGAACCTAGAGTGCCTACAACTGAAAGCAGGAGGATTGCATCCAGTATCCATGTGGAATCTAAGCCCCCTCTTGACATAAATGTGCAATGGACACAACCAATCCAATGTCCACAGAGAAAATGTGGCATTGGTGTGGGAAGGGTGGCCATGGTGGCTGCTGGGTGCGGGGAATGGGAGGAAGAGATGAGATGTGGAGGCGTTTTTGGGACTTGGAGTTGTCCTGGGTGGTGCTTCATGAACAACTACGGGACATTGTAGATCCCCCCAGGGCCCACTGGATGGAACGTGGGAGAGTGTGGGCTATGATGTGGACCATTGACTATGGGGTGCAGCGATGCCCAGAGATGTACTTACCAGGTGCAATGGATGTGTCATGATGATGAGAGAGAGTGTTGCTGTGGGGGGAGTGGGGGGTGGGAGCGGTGGGGTTGAATGGGACTTCATACTTTTTGAATGTAATATTTTTTTAAAAAATGAATAAAAAAACAAATAAAACACTGATCTGTAAGCAAAAAAAACCAAACAAACAAACAAACAAAAAAACTATTACACTGCCATCCTAGATCGGCAGAACCACGGCATTGCTGGAGGAGATTGGAGCCTCAATTCAGTTGTCGTGGGGGACAGTAAATTAACCCAGTCCTCCTGCAAGGGCCAGATAGGACAACCAGTTTGCTGGAATCAAGTCCCTCCTGTAGATGTGTCAGACGGAGGGGGCCCACAAGACCAAGTCCAGCAAATAATGATCCATGAGAGAATCGAGGAAATCATAAAGAGTTCATTTCCTCAAATTGAATATCATCCCTTAGCTTTACCTAAGACTGGGGACTTAAATATAGATGCTCAAACTTTTGATATCTTTGAAGCTACCTTTAAATTGCTCAATGAATCCCAACCTTATACTGCACAGGACTGCTGGCTATGCTTATGTATAGGGACCCCTGTACCTCTAGCTTTAACTACAGCTAAGAATTCCTATCATCCTAATAATACCTGTACCATTATCCTGCCCATTAGAGTACAACCTATTTTTACTTATGCTGACACTTGCCTGCACTCTCTGTCTACCAATGACAGTGGTGAGATTCACTTAGGACATCTCACTTTCGCCCAGTGTAACTCAACATCCAATACGTCTGAAGTCCTTTGCGCAGGCAACAGCTCAGTGTTGTTTGTGGTGGTAATCTTGCTTATACCTTCTTGCCATCTAACTGGATGGGGACATGCACTCTTGCTATCCTCCTCCCCGATGTTAATGTTATTAATGGAACTGAACCTGTACCTATTCCCAGCATAGACTATATTGCCGGCCGCTCTAGAAGGGCTGTGCAGTTGATCCCACTTTTTGTTACATTAGGCATTTCTGGAGCCCTGGCCACTGGTACGGCAGGGTTGGGAATTTCTCTTACTTAATATATGAAATTATCTAAGCAATTAATTGATGATGTCCAAGCTTCGTCAAGCACTATACAAGATATTCAAGATCAAATAGACTTTCTAGCTGAGGTAGTATTGCAGAACAGGAGAGGGTTAGATCTGCTTACAGCAGGTCGTGGAGGAATATGCTTGGTTCTGCAGGAACAGTGCTGCTTTTATGCCAACAAGTCTGGCATTGTTCGAGATAAAGTTAAGAAGCTTCAAGAAGACCTGGAGAAAAGAAGAAAGGAGTTGGCCGACAACCCCTTGTGGAATGGACTTCATGGATTGTTACCATATATACTCCCCCTCTTGGGACCTCTGCTTGGCTTACTAATACTTCTATCACTAGGACCTATTCTCTTTAACAAGATTATGGCCTTTTTAAAGCAACAACTGGATGCCATAAAAATGCAGCCCATACAGGTCCATTATCATAGACTGGACATGGCCGACTACGACGAGGGGTCTAACCACTACTTGCAAATGGATCCAGCTGGTAGGCCTGATCCCAGACCATGAATATCTCGTCAGTATCTTCTGAGGCACTGGACTAGTCAGTCAATGTTGGGCAACTGGGCAAGGCATTCTCACGATAACAACCACCTAAGACAGAGACATGGCCTTTCGCTGCCACGATTCTCAATGACGGGTAAGGTCTAATGCGATTGTCTGTTTGCCAGCCCTGACCTAAGACAGGCACAGTCCCCCCAGAATGGGCCGTCTTGTCAGTCTTCCTTTTCTGCTAAAAATATTAAAGAAAAGGGGGGCCTGTGGGAAGATGCATCTGGCATTGGTATCGTGTTGGCCATCTTGTTATAAAACACTATTTTTAGGTACTAACCCAGTTAAGTTTCTGTTTCCCTACCCTCGCTGAAGTAATTAAGTTTCTATTCTTAGGCCACTCCCCTGGTCTCCAATTGGGCACTCCCTAAAAGAGTGCAAAAGTCTTTTCAGGGACATTGCCAAACAACCATCTGGGTATGCGTGTGGCACGAAATTCAAAATCTAGTTACCCAATCATTTACTGACATATGTGCTGTTGTCAATATGTACCACCTCCTTCATCCCTGGCTATAAATACCCCTGATCGACCCTCAGTAAACGAGACTTGATCAGAATCCTGTCTTGTCTCCATTCTTTGTGTCTCTTGTCCCTTTCATTCCCGCTCCCTCCCTCAGGTCTTGGTTCGACTGATCCGCAGGTCGGGTCAGAAGAGGTTTCTCACTCCTTGTGGAATGGAAAAGGGCTTTTCCATTTCTTCATAGAAGGAGTGGAGCACAGAATGGGCTTTACTTGTGAGTGGGTGTTCCCAATACCCAACCCAGATGTAGTCTCCTGGGTCTATTCCTCTACCATCAATGCAGAGACTCATTTGGACTCCATGAGCCTGTCGGGATTCAGGTTTAAGGATGGTGAGGCTTAAGTCGTTACAATGACGGCATAAACAGCCAGGGCCATTCCTTTCGGCATAAACAGCCAGGGCCATTCCTTTCATGAGGATGGCTGTTTGTTTATTTGTGGCTGTGTTCCACATGGCCCAGGTGACACAGGACCAGTAGGGGCAGTAGTATGCACCTATGTATTTGAACCAGAAGCCCCCCCCCCTTGGGCTGCACTTTTCATTTCTGGAGCACACATATACTTGTTGTTAGTATATTTTTGCTCACTGCTAAGCCCTCCACATTTTGTGTTCCATGGTATCCCGGAGTCTATAACTTGGCATGTGTCAAATAAGAGGGACACTCGTTGGTTCTGGCTAGTGACAGGGGTAGAGATAAGTAGCTCCCCATTTTTATTAAGCACCCTTATTTCCCATTTGTGGGAGACTGTTGGGGGTTTGGGGTCATAGCAGGTTACTTGACCAGATATGTTACAGACACTATAGGAGATTCCTTGAAACTGACAGGCAGCTATATGGCCCTTGCAGGTGTAATGGTTATGATATATTAATGTGGTATTGACTTAGGCCCCCATTCACACCTTTTGGATAATGGCTCACACTCTGTGATGCCAAACTGGGACCAGGGGAGGGTCAGGGCCAGGAGTAGGGAGAATAACCAAAGGGGCATTGTAACTGGGATTAAACTGGATTCCTATTCTTTGCCTGTATGTAGACCTTTCAGTTTCTGGGGTGTGACTGGAGCAGAGCTCAGTGTTCCATCCTCAACCTTTGGCTATGCATGGACCAGTCAGCTTCTGGGGTGTAACTGGAGCAGGGCTTGGTGTTTTGTTCCTTTGCAAGATGAGTTTGGTTGAGTTGTGCGTTTCTGGAATATGGGTCCAGCTTTCTGGGGCAGCTCACTTGACCTGGAAATGGTGTGTCCATGCGGTGCTTTCAGCTACTTTAACTGCACTGGGGGTGGATAAAATGGCAAGATAGGGTCCTCACTATAGAGGGATTAGTGGAGCTGATTTCCAGTCTTTGACACAGGCTGCATCTCCTGGCTTGTATGGGTGTATATAGCTGCTTAAGCTAATGGGGGCCCTTTCTTGGACCTAGTGTTGCAGGTTTTGTAATGTTTTTCCTAAGCTGATCATCTGCTGAGTTATTGATAAGTTTCCTCTTTCTCTGAGATTCCCTTCTACATTTTGGATTAAGGGGGGGGGCGCGGTTCTGAAAGAGGATTGCAAAAGGGGTTAGGCTTTGCTTTCAGCTTGGGCTTGCCCGAACTTGGAGAAGAGGACTCAGAAGTACTTGCACCCATTTTGGCCCAGTTTCTTGGCAAATCTTGGCAATATAAGTCTATTGCATGATTCATTCACTCTACTTTCCTGAGCTTTGAGGATGGTAAGAGGAGTGCAGTTTCCATCAGATGTGCAGTGCTTTGGCAATCTTTTGAGTGATTTCAGAGACGAAGGTGGGTCCATTGTGAGAGCCAATTGAGAGGGGTAACCCATATCTAGGAATGATTTCCCTGAGGACAACTTTGGTTACTTCTTCAGTTTTTTCTGTTTAAGTGGGAAAGGCTTCCACCCAGCCAGACAAGGTGAAAACAAGGACTAGGAGATATTTATAACTTCCAGAGTGTGGCATTTCAGTGAAATTAACTACTAGATCTTCAAGAGGCATATTGTCAATTCTTTGGACTCCTGGGACTCCTGTAGGCCCCTGCCAAAGGTTTTCTTTTTGCACATGTGATGCACCACTGGCATATGTCATGGGTGATAGCAGCTAGCCTTGGGATGTAGAAGAATCTTTCTAACACTTCTTTAAGATGGGTTTTTCCCAAGTCTGTGTTCTTATGGTAGTGTTGAACTAGAGTTGTGGCTAATATTTGTGGCACAACTATTCTGCGATCAGGCATTGTCCACCATCCATTTTCTCCTTATATCACACCCTCAGAGAGTATCCACTCTCTCTTGGCTTGAGTATATTGCAGCTATCGGTGATTCAGAGGCTGTGAGACAAGAGCAGGCAGCGTATACTGGAGTTTCTGATAATTAAGAGGTTGAGGAATGAGAACAGTGGCCAGCTTTTCAGATAGGGATCCTTCCCATGCCACTCTTTTTGCTTCAGCATCTGCCCTCTGATTTCCCTGGATGATGGGACTGTGACTTGTCTGGTGTCCCTTGCAGTGCATTACAGCTACTTTGATAGATTCCCAAACTGCTTCTAGTAGTTCTGGAATCTGTGCCATATTTAATGCTCTTTCCTCCTGAGTTGATGAGTCCTTTTAGTTTGTATAAGGCTCAATGTGTGTGTAGGGTAAAGAAGGCTTATTTGGAGTCTGTGTAGAGGTTAACCTTTGCTCCAGCTGCAAGTTGCAGAGCTCAGGTGATGGCAATGAGTTTGGCTTTTTGTGCTGATGTGTTATCCAGGAGGCTCTGGGCCTCCTGATACCATAGCATATCCCACTCACTGATTGCTGCCCTGCATAAAGCTACTCCCACCCATGAAGAACTCCATGTCAGAATTTGCCAGTGGCTGGTCTTGGAGGCCTGGCCTGCTGGAATATACTTCTTGTGATGTTTCCAGGCAGTTATGGGCTAGAATCCCCAGCTCCATGGGTAGCAGGGTGTCAGGATTTAGGGTTTTTACAAGTTCCAGTTGAATGAATGAATTTTCACATAATAGGGTTTGATATTTAACCAGGCAGCTGTTAGTTAGCCAGTGTGTTCCTTTGGCTTCTAAGACTGTGATTACTGCATGCAGAACCCAGACAGTTAAAGGCTGCCCAAGAGTCAATTTTATAGCTTCTAGTGTAAAAATGGCTGCAGCTGCTACAGCTTGCAGACATGAGAGCCCATCTTTGGACTAGTGTCCAGTTGCTTGGATAGATAGGCTGCAGGTCTTTGCCAGGAACCGAGGTATTGAGTGGGTGCCCCTACTGCGATCCTTTGGCGGTTGTGAATGTAGAGGTAGAATGGTTTACTGAGATCTGGAAGTCTGAGGCTCAGTGCTTCCATTAGAGCTTGTTTGAGAGCAATGAAAGCATTTTTCTGTGGGCTTTCCCAGAGCAGGAAATCATGATCTTCCCCCTTTGTGGCTTCATATAAAGGGCATGTGAGGACACCAAAACTGGGGATCCAATTGCAGCAGAATCCTGCTGCTCTGAGGAACTCTTGCAGCTTCTGGTGAGTGTTGGGCTCAGGGAGATTACAGATTGCTTTCTTGCTTTCAAGTCCCAATTCACAGTGCCCCTGCGTTATTTTATAACCTAGATATCTGATTTGTGATAGGCAGATTTGGGCTTTTTTTTCTTAGACAACCGATAGCCTTTTTGCTGTAGATGCATTAAGAGGGCATGTGTTCTGTCAGCACAGTCTTGGTAGGTGGGACTTCTGAGAATGAGGTCATCTACATATTGGAGGAGAAAACAGTTATGGCTTTCTGGTTTAAAGGATTTGAGATCACTGGCCAGGACTTGTCCAAAAATAGTGGGTGCATTTTTAAACCCCTGAGGCAATCGTGTCCATGTTAGCTGCTGCTTTTCACCTGAGTTCAGATCGTCCTACCTAACGGTGGAAATTGGCTGGCTCCAGGGCACTACCCCAATACAGAAGAGGGCATCCTTAAGATCTAGGCATGACAAGTAGATTGTCAATGAGTGTATTAAGCTGAGAAAAGTATATGGATTAGAAAACTGCAGAATGAAGGGTTATTACTGCCAAATTAACTGCTTGTAAGTCCTTGACTGAGCAGTAAATTCCATCAGCTTTTTTAACTGGAAAGAGTGGGGTGTTCCACGGAGATGGGCACTGCCTCAGTATGCTTTCATTCAGTAATCTCTGAATATGTAGCTGGACCTTTACTTGAGCTTTGTGTGGAACTGGATATTGCTTTATGCTTATTGGACTGGCTGTGGTCTTTATATCAATAATAATTGGAGGAATGTCATATGCCATCCCCGCTGGGTTACTCTCTGCCCATACTTCAGGCACATCTTCAAAACGGAGCTGCATGGGCATGGATTGGCCAGTTTCACTGAGACAAAACAGTCTCCATTCCTCCTGCAGAGGAAGGGTTAGCACTATTCTCAGAGGGTCCTGTGGCCCCAGTGTCAGTGTGGATTGCCCCGTGATGTCAAAGGCAATTTGAGCTGCAGTTTAGACAGCAGATCTCAACCCAGGAGGTGACTGGGCACTCTGGAAGATAAAGGAATTTGTGAGGGACCTCTTTTCCCCCAATGTTGCAGGTCCTGGCTTGCAGGAAGGGCCGTTGGGTACTTTTGCCAGTTGCTCCTTTCACAGTGGCCTATCTTCTTGAGAGAGGCCCAATTGGCTTGGTTATTACAGATTGTGAGCCCCAGTGTCAACCATTGTATGTATAGTGTGGCCCCCAATTTGGACTCCGACCATAGGCTCTGCAGGGCCAGGAGAATAGGAGCCCGGTCTGTCCTAATAATCTCTATCAGAGTCCTCTATTCCTGCCAGCCCACTGGCCTAATTTGCAGGGTTTTTTCTTGAACTTTTATGGACCCAGGTTTTGGTTTGTGATGCCTGACTAGCTTTCCTGGCTAATGTTTTGGCTGCAGTGGCAGGGTCGAGTGGCCAGCTGGGACACTCTTGCTTCCAATGCCCATTCTCTTTGTAGTACACACACTGATTTTGCCTTAGGCGTAAGCCCTTCCATCTCCTTAGGGTAGGGCCTTCCCAGTTTACTCTCCTTGACACAGGAATGGATTTTTCCATGATTGCCACTGTCAGAAGATCTGCCTTCTTCTTCATCTTCTGACTTTCTTCCCTTCTTGTTTCAACAGCATGGTTGACATAGACTTTAGTAGCTACTTCCATGAGCTGAGAGAGACTCATTCCAGCAAACTCATCCAACTTCTGCATCTTTCTTTGGGTGTCAGCTTGTGATTGGGAAATGAGCACGGCATTGACCACTGTTTGGCTCTCAGGAGCATCTGGGTTTGAAGGGTGTGCATACACAAAACATGCTGCACAGCCTCTCATAGAATTGAGCTGGACTCTCAACCAGAGCCTGTAGAATTTGAGTAGTTTTTGCCATATTTACTGTATTGTGGCTCCCCACACTGAATCATTCAACTAAGGCCCTATGGAAAGTTTCTAGTCAGTTGAGCCTGGTTGTGCTCTTTGGATCCCACAGGGGGTCCTCTTCTGGGAACGGCAAGTGGGCATAATGGTCACTGTCCAAAGTTCCCTCAGGTGGGTGCTCTCTAAGCCAGGTTAGAGCTCCCTGCATGACACGCATTCTTTCTTCAAAGTTTAGTAAAGTCATTATAAGTTGTTTACAATCAACCCAGGTGGGTTTGTGGGTCTGTAAGATGGACTGGAAAAGGTCCATCATGGCTTGAGGCTTCTCTGAGAATGGTGAGGTGTGGCTTTCCCAGTTAAAAAGGTCCATTATGGCAAAGGGCTGATAGATGAATGTGGTCACCCCTCGGGCTGAAGCGTGGTTTGCTGGCCTGGCAGGGGAGCGGCTGCGGTAGGCCAAGCTGCTGCCCCCATAATAGGGTGGCTGGTCGAACTCACCGCCACCCCTGAAGGAAGCTCGGCATGGGTGCAGAGTGCCCTCGGGTCTCCCCTTCTCGGCAGCCATGCTTCCGCGGCCGCCCCTCCTCCCAGATGGCACCACCCGATGCCTTGTGGGGCGGCACCCTTCTTCTTCCTTCTCCCTGCGCAGGCGCAGGGCGGAAAATTCCAGTCTGCCCTTTTCCCCTCCCCCGACAGCAGCAACAGCCAGGCGTGGGCGGAGAAATCCAGTCTGCCCTTTTCCCCTCCCCCGACAGCAGCAACAGCCAGGCATGGGCGGAAAAATCCAGTCTGCCCTTTTCCCTTCCCCCGACAGCAGCAACAGCCAGGCATGGGCGGGAAACTCAAGTCTGCCCTCCACCCCAGCAACAGCAGCACCAATCCCTAAACCCTGCCCCTTCCCCCAGCAACAGCGACAGCCAATCCCTAGCCACCACCCCTCCCCCATCCAGTACCGCCCACTGACCTTTCACCGGCAACCAATCAGAACAGGGCGTGGCTTCGACCAATCAGCCTTCCCCAGCCCCTATAAAACTGTTGCCTCTCCCTCAGTAAAGTGGACTTGCGTGTTTACCTTGTCTCCGCGGTAGTTCTTCTGCCGTGCGCCCTCCAGTCCTGAGAGCCCCCGACAAGGGCCTGGCCTCCCTTGTCCCCAGTTCGTCGCCTGCTTCTCCGGGCGACCCCGTCAGCCGAACCGCGCAACCCCTTGTGAGACCGATCCCTCGTCTGCTGCCGGACCGACCCCTCGTCCCAAGTGGGACCGACCCTTCGTCCCAAGCGGGACCGACCCCTCGTCCAGAGCTGGACCGACCCTTCGTCCGCAGCCAGACCCCACCTCTACCGACCGAGCAAACCGTTGCAGATGAATATCCAGTTCCCCCCCAAGCCTGGCAATGTGCATCATAAAAAATTGGGGTCCAGACTTCATGGAGAGGTAGCTGGAAGGCAGGCTTTCTTTCTGCTCCCTCTGCCCCTGGGGTTTCCCGTGGTTTGAGTTGCCACTTCTCAGCATCTCCCCCTGACTGACTGGGAGCACTGCAGCAGCATTGCCAGGGGCAATGGGCTGTAAAAGCAGCTCATCTGTATTTTCCATTGCAGAGGCTGCCAAAGACCACTGAGGAAATGGTAAAAACTGCTACAGGGATGGCGTAGTGCTCTCTGGTGCAGATGTCAATAAAAGCAACTGCAGGGATGGTACAGGTGCCCTCTCTGATGGTGATAAAAGCAGCAGCAGGGATGGTGTGGGCATCACACTTCCCCATGTGGATGATGACAATGGGGCACTGCTTAGGGAGACTAGCTCATTTTCATTCCTTATACTGCTGGGACAGGAGTCATCACATAAGGTGGTGGAAACTCATGTTCATATGGCCCTTCTAAAATGGGCAGATTGGCACTGGACTTGGGGCACACTTTCTCTGGGCCCTTTGCACAGTGATTGTTTGGTCTGGTCCCTGGGACAGGACTCCTTGGTTTCTGTATTAGGCAAATTCTAGCTTCCTTAGTCATGCACTACCCTAACCAAGGTGGATTTTGCCTCACAGTGTTTTCCCAAGCATCAATGTAGGGGAATTGGTCTGGGTGTCCTGGGTTTCCAGTTACTGCATCATGGACTTCATGGATGATCCAGGGATCTAAAATGCCATCCTGGGACCAGCCCATGCTGAAAGTTGGCCATTCTAATTCACAAAGCATCCTAAGCTTTCCTGGTTGGAACCTTATGCTGTATACATCTTCACAGAATGCATGGGGGAAGTTTTTCAGCATACAACCTAACAGGATCCTACTTTGTGTGTTTCCCAAGTTTCCATACTGTGCTGATGGTACACAACAGTCACTCAAGCCTTACACTTAGTCCCTCTTCAGCTGCAACCCTCACGGGAACTTTCAACACCTCTTAACTTTAGCAGGTCTGTATAAGCCCATGACTTGGAAGAGGGTCCCTTTGCAGGGACCCCCCCCCCCCCAGGCTGCCCTTGATCATATGAGGTCACCACAGAACCACAGGACTCTGCACTTGCCCTGCAGAAGTGACTTTCTGCATCTCACTCAGTTGTCACAATCACACATACACAACCACCACCCCCCTTTCCTTTTCTTGGGCCTGGAGAGAAGGCAGCTTCCTCCTGTATTCTCAGGAGTACGGGGGCCTCCCCTTTTAGAGAGCTGATCAGTCTCCCTCCTAATTTTAGAATTAGGCTTTTCCTGCACCTGGGGGTCTTACCCCTCTGATGTGTGGTGCTCCTTGCTTCATTCCCAGGGTCTCTCAAAACCACTGGTGCTCTGGTTCTTCCAGGAGGGCTCTGGTGAAGACCACAACCTCTTTCTGGACTAAAAGGGGAGTCCAGGGGCACCCAGGGCTGGGTTTCACCTGGGCCCTCCTGGCCTCCTCAGAGACATCCGAAAGGGGCAAACAATTGTTGCCACCTCTGACCTTCTCAGCGCAATCCTGGACAAACCCCCAGAATTGTAGTAGCAGAGAAGTCAGGTGTATTTGGTGTCGAAGGGCAGAACACAAGAACTCTGAGAAGGAAGTTGATTTATTCTGACCAGCCAGACTCAGCAGACTTCTGTCTTAATAAAGACCAAGCCCCAAATGAATTTTTGGGCCCCTTTTATACAGAGGAAATAAGAGTGGGGAGACAAATGGTGCTTGTATGCAAAAAGACTTTTTGTTAGTTTCTTCAAGTGTTTTATCTGAGAATGGGATAGGTTATTTCCCCCAGCTTGAATTAATGCATATCCCCCACATTCCAAGTCAGCATTTAGCATGAACCCCCCACATTCCAGCTTATATCCTCCCTGAATATCCAAAGCCTACAGAGTTTATACTTCTCAATTGGCTTTCTAGGCATATTTGGATATAAAATAAATTTGGATTTGTGCACAGACTATATTACATCTGCTTCTTTCAGTCCTCCATTTATAAAGGACTCCAGCAAGAGGACCAATACCCACCCTAGACTCACTGAAGCTATCCAATCAAAGACCCCAAATTGAATCCAATTCAAGTTCTCAAGCCCACAGGAATGAATTAGCTCCAAGAATATGTGATCTTTCCTGGGCTCCACATAAAGTTTCAAAGTGCCCCAACATGAAGGCCAGTTTCTTTCTCTTGCCTAGTATTTTATTGTTGATTGGTTTTATATTAAAACTCTTCTCTGACACTTAGAATTGGCTGTATTTAATTGATCAAATTTTTCCAGTTCTTCATCTCATTCTAGCCCTGGATATTTGGTATAAATTTTAAGATTGTACTATTTGTGTAATTATTTCACCCCAAGAAAAAAGATTCTTTCCTAGTTCCTTCTGTGAGAATATTGATCTGTTCTGTTTTTGTTTGTTTTTTGTTATTTTTGTCTCTATAGTTTTTTACACACTCCTTTCATTGCCTCCAGCTGTTTTACATGATATGCAAAATCTTGGAGGATGGTCACCTCAGAAAGGACTTTCTGAAGTCAGTATTTCCAGTCAAATGAGGACCAGAGACTCACAAAAAGGGCTCAGACCAGCCCCAATGAGCCCTGGAGAGAGGTACGGGGAATACACCAGAAGCCTTTTTCACAACTCGGTGAAGCTTGAATTCCTGGCCTGCCAAAAATATGGCACTCTTTAGAAAACTGTTCCCTGCAACCCTAAGGAGGTATTGTGTCTTTAAACCTTAAATGCCTTCCTCCATGTCAGCAGTGGGGTTGAGTCAATGGCAGTGGCTGTCCTTGTCTGGGTTAGTTAAAACAGCAGCTCAGAACTAGAACTCAGTGATCAAAACTTGCTGATGAAAAGATATGCTCAACCCCACCATTCTTGGGGTAGACTTCCATGTTCCTCTCCACCCACAACAGCCAGCCAGGGACCAGATCCTAAGATAGCCCATATCATGAATGGGGGATGGGTGCCAGCTGTCTCTGCAGAGTGAGTTACTCAGTATTTTTTAAAATTGATAAAATTGTAATTAGACTGTGTAGTGTTCTTTTTTAACAAGTCAATTTTATTTATACATATTAATAAAGCTTACAATTCATACAAAATATAAAAACAGTGGAATTTGGTATGATCCCATAGTTGTGCATTCATCACTTCAATCATTATTGGAGCATTTCCATTATTTCAGTAATAATAAAAAACAAACAAGAAAATTCCTCACCTCTCAACCTCTCTATGATTCCCCTGCTGTACATAGTTGCTATTTCTGGCTACTCTTGCACAATTATTTATTAGTTTATTAAGTTGTTTTTTTTGAGATGTACTCACATACACTATGATCTATCCAAGTGTATAATCAATGGCTTTTATTATAATCATAATGTTGTACATACAGTTTTTAGCACAATTTCTCAGCCTTTTCCATACACCATTCTCTGGATGCCGTATAATGCTCCTTTGGCCTCCTGAGCTCCAAAACAGTTGTTACAGACAGTGTCTGACTCTTCAATCTATAACAATCTACTGCTAGTAACAGACACACTGTGTTGTTGTTTAAAATTCTCCCTCAGTTCTATTCTAAACTCATAGTTCAGTTTATTTTATTGCCCTCAACCTGTCATAACCAGAAGCAAAACACCAGAACTTTAAATTAAAACTCAACTACACTTGTCTAAAGGTTTGTTTATTCATACTCTTTTGCTGAAGGACTCATATGTATATATAAATCAATAAGATAATCTGTGCAGTTTGACTGCAATATTAGAATCCCATGACCCTGTAATTCCTGAAGGAAGTGATGTATATTTTCTGAATAATTTAGAGAAATGTTGACCTTTTCAGCTATTTTTTAAAAAATGAACAGTTCTTCCTTTTAACTAATTTATGAATTAATCTTTTGTGGAGGAGCAGGAGCCTGTAACCACCCCCACCCAAGAGGAAAATTCCACAGCCCCCTAACCGCCTATATCTAGCTTCTGTAACAAATTTGCTTGACTGTAAAACCTTATCTCAAGGCCTCCTCCTGTAGAAAGTGTCATCAGCCCCTGCCAAAAGGCCAACCTGACCCAGACCCTTGTAAATAACAAGAACTCCCCAACTGCTTGTCTCCCCTGATAGAATTCCCAGCGCTTGATTAACCGCAAACACCTGCTTCTGTATGTGCTTGCTTGCTGAGCTACTGCCCCCCACCCTGAAACTAAAGGCCTATATAAGCAAACTCCCCCCCATGACTCAGGACTACTCTCCCCTCTGCTTAGGACAAGGCAGGTGCCGTGCAGCTAATAAAGCTCTCAATTGGAACTTTTGAGTCTGAGTCTGGTTAATTTCACTAGTCTATAACACTTCCTGAATTCACTGGTTTCTGAAACTGGTCTTAAGCAAAGGTCTGATATCTAGGCAATTAATAGAGACTGTATAACCCTGTCTAAGAAGACACTTCAAAGTGAATTAAACTGTTTTTCACTTGAGAGAAACAAACAATTCCCACCAAACCCTGAAAATGTATGTCACATTGGACCTCCCAGGACAACTCCACATTTTAGTAGAGCTTTAAAAAAGTTGTATTGGCTCTTCTGAAAGACTCTCAATGGACAACATCATCACCACCTATACCTGGAGAACAAGTGGTACATTTTTACTTCAGTAGCAGAGAATGTAACTACCAATTTCTATTTATCTGTAAAGAATATTTTTTAAAGATTTTTTTCTCTCCACTTCCTGCCCCCTGTCCTCCCGCCCCCCCGCCCCAGTCATTTGTTCTCTGTGTCCATTTGCTGCGTGTTCTTGTTTTTGTCAGCTTCTGTTGTCAGCGGCATGGAAATCTGTGTCTCTTTCTGTTGTATCATCTTGCTGTGTCAGCTCTCCATGTGTATGGTGCCATCCCTGGGCAGGCTACACTTTCTTTCATGCTGGGTGGCTCTCCTTACAGGGCACAGTCCTTGCACGTGGGGCTCCCCTACATGGGGGACACCCCTGCATGGCAGGTCACTCCTTGCACACATCAGCACTGCGCATGGGCCAGCTCCACACAGGTCAAGGAGGCCTGGGGTTTGAATTGTGGACCTCCCATGTGTTAGACAGACACCCTAACCAGTGGGCCAAGTCTGCTTCCCTGTAAAGAATATTTTAAGAGACTCTGAAAGAGCAGAGTAACTAAGGATGAGAAGATTTAAGAGTATCTAAAATTTAAATAATAAATCTTTCTCACAAAATTTATCTCCTTAAAAGAAAGATACTAAATAACTTATATGTGAATACCCTACTTATATTTTGAAAAATCAGATATTTTTATTTAAGTGAAGGTGGAAATGAATTAAAATATGAAGGATAGAATTAAATAACCAGCTATATAGCCATTTCAAATTACATTAAAACCTAAATATGAACTATAAACAGAAGTGAAATTTTCCTACAATGAAGTGAATATTCACTAAACCCCATCCCCTCCCCAAATAGGTAAATTACATTAAGGAGAAGAATTCTACATGGACTGAGATACTTTTACACTTCAATATGTATAAAAACATAAAAAGAAATTTAATGTTGCCAAAATACTGTCTGAGCTTTTAGGGTTACATAGTTAGAAATATATAATTCTACTCTTACAAACAAGTCAACTAGGAGAAATAAGTTAGCATAATCATTTGAACTGGCTGTCTACATATTGGGCAGGCCTTATTTTGCTTTTTGTTTTTTTAGCTTTTTTGAACATGTAAAACAAACCATAAGATGTCCTTTTTTTTTGTCATGGATGATACAGTCAATTTTAGGTCACAAGGTTCAATGGCACAAAGATGGAAACTAGATTCCATGCATTTCTCTTTATCTTGTGTTTCATTCTTCTCAAACTCTCTGACAGCTTTAATTTTTTATTTTTAAAGAAGCTTTAGATTATATAAATGTTTAATAAAAAATATAGGGGATTCCCATATTCCCCAACTCCTCACCCTAACCCTCCCACACTTTCCCACATTAACAACATCTTTCATTAGTTTGGTAAGTTTGCTACAATTGATGAACACATATTGAAGCACTGTTATTAACAATGTACTGTAGTTTCTATTATAGCTTCCACTCTGCCTTACCCAATTTTATAGGTTATGACCAAATGTAATGGACTGTATCTGTCATTGCAATGTCATGTTGGACAATTCCAGTGCCCCAAATGTCCCCATAGTATACCTATTCTTCCCTCTCCCTCACCTCAGAACCTCTGTTGGCCACCACCTTTACATCAATGATAAAAGTTCTTCCATTACTAGAATAATGTTAAGTCTACAATAGAATAATACTAAGTCTACTTTAGTCCATTGTTCACTCCCCAGTCTTGAGGATTTCGGGATGGTGATCCCACTCTGCTTCTACTGGAGAGGGGGCTTAAAATCCCAATGGGCAGATGGCTGACAATTTCTTGACTGGTATAAATGTTGCTACTAGAAGTTGATGGCTGAGAATAGCCCTCATTTTCTTGGGATTGGGAGGCTTGTGTGATTTTATTATTTTCCTCTATGTCATTTTTCTGAAATCAGGAACATTAAAGCCCTCATCTACATGTGTTGAGTTTTCTAGTATGGCTTTCCCAGGTATTTTCCCTTTATCATTTCTTTTATCTTCAGGAAGCCAATTCTCACATCTGTTGTAATGCATTTCCACAAGGGGAGGATACATTTCATTGCATGAAGTACATTTCCCACAGAGAACTAAGGAAATTTCAGGATCTTCTTCAGATGAGTCTGTATCACTCTCCGCTGCTTGATATACAATAACTTGATAAACCTGATCATCTTCATATGAGAGTTCTTGTCCTTCTTCGTTAATCTTCTGAATCAAGAGATTCAACTTCAAATTATACACTGAATTGATCTGAAACTGAATCCTGATTCAACCAACCACCAGAATGTTCACTTATACCAGCATCAAGATCCAGATCCGATAGTCTCCATGGATTCACTCCTACAGAATCTTTTACCCCATATCTTCCTTATTATACATAGAGCAAGACTTTCATCAGAGGAAAGGTAAATGCTAGCAGATTTGTGGTGCTTTCTCTGTTGTCTACCAGCTAAGTCTTCTGAATTTTCTGTCTCACTAATTACTCTCCTTTTAGATGAAGGTCTAAAAATCAAATTTGAGGATGAAGGTTTCTCCTCCTACACCTCTTGCACAGGGTCCCTTTGATGGCTGCCATCTTTTTTTTTTAAGATTTATTTTATTTCTCTCCCCTTCCCTCTCCCCTGCCCCAGTTGTTTGTTCTCTGTGTCCATTTGCTGTGTGTTCTTTGTCCGCTTCTGTTGTTGTCAGCAGCATGGGAATCTGTGTCTCTTTTTTGTTGCATCGTCTTGTTGTGTCAGCTCTATGTGCATGTGGCACCATTACTGGGCAGGCTGAACTTTCTTTCATGCTAGATGGCTCTCCTTTTGGGGTGCACTCCTTGTGCATGGGGCTTCCCTACACGGGGGGCACCCCTGCATGGGGCAGCACTCCTTGTGCATATCAGTGCTGCACATGGGCCAACTCCACATGGGTCAAGGAGACCCGGGGTTGAACCACAGACCTCCCATGTGGTAGATGGACACTATCCACTGGGCCAAGTCCACTTCCTGATGGCTGCCATCTTGAAGGTGACACCTGTTTTCACTTAGAGATGCACCTGAATCTGATGGTTCCTGCTAGTTGACTACTACCAAGTTTCTGTAGACATTTTCCTATGTTCTTTCACAGAGGAGCTTGACACTACAAACAACTCCCCTAGAAGATAATTTGAACAATATACAATATATTGTTGTTTCTCATCACTTGGTCATAATATAGTGATGAAGATAAAATATAATGTCTTTCATTGTGTGACTTTTTGTGCACCAACAGACTTTAGCAACTTCAGTAATGATTGTTTTGTTCTAACCAGGGTCTCTGGTTCTGAAACAGGAATCTGTGAGGTGCTCATAGCATATCAGTAGATAGATAATTGTTGGTAATGCACATTTGTCATGCAGGGTTGTTCATGCCTACAGTGGGATCTTTTGAGGCTCCCCAGTTCTGTTCACAGGGCACATGGAAGCCTTCGTGTCAATTTCACACCACTATTGTATTGACACATTAGTTTGGGAGTAGGAGATCCCTTGAGGCAAAAGCATCAGAACCTGAGCCAGAGGTTCTGACCAGAAAAAGGCTCAGCTTCTTGCTCCATCCCCCTTCCAGTCACACAGGGCAACACAAGCCCCAAACAAAAGGAACAAAGGTTGCTAATAGCCATGCTCCCCCCTTTTCCCATCTGTCCTCTTGATAGTGGGAGGCCACTGGGGCTGGGAAGCTAAATGTGGAGACCCCACAACCTCCTGAGAGCCCACATGGACCAGAACATTCTGCTTTGATGACCTGAGAGACATGCTTGCTGTCTCTACTAACGAAAAGGGAAGAAGATTAGAGTTCTTCTGTTTTACGTAAGCTCTTAGATGCTCTTATCTTTTTAAACAAAAGAAGCAGCATTTGGAAATGTACACACACATCTTGTCTATTCTCCTGTATGTAGCCAGAAATGAAGCAGTTGCCTACAGATAATAAAATGCTTCTTAGTTTTACTACTGTGTGGTTAGACTAGTAAGAGGATGTGTCTGTCCCCTTGAAGCTGGCCCATGGTCTGTATGAATGCCCAGAGCCTGGAGAAGCCTGGGTCTCCCACCCAGCTCTTCAGGGTGGCAATGACCCTCCACCCTGCCATTCTCCCCAGCCCAAGGCTGTTCTACTTATATGTCACCAGGTCCTTGTCTGGTCAGCATCCATGTGAAACACCCTTCTCCATTCTAAAAGATTCTAAAAAGGAATCTTGTGGCTCTTTTAATACTATTACTATGTATCAAAAGGTTTCTCTTCCTTTCTAGCATGGTATTTTTTGTTTGGGTTTTGTTTTTGTGCTGAAATGACAATTCTCTTTCTTGCTCAGTCAGCCTCCCATCTGTTCTGTATAATATACCATGGCCAGACTCAGTACAGGCTCAGCACACCAGTGTCTTCCCAGCTCATGTCCATGATAAAACAGCCCACTTCCCTAATTGGCTGACCAACCTTGTGGGTTTAAATTATGTGACACTAAAAAAAAAAAAAAAAAAAAAAAAATTATGTGACACTGACAATTTTCCCAAATTGAGTACATTCAGTTGTTCATATGACCCTCATGGTATTCACGATATATGTAGGTTCACAACATAAGATGATACATTATCAATATGATACCTAAATAATAGACTGCATATGTAACCATTTATAACAATGTAACTTCATCAAGAACTTCCCTCTGAAAGTTCTTTTTTTCAGATTTGTGCTAACATGGGGTCAGGGACTGATTCCACAGGCATCATGTAGACATCAGACAAGGTGGTTTTCAAGCACCATTTTTAAAAAGAAAATATTTATTTTGTCCCATAATGTTAGCAATGTATGTAATCTCTGTCACAAATCTCAGTCCAAGTCTAAATATTTTTAAGTTACTATGAACTTAGGGCAGCACTGGGCAGTTTAGCACTTGCTGAAATGTGTTCAGTGTTCAATTATATTTGTGCATATTCTTTACTGCACAAGGAAAACAACATTAATTTTCTAATTATCCAGAGAAAGTAATGTAAAGCAATGTTTTACTGAGAAATAAGAAATTTTTCTTGTTGTTTTTCAGGGGGTTAGGATTATTTTCTTTGCTCTATTTATTTTTAAAGTTCTTTTGCATTCTCCTTTTCATATATTTCCTTCATTTTACCAAAAGCTGTCCTTTATTCTTCAACCTTGCTCTTTTTGTCTTCTAAAAATGCCATATTTGCTTAATGAAACCTCAGGGAACTGATAATGCCTCATACACGCTGGATGTGTCACTTGTTTTTATTTTATTTGGTCATTAAATTTTTGTTTGGGGGAAGAGACATGCATGGCAACTGCATGGCATATTCCACTTACTAACTGCCCTCTCCACAAGTATGTCTGAAACATTTCTATAATTGTACAGAAGATGCAAGGAGTACATAGCTTCATTTATATCACAAAATCAAAGTTTGGGTTATTTTTCTTTTAATGTTTACAACTTATTTTCTCCATTTAAGGTGCTACTTCAAGAACTATGTGGTATTACAGAGAAAGTTGGAGATTAGTTTGAGGACTATTTATTGTTATACTCCTTGTCAATCCCCCACTGATTAAAAGAAAAATTGTTCCAGATAGCTTAGCTTATCTTAGGATGAGGTCTTGTTGGTATTTAAGAAAACCAGTCCATTCTTAGCTTTAAGCTTTCAGTTCTAAGAATAAGTGCATACAGCAGGAATTTAGAAACTTAAATGTGAGCTTCACTTATTGCAGTCATAGTTTCCTCATAAATTCTTTATCAGCTATTTCATGTGCATTAGAAATAACAAGCTGGGTTCCAGTCTGGTGAAGCTGCTGCTGGTTAAAGCAGGATGTGCAGATGCTACCAAGTGTGGCATCTGGACCCCACACTGTCATGAAGCCCGAGCCAGGGGAAAGGAACTGGAATAAAATCATTGCCTTTGTGAACATGGGAGCCTTTACTCAGCCTTATAAGGTGGGAAGGGAAAGCTAATATTAAAAATCAGCCTTGAAGGGTGGGTGCAACACCATTTGCTTTGTTAGGTGGCTTGGTGAACATTTTTGCATGTGGGTCTTTCTCTTTTTACAGAGTAGATCGAGGTCCAGCCAAGTTGACTATAAAGGAAGTCAGATATCCCATTAAATTGCTATGAATTAGGAATGTCCCATTGGAGATCACAGCCACCCTACATTATTCAGAGCAGCAGCACCTGTTTGCTGAGGGAGAAGGTTCTGTGGTGTCCTCATCACCTGCCACCTTGAGAGGCTGCTGTCTGCTCCTTTTTGGACAAAACTGCCACATCCAGCCCTTCCATTTCTCCCCAGTGTGCTTTGCTTTTAGAGTGGAAATTCACAGAATGAATTCCAGCCCTTCATTTGCATGGTTGTGGCATTGACTAGGCCTCAACTTCAGGGTCACGGTGGTCCAGAGGCACTGGTGGCTGTCTTGAGTGCAGTGGCCCTCACTGAGCACCTGCCATCCTGTCTTCAGTCCATGATAAGTGTTGCTGCTGGGGAACCAGAGCTGAGTCTAAGCACTTCACCCATCACACTGCATAGGACAGACACAGGATTTGAGTCCACATCTGGGAGCCCAGTGTCTGGAATTTCCCTTCCTGGGTGTTTCTCAGTCAGCTAACTAAAGTATTTAGAGCAAGCATGCCTATTTTAAATAAGCAGCATCTCTAATATTCATTGTGCTTTCTAGTATACATAGTATTAACTATAGTCCTTTGAGAAACGTGTATCTGCTGTTCACATCTTATTACAGCTACTTAAAAAGATAATCAGCTGTGCCAAAAATAGGGTGCTTTTGCTTTCACTTATTTTCTTAGAAGTTTAGGTATTGTTTGTTTAGCTTTTTAGTCAACAGTGTATTCAAATCAAGTTCTGGAAATATAAAATTACTGCCTTATATTACCTAATATAAAGGCATTCCATGAAGTTTGAAACAAGCTAAAAAGACACTGAAGTTCTTCTTCCTTATAAAGCTTCAATAATTTTCCTGATGAAATTAAAGAGTGTGGTTGAAGACAGTTCATCCAACTTTTTCTTTCTGGGGAAATGTGGTCTCTTGCCTTTACACTTTTAGAAAAAGGGTCATATTTAAGTAGGTTGGTAAAGTTGTGGCTGTGGTTAGGAGACACCAGTGCATGAGCCTGCCTGTCAGCCTGCAATAAACATAGCCTTGTTCCTCTCTGAGTGATTTAAACTACACAGAAGGCCATTAGAAGGCTCTCTGGAGCCATCGGGCTTCTGTCTTCTCTTCTAAAACTGCTGAGCTCATGAACCTGTATAAATAGCACTTATTTTGTTTGTCACTGACATAAGGGAGGTTGAATGGGAGGCTGGGTCATGACAAGACTGGGAATCTTAGGGCACAGAATATGCAGAGGGCTTTATGATGATCATGGTGTTTGCATGTCAGGGGCACTGTGGACCTCTGCTTAGGCAAGGGGTTCCTGGGAACCTGAGTCCTGCACCCTCTCCCCCATCACTTCCACCTGCACACACATCTGTGGCTCAGTGACACCCTGCAAGTGGGGTCTGGGGTTGGTGTGCTGCTCTGCTAGCTACTTCAGGGGTAACTCCTCTCCTGTCTGCCTTTTCTTCACACAGAGAACCTGCAGTTTTGGAGGATTTGACCTGACAAACCATTCTCTACACATGGGCAGTAGTAATGCCTCCCCAGTGGTGAGTGCAGTCAGAAGGAGACCAGTGGTTTATACTGGAGGGATGTGGTTGGCAAGGGCTTGAGACCAGTGCTTAGAGAATAGAGGCCCTGTGAGCAGGTGGTCCTCTATGGCCCTCATGCTCCTCCTTGCTCCATGGGAGTAAGTGAGAGCTCCCCCAGCCTGGTCTTCTCCCTGGAGGCAGCCACTTCCCCAGGGGCTTTTGTCACTCTCCTCAAGCAGTGGATCCAGGTGCCTTTGGTCTGTGCAGAGAACACCAAATGGAGCATGGCTGAATGGAGACTGAGATTTCCCACCAAGCCTCTGGGCTCCTGTGGACTCTCTGCCTCCTTCATGGTCCAGTCCCCACTCACAGGGGGTTCTGCTTCTGGACCTCAGCCCCAGAGGCTGCTGGGTGCCCAGCTTGCTCCCTAAAGGCCGCTCTCTCAGGGCCCAAGTGTTTAGGTGAGCTTTCTGTGCAGCTTTGGAAAAACATGCATTTTGTCATGAAACTGAAATTTAGATTACCTACTTTATATTTGTTAGCATCATATATGACACAAGAAGAGTCCAAGAAATTCCTGGGAGAAAAACTATTTTATTTGGATGTCAAATTTTATTATTTTGTAAACCCATAATTTTATGTAGTGATGCTTTTAAAAAATGAGAGAAAGTATGATTTTTTTTTCCTTTCTCAGGAGAAAGTGTTTTTTTAAGCAAAACAGAATGAGTGCTGACCACAGTCTGCCTTTTCAGACTAGGAAATTCAAACCTAGAAGAGCCAATACCCTGGGTCACCTGATGCTGGCTTTGCTGGCTTGCCTTTTGTTCTCCTGGGAAGGGTTACCTGGACATTAGTCCATGTAAGCCACTATTGGACTGATGAAGTGCAGTCCCCTTGGGATTTTTGTTGTTGTTTTTGTTGTCTGAGGTACCAAGGCCAGGGTTTGAACCAGAGACCTCATATGTGGGAAGCTGGAGCTCAAACACTGAGCCACATAGGCTTCACTGAATTGATTGTTTCTTTTGTTTTTCTTGTTGTTTGTTTTTCTTAATTTTTTAGGAGGCATGAGGCAACTGAACCCAAGATCTCCAATGTGAGAAGTGGACACGCAACCACTTGAGTCACATCTGCTCCTAATAATGTTATTTAAACTAAGGGTTTTATCTTGATGCCAAGGAAAAGTATGGAAAATTGGCTTTTGAGGAAGATAACAAAAGCATAAAAACAAAATTGTAAATATAGATAAAAGCACAAGGGTGTCAATTAAACAAGGGAATTTTGGTGTAATGAAATTAAAAAAAATATTTTGACACATCTTCACCTTGTCCTGACTTAGTCATTTTGAGCAACCACCTGAGTAAACCCTTCCCTGGGTATAACCACAACTAGCAACACCTGCACCTTCACAGGTATGGATGATAAGAGCTAACCTCAGCTTCTATGATCAGCCTCTGCCACTTCTTTTCAATTGCCCCCTTGCCCCTGCAGCTCTTTCCTGCTGCATAATTTATTTGCAAGGCATCAATTTCCATATGGCTTGGATGATAAGAAGCTGCTCTCAGCTTCTCCACATGGCCTTAGTCACATCTGCTTTTTGTACCATATATTGTGAAATGGCCAGGCCCAGGATCCATTGGACAAGAGCCTGGAATAATCATGTGCTCCAACCTGCCCTTTCATGAACCCTCACAGGAACTTAGATTAGGTAAACTGGGACCTGCCATGCCAAGATTCTCCATTCTCCCCCTCCAGATTCTTTGATGTTATGAACCTCTCATTTCATGCAATCTTGCTGGGTATCTGTGTTTGTACCTCATCACCAAAAAATCTTCCCCATAATCTACAAAACACTTGGCTGAATGTTCTTGTTCTGCGATCTTGGCAGTAGCTGTCCACATCAGATTCACACACAGTGTCAGCTGCTTCTGGATTATTTTGGTTAATTTTAATATTGGATCATATACCATTTCATATACCCACCTTGGAAGTGACATCAGTTTTAGCTGCATGTGTTATACCCAAGTCTCATTTCCTTCTAATTTGACAGCTATCTGTGAAGTTATTAAAACCTGATAAGTTTATTTCAAGTAGGTCAGAGATTGGTTTTTCATTGTTTTCTTTGCCATCAGTTTTCAGGTAGTGGGATGTTGTCTTTAGGTGGTAGAGGGTCAGTAAATCTTCAATAACTTAAAAAAAAATCCCTGAGGATATTCCACTGATTTCCTACAATCCTGAAAAAACCTCACTTCACTTTATTGGATCCTGTTTTAGTTAACCAAGGCTGATGAAAACAATATTTCCCCAAATGAGTTGGCTTTTCCAAAGGGGGTTTATTGACTTGCAAGCTTACAGTTGTGAAGCTGAGAAAAGAGTCCAAATCAAGACATCTTCTGGCAATGCTCTCTCATCAAAGATCAGCTGTGGGTGATCCTGGACTCTTCTGACATATGGGAAGTTACATGGTGTCATCTGTCAGTCTCTGCTTTCTCCACTGGACTCTGTTGCTTTCAGTTTCTGGTTTCTCTCAGTTTCTGAGCATTTCACTCTGAGCATCTGTGTCTGTCTCTTTCCATACGGACTCTAGTAAGAGGATTAAGTCCCACCCTGGGGCATGCCTTACAGAAGTAATCTAATCAAAGAGTCCCATTTACA
Source organism: Dasypus novemcinctus (assembly GCF_030445035.2). Taxonomy (NCBI): domain Eukaryota; kingdom Metazoa; phylum Chordata; class Mammalia; order Cingulata; family Dasypodidae; genus Dasypus; species Dasypus novemcinctus. The sequence goes on along the minus strand of NC_080693.1, from coordinate 3,716,383 downwards.
ATAGGTCCACTCCCACAGGAATGGATTGGCTCTAAGGACATTATTCTCTGGGATCCATCCAGCATCAGACTGTTACAGATACTCTCTAGTGAACTGTTCCCCATACATGGGCTGCCCTATAATTACCTCTGGTGGGATCAGTGGTGTTTGTCTGATGGCATAGACCTCAGGGCCATGAGGACCAAAGGGAATGTTTTGGCCAAGACAGCACCAGTGAATCAGTATTTAAACTTTAATTTAAATATCTCATGGATTTATTCTACCTTACCATAGGTGTTGGATGGTATGGGCAATGGGTGATTTGCTGGATGGGAACCACTTGACAAAAACTTTAAATATATATATATATATTTATTTACATTTTTAAAAAAGATACTTAGATTACACAAATGTTTATTGACATGCTTTTTTATAACCTTTCCAGTGAAATGAGTTTGAAGCTTGCTTGAGAGTTCAAAGGGTATCCCTGCTTTGGAAAACCATTTTCTTTTTTTCCCCTACAGTTAAAGCATTCTTATTTTGACAAGAGAATACCTCAACCCATTCTTAATACCTGTAAGCCATAAAGTACATATAATTATAATCCATTGAAAGAACTGGCTGGTAAAGCCCTTCAGCTGATGTTCTAATAGTCCAGTTGTGGAGGTTAAGTTTATGGAGATATATATATTAATTTTGCCTAGATTACAAGCCTGTCATGTATGAATCTGGTTACAGATTTTTTAAAGTACCTTATCAAAGACTGCCCACCAATATATTTCCTTGTCCTTTTTCATTTTTTGCATTCTGTAATGGGTAATTTCATGGAGTGCTCACATGTAGTTCCTTCTAGGGACGCTAGGGCAAACAGGGCACCATCCAGCACTTCCTAGATTCTATCCCCAGAATTTAATTGGTGACCCTACCGACTCTATTTTTCTTTTTCAAATACAGAAACACTTTCCTAACTGTGAGCTAACTCATTTGGAGAGGGCTTATGAGGGACATTATACAAGGAAAATGTTTTGCTGTCTCCACATATTGTTGAGCTGCTAGGTTGGCATTTTTTCCCTAAGTTTTGTGAGTGTGAACTTCCATTTTTATCACAGCATTTTTTCTTTGTTTTACCTTTTCCTTAGGTGATAGAAATACCTATTATTTCAGGTATTTACCATTTTTTATTTGGTTCCTAATGACTTCAGGAAGTCCATTTGTTTTCATAAACTTCCAAAATCATGAATTACTCCAAACACATATCTATGATCAGTATAAATATTGTGATTTTCTTTTAGCTAAATAACTTCCTCTATTTAAAAGTTTTACCACAGCTCACTAGGGCATGGTGAGGCCAGGGACTTGTTGACCAGTAATTGCATCTACTGTAGTGGTTACTTCATAGTTTGCCTCATAATGATCTGTTTCTGTTTTATGGTAAGACACATCTAAAAATATGATCTAAGGCAGGTTTATCAAGGATTTTTATGTTGTTTTTAGTTTAGTTTTGTTTTCGTGTGTGTGTGTTTTGTTTTGTTTTGCTGTATTTTTGGTAAATCTGGTCCTGGGGATAATAATTGAGAAAAAGGAACCTCACAATCTTGAGAATCATATTTTTCAGGCATGAGCAACAGAGTACTGGATTTAAAGTATCACAATAGAGAATTTGGATATTTTAAGGAGAGAGCAGTATGATTTCAAAAAAGGTCAGTCTGTGAGTTGACATATGCTGGGTTTTTCTTGAGATTAGTAACCAGCAAATCATGGGCTCTATTAACTAAAAAGTATGTCCCCTGCCCAAGTCAGCTGACACCTCATGTAATGTTGCAACCCCAGCTACTATCCTTTCACAGCTGAATATGATATAACTACTGCATCCAATTAAAGACTGGAATATTCTATAACTTTTTCCCTGTTGGAGGCACTGTGAGGCACAGTGGTCTCACAAGGAGAGACATGCTGTTTCCATGGCTATGCTTACAACCTAAGGAATGTGGTAATAAAGAGTTCCCAGTAAACAGGAGGAAGCTGTTAAAGGCTGAAAGAAAAGATGAGCACATACCTTTTGTAGTAAATTGAATACTTAGACTTTGTACCTTGAGAAAAGATTTTTTTAATTCCTTAGACTATGAGTAATGCTGATAGTTAACTGCATGTTGTTGCTTGTTCTCATGTAGACTGGGGTATATATAGAACCCCTTGTAAACAATAAAGTTGTCTGATAAGTCTCTACTCACAGACCCCGTGATCCCAGCTCTCTCTCTTTCTTCCTCTTTCATTCATTCTTTTTTCTCTTTCTTTCATTCCCAATACCTTCAGGCCCAAATTTCCAACAAATGGTGCCCAATGCAGGGCCCAAAGAAGTGAGTCTTCCAAAACAGTTTTGGGACCCACGGAAAGGACTCCTATGAAGGTCGTGAATGACGTCCAAAGCAGTGTGACTCATGTCTTCTTTTAGGTAAGTAACATTTCCAGGAAGTCATCAGGGTAATGGGTATTCAAACGGGAAGTGTAGAAGAATATTTGCAAGTGTTAAAAACTTTGTTGAAAGCTAGTGGGGTGCCTGTAAAAAGTTGTGAGTTAATTGAATTATTTGCTTTAATACAAAAGCATTGTGGTTGGTTTCAGCCTCAGGGGCATAATGTTTTAAATTTGAAACAGTGGAGATGTGTAATGAAAGCTTTACAGAGAGCAAATCAAAGAGGGGAATCCATTCCTTTTATCTGTGTGAGTTTTGTGCCAGCAAATTACTGCCACCTTATGTCCTTTACAATCAGAGGAAGATGACAAAGAAGAAATTACTATATTTTCAAAACCCATAGACAAACAGAAAGTGGAGGGCCATTTGAAAGAAATAAATTCTGAGCCAAAAAGGCAGAGGAGAGACTCCTGGCTTTATGCCTAGTCCTAGTACTAACCCTTTTATAGTTAAGAAAATAACTGTCTACTCTAATGAAATATGCAGTCTCCATATATCATCCAGGTCTTTTTTTTTTTTTTTTTTAGATTTATTTTTATTTATTTAATTCCCCTCCCCTTTCCCGGTTGTCTGTTTTCTGTGTCTTTTTGCTGCGTCTTGTTTCTTTGTCCGCTTCTGTTGTCGTCAGCGGCACGGGAAGTGTGGGCGGCGCCATTCCTCGGCAGGCTGCTCCCTCCTTCGCGCTGGGCGGCTCTCCTCATGGGTGCACTCCTGGCGCGTGGGGCTCCCCTACGCGGGGGAAACCCCTGTGTGGCACGGCACTCCTTGCGCGCATCAGCACTGCACATGGGCCAGCTCCACACGGGTCAAGGAGGCCCGGGGCTTGAACCGCGGACCTCCCATGTGGTAGATGGACGCCCTAACCACTGGGCCAAAGTCCGTTTCCCATCATCCAGGTCTTTATCCTAGCTTATATACAGTTCAACCTAATGCACCTGTTGAGCCAGCAATTATGGCTGCCCCAGTATCAACACCTGGAATCTTTTCAGATATAGCAGATGCTTTACCCTATGTTAAAAAGATAGTTGTGGGTAGGAGGCAAGATGGCGTCTGAGTGAGTGCACCTTATAACCTCTCCTGCAAAGAAGCGGCTAAGTAGGGTTGGAGTCCTGCTGGACCAGTCTGTTTTGGGTGTTTGAAGGGAAGGAGGTGTCTGGACATTGATTTGGTGGGATGGTGACAGAGGAGATTCTTGGAAGAGATAGAATTTTGGGTCTCTTTCATGGAGGTCGGGGTTGTGAGTGGGACCCTTCCCCCTGGGGCTGGCAGCCCGGTGGCAGTGATTCCTGGAGGCTTTGCTTTGCTGGGGAGTTCCCAAGCCCTGAGCAGACTGTTTTGGGGGCGTGCATGGTGGAAGGTGTCTGGAAGTCAATTTGGTGAGAAAGTGACGGAGGAGATTCTTGCAAGAGGTGGAATTTTGGGTTTCTGATTCAGAGGTCAGATGTTCTGGCTGGAGCCCCTCCCCCTAGGGCTGGTGGCTGGGCCGTGGTGATCCCTGGGATCTTTGTTGTGTGGGGTGTTCCTAAACCTGAGCAGGCTGTTTCGGGGGCTTGCATGGCAGGAGGTGACTGGATGTCAATTTGGTGAGACAGTGACAGAAGAGATTCTTGCAAGAGGTGGAACTTTCAGTTTCTGACATGGAGGTCAGAAGTTTTAGGAGGAAACCTTCCACCTAGGGCTGGCAGCCTGTCTGGGGTGGTCCCTGAACTCTTTGTAGTGCAGCAGCACACCCAGCAGGCTGTTTCAGGGGCTTGCAGGGCAGGAGGTGTCTGGATGTCGATTTGGTGAGACAGTGACAGAAGAGAATCTTGTAAGAGGTGAAATTTTGGGTTTCTGACACAGAGGTCAGAGTTTGCAGGTGAGGCCCCTCTCCCTAGGGCTGGTGCCCAGCTGCAGGGATCCCTGAAGGCTGTGTTGCACTGCAGTGCTCCCAGGCCCCCTGTTAGCTGGATGCATGGTTCCCAGGTCTGTGTCCCCTAAACCCTGGTGGCCCACACTCCAGAGACTCACACACCTTGAGTCTGCAATATCAAAGGCTTCCCATCATTGAATCCACCACACAATGAGGTCCACTGAGGTCTTTGATTATCCTAGCCCTCAGCATTTCTGTTTTTGTTTTTTTTTCTTGTTCTTTTTTTGTCTTGGTTGCTAATATTGCATTATTTCCTGGTCTTTTCTCCCATTTTATCCCCCAAGGTCCTTTTTTGTTTATTTAGGTTTTTTTTCTCCTTTTCTTTTTCTTGCTTGTTTCCCTCCCTTTTCTTTGCCCACCCTCTTTTTTCTTTTCTCTCTTTTTCTTCTTATTTTATTATATTTAATTTATATAATAGGAGCTGCAGGGAGCACTTCACATTTGTGTTTCCTCATCCTCCATTTCCTCTTTTCTGTGTGAATTGATTTTGGCCACCTACACTATCCGCTTTCCCCCACATCTTGTTATCCTCCACCATCTACTGGCTCCCTTACAGTCCATCTCCCTTTCTTTGGCCCCCAAATTGTCTGACTTTTAATTTGTAATACCTTTGTTCTGTTTTCTGTCTTTTATCCAATCTTTTTTTTAATTTATGCCTTGAGTTTTATTAAATGCCTGAATCCTGCCTCTTTTTCTGTTCCCAGTTCTGACAAGGTGATAATAACTAGCTGAAAATGCAAATCCAAGCAATCTAGCAAAGCGACCCTACCAAAACACGTTAAAAAATGATTTGGGGTAAAGCCCTTAACTCCTTCCTCTTGGCCTCCATCCCTCTCCTGATTCATTTTCTTCCTGTCCTCTGGTCGTGAAGTCACCTTCCAACTCCCCACTCCACCACACACACCCTACCCCCATTTCTTGATTCCAACCCCTGTTCTTGCACATTGCTTAACCACTATCAGAGAATGATGGCTCATGCACCTGCCTGAGAAACTTCCCAAACCGGGCCTCCCAGCTCTCTCCAGGATCGCACAGCTCACACCCACTGGGGTAACTCCGGAATGCAAAGCTATCCAATCTTGATATTATGGTCTTTCTTTTCTCTTTCCCTCTCTCATTAAAACACTGGCTTTTTTTTTTTTTTTTTTTAATTTTTTTATTTTTTATTGACTTTGTAATAATATTACATTAAAAATATATATGTGAGGTCCCATTCAACCCCACCCCCCCACCCCCCCTCTCCCCCCCCCCCAACAACACTCGTTCCCATCATCATGACACATCCATTGGATTTGGTAAGTACATCTTTGGGCACCTCTGCACCTCATATACATTGGTTCACATCATGGCCCATACTCTCCTCTATTCCATCATGTAGGCCCTGTGAGGATTTACAATGTCCGGTGATTACCTCTGAAGCACCATCCAGGGCAGCTCCATGTCCCTAAGACGCCTCCACCTCTCATCTCTTCCTGCCTTTCCCCATACCCTTTGTCCATTATGTCCACTTTTCCCAATCCAATGCCACCTCTTCTATGTGGACACTGGATTGGTTGTGTCCATTGCACCTTTATGTCAAGAGGAGGCTCAGATTCCACCTGGATGCTGGATGCAATCCTCCCATTTTCAGTTGTAATCACTCTAGGCTCCATGGCGTGGTGGTTGTCCTTCTTCACCTCCATCTTAGCTGAGTAACACTGGCTTTTTAATTCATACTCTATTCCTCCCATATTCAGTTGACTGTCTCATTATAGATACTCTATTTACTGCTATAACTCAACACAACTTACATGAGTCTAATATCCATTCTCCCAGATCTCACATTTATGCTCTGTTAACATTTATTACCAATATTACATTACACACTTTCTTTTCTTACTCATTTTGTTTTCCCTGGCCCTAATATTTTCTTTCAAAGTGAACTTAGCCAGCAACAAGAACACAGAATAAGAAGAACAAAGTGACAAAGTGAAGACATAGCACTTATGCAAGAACAACTAATTAATCCCCAAGACTAGACAAAGAAGCTAAGGAACTGATTAAACCCGTCAAGATAAAATGACCAGACAGCAACAAAAAACTACAAACCAAACCAGTAATCAGGAAAACATGGTTGAATCCAATGAACAAACTAAAAACTAGGAAGAGGAGTGGAACTTGGACAAGTAATCAAAGATCTCAAAACACATATTAAAGACCAACTTAATGAAGTAAAGGAAGAGATTAACAATATGAAGAAAACACTTGGAAAGGAAATTGCAGACATATGCAAAAAGATAACAGATATGATGGGGATAAACGCCACAGTTCAATAAATCAAAAATATACTCTCAGCAAATAGCAGCAGATTAGAAGAGGCAGAGGAGAGAGAATTAGCGACCTGGAAGACAATATATCTGAAATCAAACAGATAGTAGAATTGATCGATAAAAAGATAGAAAAAATCCAGCTAGGACTTAGGGACCTGAATGACAATGCAAAACACACAAACATACGTATTTAGGCATGCCAGAAGGAGCAGAGGAGGGAAAAGGGACAGAAGGAGTCTTGGAGGAAATAATGGCTGAAAACTTCCCAAATCTACTGAGAGAGATGGATGTACATGTCAAGGAAGCACAACGCACCCCAAACCATAAATCTCAACAGACCCACCCCAAGACATATACTTGTCAAATTATCCAATGCTCAAGACAAAGAGAAAATTCTAAAAGCAGCAAGAGAAAAGAAAACCATCACATACAAGGGAGGCTCCATAAGATTAAATGCTGATTTCTCATCTGAAACCATGGAGGCAAGAAGGCAGTGGTATGATATAGTCAAGGTATTAAAAGAAAAAAAAATTTCCAACCATGAATACTCTATCCAGCTAAACTAGCACTCAAAAATGATGGAGAGCTCAAAATATTTGCAGATTAACAGAAACTGAAAGAGTATGCCAACAAGAAACTTCCCCGTCAAGAAATTCTAAAGGGAGTTCTGCAGGAAGAAAGGAAAAAACAGGACAGGCAGAGTTGGAGGAGAGTGTAAGAGCAACAAAAAAGACAAAAAGAGAAGAAAAAACAAACAAAATATGACAAACACAAGTCCAATTAGAATATGGCTAACTTAAATAATTCCTTGCAAGTAATAACACTGAATGTCAATGGATTAAACTCACCTATCAAAAGACTCAGACTGGGAGATTGAATAAGGAAATATGGCCCATCTATATGCTGTCTACAAGAAACACATCTTAGACCCAGAGACTTATGGAGGTTGAAAGTTAATGGTTGGAAAAAAATCATACAAGCAAACAATAACCAAAAAAAGGCAGGAGTAGCTATATTAATATCAGACAAAATAGACTTTAAATGCGAAACAATTGTGAGAGACAAAGAAGGATACTACATATTAGTGAAAGGGACAATCTCTCAAGAAGAATGAACAATCATAAATATTTATGCTCCTAACAAGGGCGCCTCCAAATATGTGAGGCAAATGCTGGAAAAACTAAGTGAAAAAATAGATGCATCTACAATTACAGTGGGGGATTTTAATACACCACTCTCAATTCTGGACAGAATATCTCAAAAGAGAATCATTAAAGAAACAAAATATTTGAACAGTATATTAGAGGAGCTGGATCTAATAGACATATACAGATCATTATACCCAAACACAGCAGGATATACATTTTTCTCAAGTGCACATGGATTATTCTCCAAGACAGACCATATGCTAGGCCACAAAGAAAGGTTTAATGAATTCAGAAAGATTGAAATCATACAAAACAATATCTCTGACCACAGTGGAGTGAAGCTGGAAATCTGCAAGGGCCAGAGCACCAGATTTCACACCAAGATATGGAAATTAAACAACACACTCATAGAAAAACAGTGGGTCAAAGAGGAATCTCAAAAGAAATTAATAACTACCTTGAAACTAATGGAAATGATAACACAACATACCAAAACTTATGGGATGCAGCAAAAGTAGTACTGAGAGGGAAATTTATAGCCATAAATTCATACATCAAAAAAGAAGAAAGAGCTAAAATTGAAGAACTAGCTGCACATTTGGAGGAATTAGTAAAAAAAAAAAACAAAGTAACCCCACAGGAAGAAGAAAGAAAGAAAGAACAAAGATAAGAGCAGAACTAAATGAAATAGAAAATAAGAAAGCACTTGAAAAGATAAAACCAAGAGATGGTTCTTTGAGAAGATCAATAAAATTGACAAACCCTTAGCTAGACAAACAAAGAAAAAAAGACAGAAGATGTGAATACACAAAATAAGAAATGAGAAGGGAGATATCACCACTGACCCGACAGAAATAAAGACTATCATAAGAGGATACTTTGAAAAACTATATTCCAACAAAAATGATGATTCAGAGGAAATGGACAAATTCCTAGAAACACATAAGCAGCCTATATTGATGAAAGAAGAAATTGATGATCTCAACAAACCAATCACAAGTAAAGAGATAGAATCAGTCATTAAAAACCTCCCAACTAAGAAGAGCCCAGGGCCAGATGGCTTCACAGGTGAATTCTACAAAACATTCCAGAAAGAACTAACACCAATCCTGCTGAAATACTTCCAAAAAATTGAAACAGAAGGAATATTGCCTAACTCATTCTATGATGCCAACATTACCCTACTACCAAAGCCAAACAAAGACAAGTAAAGAAAGGAAAATTACAGACCAATTTCTCTAATGAACCTAGATGCAAAAATCCTCAACAAAATACTTGGAAACCGTATTCAACAAGACATTAAACGAATTATACACCATGGTCAAGTGGGGTTGATTCTGGGTACAAAAGGATGGTTCAACATAAGAAAATCAATCTAATACACGATATAAACAGATTTAAGGAAAAAAGTCACATGATTATATCTATAGATGCAGAAAAAGCATTTGACAAAATACAGCACACTTTCTTGATAAAAACACTCCAAAAGACTGGAATACAAGGAAATTTTTTGAACATGATGAAGAGTATATTTGAAAAACCCACAGCCAACATCATTTACAATGGTGAAATCCTAAAATCCTTCCTTCTAAGATCAGGAAAAAGACAAGGATGTCCACTCTCACCCCTTCTATTTAACACTGTCTTAGAAGAACTTGCTCAAGCACTGAGGCAAGAACCAGATACAAAAAGCATTCAAATTGGAAAGAAATCAAAATTTCATTATTTTCAGATGACATGATCCTACACATAGAAAACCCTGAGAGGTCTACAACAAAGCTTCTAGAACTCATAAATGAGTTTAGTAAAGTTGCAGGTTATAAGATCAATGCACAAAAATCAGTAGCATTCCTACACACCAATAATGAGCAAGCTCAGGAGGAAATCAAGAAGCAAGTACCATTTAAAATAGTAAATAAGAAATCAAGTACCTAGGAATAAATTTAACTAAAGATGTAAAAAACTTATTCACAGAGAACTACACAAGACTGTTCAAGGAAATCAAAGAAGACCTAAATAAATGGAAGAATATTGCCTATTCATGGATAGGAAGACTAAATATTATCAAGATGTCTATCCTACCAAAACTGATCTACACATTCAATGCAATCCCAATAAAAATCAACACAGCATTCTTTAAGGAACTAGAAAAACTAGCTATGAAATTTATTTGGAAAGGAAAGAGGCCTCAACTAGCCAAAGACATATTGAAAAAGAAAAATGAAATAGGAGGAATCACACTTCCTGACTTCAAAACATACTACAAAGCTACAGTGGTGAAAACAGCATGGTATTGGCACAAGGAGAGACACACAGACCAATGGAAATGAATTGAGAGTTCTGATATAGATCCTCATATATATAGTCATATAATATTTGATAAAGCCACCAAACACTCTCAACTGGGAGAGAATGGCCTATTCAACAAATGGTGCCTGGAGAACTGGGTATCCATATGTAGAAGAGTTAAAGAGGGTTACCATCTCACACCCTATATAAAAATCAACTCAAGATGGATTAAAGACCTAAATATAAGAGCCAAGACCATAAAGACTTTGAACAGCAGTGTAGGGAAGCATCTACAGAAACTTTTAATAGGAAATTGCTTCATGAACTTCACACCAAAAGGACAAGCAGCAAAAGAATAAATAGATAAGTGGGACTTCCTCAAAATTAAAGCCTTCTGCACCTCAAAGGAGTATGTCAAGAAAGTAAAAAGGGAGCCTACTCAATGCGAGAAAATATTTCATAACCATATATCAGATAAGAGACTTATAACTTATATATATAAAGAACTCCTATATCTTGAAAATAAAAAGATAAACAACCCATTTAAAAAATGGGAAAAAGATTTCAACAGACACTTCTCCAAAGAAGAAATACAAATGACTAAAAAGCACATAAAAAATGTTCCAAATCTCTAGCTATCAGGAAATTGCAAATCAAAACTACAATGAGATACCATCTTACTCCCATAAGATTGGCAGCTATGTAAAAAACAGAAGAATACAAATGCTGTAGAGGATGAGGAGAAATGGGAACACTCATCCACTGCTTGTGGGAATGCAGAAGGATCCAGCCATTCTGGAGGACAGTTTGTTGGATTCTCAAAAAACTAACCATAGATTTGCCATATGACCCAGCAATTCCACTGCTGGGTATATACCCAATAGAACTGAAAACAAGGACACAAAGTGATATATGCACACCAATGTTCATAGTAGCATTGTTCACTATTGCCAAAAGTTGGAATCAACCCAAGTGCCCATCAACAGATGAATGGATAAATAAAATGTGGTATATACATACAATGGAATACTACTCGACTTTAAGAACAAATACACTACAAACACACATGATAACATGGATGAATCTTGAGAACCTTATGTTGAGTGAAGCAACCCAGGCATTGAAGGACAAATACTGCATGACCTCAATGATATGAAATAAGTAAACCAGGCTGCCTCAGAGAGCTAGAGACTGGATGATAGGCTTACAGGAAATCGGGGGGTAGAGGAAGGATATAAGCTGACATCTACATGAGTGAAATGTATGATAAGCTGAAGGTAAGTATTTGTACAAAGAAGAGATAAAACGGGGACATATGTTTACCTTTGGGTGGGGCTTTGCAAGCTTGAGGGGGTAGGGATGGGACGATGGGTAATATTGCCCAAGAAATTGGGGGGAGGATGGGGCAACATACGAGCATAGGAGATTATCAGGTTTTTGACTGAGAGTATAATGCTGAGAAAACCTTTTCAAAAATATAATAAGGAAAGTTACCTGTTTAAGATGCTTAAAGGGGTTAATCTGACACAGGACAGGTTCCTAGGGAATATGTGAATACTCATTTTGCCATAGTGGGTTATATCACTGGATAGAGACCCATATAATGAGAGAGAAGGTATACCCACATCCTGGGGAGGACTGATGCCCTCAAATAGAGGGAATTGTATCTCTCGAGAGAAATGGTGGCTCCCAGGACATTAGGGCAGTTGAGTATGTCAAGCCCTCAACACTGTTGCAAGTATCTCTGAACATGGCCCTTCAAGCAATGAAGATTGACTGTCACTATGGGCCCTAAGGGGGGCGGGAAGAGGTATTGAACAGATGGAACAAATGTAACTGTGTGGGCAATAGAAGTGTTTCACAACAGTACGCAAGGATGGATATAAGATATGTAAAATTACACCAAAAATATACAGGGGCTGATAGGCTAAAATGCAAATCATAATGTAAAATATAAGATAACTAAACACTTAGAAAATTGTATAGTCTAAAATATAAACCACAAAGTAAACACAAATGTGACCTTGTTTAAAAGCTATTCTCTCAATATCTGTATATCAATTTCAGTAAATATAGTATGAATATGTAAAAAGATTATTGCTGTGGAAGGGAAAACATTTTATGTTGGATATGTGGGAGTATTGTATATTGTATATATGAATTACTCTGATCTAAAACTCTTGTGAAGATAAGCTTAATAATTAGAAAAAAGAAAAGAAAAAGATAGGATGTAGACACTGAGGAAAAAACGGAAGTAGTTGCCTTGCCAATTTGCATTCAGGGCAAAACTTATTGTAGTGAGGGAAGGCAAAACATCTGAAAAAAACCTTTTGCATTTTTAAATTTTTTGATACCCCAATTTATTTTTACTGTAATTTTTCCAAATTAATATGTATTCTGTATCTATCCTTTAACTCATTGCTATATTCCATTTTACTATTAAGGGAACCTGGCAATATATTGGGCTTCACTTTTCAGGAAGGTTTGGATCACAGAGAGGTTCACCAATGACGGGGAAGAATACTGGTGTGGGATGTTATTGACAGGGGACACTGTTGGCAGGGAGTTTTTCAGGGCATATATCCAGGGTACATAAAAATATTTGGATATTTTCATAGTGAATACAACTAAAAACAACAACTGAGGGAGTGCTGGTTTCCTAGCCAGGGGAGCTCTATCACAGTCCCTAAAGGAACAGCAACAACCCCCCAAGTGCAATGGCAAAGACCAGAACAGAATGAAAGTCCAACCATGAGCCCTTGATACTAATGACTATGCTTGTGAGCCTGTGCACCTGAAATAAGAACAAGGCCTAGAGCAGCAGTGTGCCTAAGAGTTACCTCCTGAGAGCCTCCGTGTTGCTCAAATGTGGCCAGTCTTGAAGCCAAATTCAGCATGTAAATGCTTTGCCTTCCCCCCAATGTGGGACATGACTCCCAGGGATTAGCCTCCCTGGCACCAAGGAATTACTACCAAGTACCAGCTGATGATGTAACTAGAAAATGACCTTGAATACAAGGGTCAACTCGGACCAGCAGAATATCTCAGTCTATGTATAATACCAGGAGTTAAAAATGCTTTTTGTCCTGAATCAAGGGGTAAATGGAAAGGACAAATGAGTTTATATAGCTATGAGTCTCCAAAAAAAGCTGGGAGGTTATCAGAGGGGTTGCCCTTATGCACACCTGAGCAGAGTCCCAGAGACAGATAAAGTAGATACGACCCTGGGTATTAGTTCTGAGGGCTATGGAGACCCACAGGTTCTGTGGTTATGGCAGATGGAGTTCAGTGCCATGTCAATTTGCCCTTCTTTGGAGTTTGTGTTTCTGTGTGATGGAGCTGGACTCATCAGCTTGTTTTTTCACAAGCCTCTCCTGTTACTTTTACCAGAACTGTAGTTGATGCTGGGGTTTAATATATACCCAGGGGACCTGAATCTCTGGACTGACCATATGATAGCCAGGCCCTGAGCCTCAATAGACTTCATCTCCTACACTCTGTTTTATTGGAGTTACCCCACTCAGCTAACATGGAGTTGAAGGTCAGCCACCACACCAGAGCCAAGAGTGCCTACAACTGAAAGCAGGAGGATTGCATCCAGCATCCATGTGGAATCTAAGCCCCCTCTGGATATAGATGTGGAGTGAGCACAACCATTCCAAGGTTCACAGGATGGAGGAATAGAATATGGATTAGAGTGGACTTACTGATGTTCTTTTCATAAGGTATTGTGATTAGTAATCGAAGAAAATGTGGCATTGGTGCAGAGAAAGTGGTCATGGTGGCTTCTGGGAGTTGGGAATGGGAGGAAGAGATGAGATGTGGAGGCATTTTTGGGACTTGGAGTTGTCCTGGGTGATGCTGCAGGGACAGTTACCAGACATTGTATATCCTCCCACGTCCCACTGGATGGAACATGGAAGAGTGTGGCCTATGATGTGGTCCTTTGACCATGAGGTGCAGCAGTGCTCAGAGATGTATTCACCAAATACAATGAATGTCTCATGATGATGGAGGAGATTGTTGCTATGGGGGGTGGAGTGGGCTGAGGGGGGTAGGTGTATAATGGGGACCTCATGTTTTCAATGTAATATTAAAAAAATAAATAAAGACAAAAAAAAACCATTGCTGTATGATAAAAAAAAAAAGATAATTGTTTCCAACCTCACTCCTCAAACACCCTTGATGTCCTGTTTATTGCAAGGATCTTGGCAAGGGGATCCAGAGGCCATTAAATTCTTATCAGCTTTTCTGGTTATATCATGACCAACTCCATGAGATGCTAATAATCGTCAGGGAGTTGCTGAGTTCCATCATTAACCAATACCTTTTAAACTATGGAAAGATTTAAAACAGGTAAAAATACTAAATAAAGTCCTTGTTAGTGAAATCAGGCTTGTAAGAAAACTCTCTGTTAAAGTGTTAACTAAGATAAGGAAATTATTCTGGCAGGAACTCTGTAAACCCCCTGCTGTCTACATAATAATGTAGTTGTGGGCTAGTGGGTGTTAATAGAATTAAACTACTGGAAAAGGAGATAAACATAGCAATAGTAGTGTTCTGTTTTGTTTCCATGCTAATTCTGATTGGGCCTATTTAACCAAAATAACAAAACCAGGACAAAATTTTTATCAAGGTGTTAAAAGGAATTTTTGGGATTAAATCGTAGTTTACTCCTGAACTTCAAGTCCCCGTATAGTCTTACAGAGTAGTAATCCAAGAAATGTGTGTTCTAAACTGCTAAATAAGAGTTTAACTACATTTATGCTGCTCAAGTTACCTTAACTGATTGCTGATAACTAAGAAAAATATTTCCAAGCACAAGCTTGCATGTTACAGGCAAAATGGATTCCAGAAAAAATCTTAAAAACAGTAAAACCTAAGATGTGCTATGATGGAGAACTTAAAAACAGCTATACCAAAAGAGTAAGAAAGTAAGAATTTCTGTTAATATTGTGTAATTGTTTTGTATTTGTCTGTTTGTTCAATGTCAGTGTATATTTTGATACCTCTGGATGGTCATATAAATTAATAAATAAAAATTTCTTTTTTTAAAAGATTTATTTATTTATTTCTCTCCCATCCCTCCCCCACCCCAATTGTCTCTTCTCTGTGTCTATTTTGATGCATCTTCTTTGTCCACTTCTGTTGTTGTCAGCGGCACTGGGAATCTGTGTTTCTTTTTGTTGCATCATTTTGTTGTGTCAGCTCTCCATGTTTGTGACACCATTCCTGGGCAGGCTGCACTTTCTTTCACACTGGGTGGCTCTCCTTATGGGGCACACTCTTTGTGTGTGGGGCTCCCCTACATGGGGGACACCCCTGTGTGGCATGGCACTCCTTGAGTACATCAGCATTGCACCTGGGCCAGCTCCACATGGGTCAAGGAGGCCCGGGGTTTGCACCATGGGCCTCCCATGTGGTAGGGTAGATGCCCTAACCACTGGGCCAAGTCCACCACCTAAAAATTTCTGAGTTCAATTCAAATGGCCAATTATTAAATAAGTGCTTATATTAATACTTAAGCTTAAATGTTAATGGGATCTCTACAATGATAAAAAAAATTGTAAGTCTTAATTAATGAAACTACTATGACTCTTCCTAAAAAATGGTTCTTGCCTAAGTTGAAATGAATAGTTTATTTTTATTCACAAAATAAAGGATGTAAAACTTGAATAAATATTTTGAAAAGTAAAAGTTTGTAGAAGTGCTAACTAAAAGTTGATACATTTGTTTAAAAAAGTGTATTTTGTCCTAAAATAAGACAGCTGGTCTTCATAAAAGCAGAATGAACATATGCAGAATGGAACTTGAATGCATGTGGTAAGTTACAAAGTGTACTGTAATAACTTTGGGTAAGAGAATGTGTTCAGTGAAGGTAAAATTTGTCTTAAAATGATATAATTATAGTCTTTATCGTTACAAATAATTACAAGAAGTTTAACAAAGCATTGTTTAAATTAAGATACTTAAATGGATAATTCCAAAAAGTCGTTATTAACCAAAACCTGAATTGATAATAATAATAAATAAAAGGTAATTTTATAACAAAAAAAACTTGTTGGCAGCCAGCCTCCCCTGCCAACTTGCTTCTAAAAGACTATTTCTGGTATTACATGCTACTAAGTATTTAAAGTGAAAAAAAATTCATTATTTTAACAAGTTTGTTTAGTGTTTATAGTAATTATATTTTGGAAAAAGTTTGCCAGAAAACAGTTTCCAAAATTGTTTTGTGGGATATATGGAATGTGTTTTTATTGTTAAGGAAACAGGACATGATTTTGTCCTAAGAAAAATGGTTATTAAGAAAGAGTAAAATGTGTGACAAAACCTGAATGAATACTGAAAGTGTAGAAGGTTCATGGAAAATAAATTTTTATGATTAAAGTTAAGCAAGATTTGATGGGTCTGTCTATAAAGTTTTAAAAGGTTTAGTATCAAGTAGTATATTAATGCAAAGTTAAAATTTTCTTCTTTCTCAAAGTCTCTCAAGTCATTAGCCTGTTTTGGTAAAAGTTTAGGAAAAGTATTCATCTTGAATAATCAGTATACAAAGTCTGTTTTATCAAAATAGCTTCTTGTGCTTTAATCTCATCATTTCCTCAGTGTTCAAAGGAAAAAATGGTTTATCTCTTTTAAATGAAATTAATTTTCAAACCTGCTTTCTCAAAATCAAATCCTGAAAAGTAGCTTTTTATTCCAAACTAATTACAAGAGATTTGTTCTTTTACCTTGAAAGAAAAATTAAAGTAATAGTCGAGTTCATTTAATATGTTATAAATTGAATGGAAGGTGTTTAAAAGTGTTATAAAATTAACAGGATTTTAAAACCCCATTAACTAAAGTTGTATGAATAAAAGTTTCATATGAATGCTTAAGAGTGTATAAATTTACCAACATTTCAACATAATATTAAACAAAAGTACAATATGATTAATTATGGCTTTAATTAATATAAAAAGATGTGTGTCATAGAAACAACTTCTTATCATAAATTGAAGTAATACCATTGTAGTATGGAGCAGTACCAAATATTGCTAGTTTGTTGCAAAAAATTAATATCCAACTATGCCACTATCTCTTTGTTTTAACATGTGCTAAGACTTTCTTTAGTATTTCCTTAGGCAAGTCAAGCCAGCCTGCATTCTCCTACCTGTAGAAAAACCAACAATAGACTTTTGCAGTGCCTCCCCAAGGCTGTGTGTATAGCCCAACCATCTGCCCTGGCCTTGTGGCAAAGAATCTGGCTGTGCAGAAGAAATCTGTGGCTAAAAAACACTACTGATGACTTTATGTTAATAAGTAATCCTTTTTTCAAAATTAAAAGAAACAGCAGAAACAATGGTATCTTATCTTGAGAGCCTGGGGTGGGCAGACAGTTGGGATGGACTGTGAGGTCCCTGCTGCTCTAATAAATTCTTCAATGTTGTTTAGTTGTGTAAAACAAAACTATAACCTCTGCTGTAATTGATAAAGTGCAATGTTTTCTCATGTTAATGTAGTTTGTAATATGGTTGGAATACTAAAAATCTTTCATCCCTCACTTAGCTCAAATATTAAACCATTGTATGTATTAATTAGGAAAAGTCCTTCATGGAAGTAGGAAAACCTCCAGCAAGCTGCTTTAAATAATAATAAAAGGAAAGTAAATTGTGGATATTAACTTAGTCTATGAATTGGGTGTGGCAAGCACCAATATTGGCTGTAGGTGGAGTTTGTGGCAAAGGCAAAACTCTAAACAAGTATCCCTTGGATTTTAATCACAATTCTGGAAAGAGGCCAAAAGTACAATATAAAAAAGCAATTGTGTGCAGCATAGGAGGTCCTGCTAAAAGTGAAAGATTTAACCAAATAGTGTCTGGTCACTCTAAAGACTGCCATCCTTTTCCAGGGGTGGATTGCAAATACTAAAATCAAGACAGAAATGATGGACTGTTGTCTCAGATTATGAAAAAACATCTGGGATACCTGCTAGTATTAACAGGTGACTGTCATGTCCCTGCCCACTCCACTAACACCCCTTTTAGGACTGTTGACACAGATGCTTTTGTGAAGATTCAGGGCCCTACCACTGAAATCTGAGAAAAGGCGAAAGAGGCTCCACTCTAAAGGTGAACATCAATGAAGAAACAATAGCGATGGCCAGAAGAAGAAAAGGCATCTGGATACCTGTGAGAATGATGTGGAATTTCGCAGTCATTTCCTGAAAGTCAGTTACTGCTACATATGGCACAAGAATTCTTGAAATGGATGAGACGCTTTATTGGACTGCTTCTTATAAGCAATTTGGCAATGATTGGTATCCTTACAGTTGCTGCTATTGCTGGGATAGCTTTACATGAATGTACAAACACAACAATATACATAATTGGCATAAAAATGCTACTGATTTGTGCCATAGTCAAAAGCATATAGATTCTGGGTAGTTAAATAATTGAGTTAATGATTTGAAATCAGCTGTGTTACATATTAGAAATCAATTGCATAATTTGAATTTGTTAAAGGGGTTGAGATGTGATTGGAATGAAAGTAATTTCTGTTTAACTCTGCTTGCATATAATTCATCAGATATAGTATGGAAAAATTAAGAATCATTTATTAGGCCATAAAAGTAATATCTCTCTGGAAATAATTGAATTACAAAGGAAAATATTAGAGATGTCTCAATCAAATTAATAAAGCAAATGATAAGGATATTTTCTCAAGTATGATTTCACATAGTACAAAATTTAACCCAGTTAATTGGTGGAAATCACAGCATTTCCTGTCAGCTTTAGGAATAGGGCTAAACATATTTGTTCTGTTGCTCATGATTCTTGCCTGTGCTGGATAGTGCTTTCAAAGAAAATTGCAAAGTGTAACAGCCATGCAAATAATCTGGTGCTAGCCAAAGCACTTCAATAATCTCCCCAAGTCAAAGAGCTTGGCTGGTAGTCAATGATGAGTAAGACCCTCGAGAGGAGTCCTAAGACAGGCATGGTCACTTCAACTAAAACAAAAAAGGGGGGGATGGACTTGGTCCAGTGATTAGGGTGTCTCTCTACCACATGGATAAGTCCATGGTTCAAGCCCCGGGCCTCCTTGACCCATGTGGAGCTGGCCCATGTGCAGTGCTGATGCGCACAAGGAGTGCTGTGCCATGCAGGGGTGTCCCCCGCATAGGGTAGCCCCACGTGCAAGGAGTGTGCCCCGTAAGGAGAGATGCCCAGTGCAAAAGAAAGTACAGCCTGCCTAGGAATAGCTGACACAACAGGATGATGCAACAAAAAGAAACACAGATTCCCAGTGCCACTGACAACAACAGAAGCAGACAAAGAAGATGCAGCAAATAGACACAGAGAACAGACAACTGGGGTGGGGGGAAGGGGAAATAAATAAATAAATAAATAATAAATAAATAAATAAATAATAAAACAAAAAGGGAAATTTTGGAAACTGAGGCACAGTGGTCTTACGAGAGGCATGCTGTTTTCATAGCTATGCTTGCAACGTAAGGAATGCAGTATGAAAGAGTTCCAAGCAAACAGGAGGAAGCTGTTAAAGGCTGAAAGAAAAGATGAGCACATACATTTTGTAGTAAATTGAACACTTAGACTTTGTACCTTGAGATAAGATTTTTTTAATTCCTTAGACCATGAGTAATGCTGATAGTTAACTGCAAGTTGCTGCTTGTTCTCATGTAGACTGGGGTATATATAGAGCACTTTGTAAACAATAAAGTTGTCTGATGAGTCTCTACTCACAGACCCCCTGATCACAGCTCTCTCACTTTCTTCCTCTTTCTTTCATTCTTCTTTTTATCTTTCTTTCATTCCCGATACCCTTCAGGCCCAAATCTCCAACACTCCCCATGTCTCCAGTGAGGGCTTTTAATAGTTATATTTTGATTTTCATAAACTTGCAATGATAAGTTTAATTGCAATTGGGTATAAGATTAAAGTTGGAGGTTGTAGAGATTGTATAAAGTCCATTTGAAGATGTTTAAAGGGTCCTCTTTGCAAGGTATTTGACATCTCTTGAACTTTCAGTTTTACAAATGTTGTAAAGTTGACAGATGGAGCATAGCAAATATGCTAAACTTACTTCTCATTTAAAGTTTATTTATTTATTTATTTGCTGAAGATAAAAAGAGCACCAGAAGATTACACTGTAACTGACCAGGCAACTTGGTTATTTTGTGGAATGGAGCATTTTATAAAGAATAACTTGAATGATTAAAAATAATACTGCACTCTTGTCTAATACCTTCCAAATCTGCACCAGTGCCTATCATGAGCAGTAAAGATCTTGACAGCTCTCTAAGAACTTCATATAATTTCTGAAATGTTTATATGAATAACTTCTTCACCCACTCAAATTTACCAACAGAAAATTAGAAAATTCTTTTTAATTTGACAACATATTCCATGCAAGTCCCAACATCAAATAATCCTAACAACTTTAAAAATTTCTATTCTCATAAGGTAAAAAATTAACTATTTTTTCTCAGAGTCACGAACTCAAAGGGTATCAGGAATGAAAGACAAAGAGAGATTCAGATCAGGGGATCTGAGAGCATTGAAGCCTCAAGCTCATCAGACAAATTTATTAATCTCAGGGGCCTCTTTATATACTCCAAACAATTGTGAGAACCAGCAACTATCCTAACTATTCCCATTACTTCAACCTGTGTAACACAATGGATCAAATGCTATGATTATAATCCAAAGTACAAAATTTCAATGTTCTATTATA
The DNA here is from genome assembly GCF_030445035.2 of Dasypus novemcinctus. Taxonomy (NCBI): domain Eukaryota; kingdom Metazoa; phylum Chordata; class Mammalia; order Cingulata; family Dasypodidae; genus Dasypus; species Dasypus novemcinctus. The sequence continues at coordinate 3,695,539 of NC_080693.1, read as the reverse complement.
TTGCTGAGAAAATATACCCATAAATCTTGTTGCCCAGGTTGTTCCATTCTACCTAGTCCTTGTTCCACCTGAATGTACACATCTCCTTGCTAGATTTATGACCTGCATGTATAGCTATGGAGATAGCATGACTCAGTGGTCAAGGAAGTAACTTGCTTCCATGGAAACAACATGCCATTGTTTCCCACACTTTTTATTTTCTGGGACCCCTGCAGAAATCTTTGATTAAGGAGATATACTTAGGATTTTGTTTAGGGAATGCAAGATGTCAAAATTGCCAGGAGTTTTGTAATGTATATGAAATAAGGTCATAGGTCACCATGAACAAGACTCAGCTCCTTATTTAACCAAAGTGACAATGAAAGATTAAAGCAATATTCTGGAGGTAGTATGATCCTTTACAAAAACAGATATTTTAAAAGGGAGTTTAGGAGAAGCAGATGTGCCTCAAGTCATAGAGCTTCCTTAGGAGGACCTGGGTTTGATCCCTGGGACCTCCTGGTGAAAAAGAAGAAGAGGATGCATGCCTCACATGATGAGCCAGTGCCCACAGGGTGAGTCAATGTCTGTAGAGTGAGCCAGTGCCCTTGCAAGTGAGTACCACAGCAAGATGATGATGCAACAAAAGAATGATGAAGGGGAGTGTCAAAGTGAAGCATAATGGAGACCAGGAACTGAGGTGGCACAATTGACATCAAACCTCTCTCCACATCAGTGGTCCCCAGGATCAAATACTGTTGAGTCCTAGAGGAGAAAAAAATGAGAAGAGAAAACCAAAAGAGAAATAGATGCAGAAGATCACACAGTAAATGGACATACACAGCAAAAATAGCAGAGTGGGGGGAGAGGAAGAGGATTAAATAAATAAATAAATATTTTTTAAAAAAGGAAGATGACCTGATTCTCTTAAAAAATGCATTCATGTTAAAGACTACATGCAGGGCAGTGGATTGTTGTGATAAGAAACATAATAAATGCCTTCTAGGCCAGTTACTCATAAGGCAAATAAAACTTCTTTCAATCACCTACTAAAAGCAGAACAATAATCCCAGAAAATGCTGTCATTTTAACAGGAAAAACCAAATATCAAATTTGCATGTATATGCTGTTTATAAAAATCTTATTGGAAAACCCATTATGTCTTATCCAGCAATAACCATGAAAAACAAAATTCTTTTTCTGCAAACCCTTTGCAACTTTCCTATTTTTTCAGGTTTTATCCTGGATTTTTCTCTTTTAAAAATTTTTCAAAAGCCAATGATTTTGCTTTAAGAAAGAACTATTCTCTTATTTTCTCTACAAAACCATATTCTGCATAACATGTGTATTAGTCAGCCAAAGGGGTGCTGATGCAAAATACCAGAAACTGGTTGGCTTTTATAAAAGGTATTTATTTGGGGTAGGAGCTTGCAGATACCAGGCCATAAGCATAAGTTACTTCCCTCACAAAAGTGCATTTGGAGCAAGATGGCTGCTTGATGGCTGCAAGGGTTCAGGCTTCCTGGGCTCCTCGCTTTCAGGGTCTTGCTTCTCTCTGGGTTCAAGGTTCCTTTCTTCCAAGGGATTGCTTCTTCCTGGGCTCAGCATTCCTCTCTTCCCTGTGCTGGCTTCTCTTTCCTCTGTGAGCTTACTTCCCAGGGCTCCAGCTTAAGGCTTCAGCATCAAACTACAACATAAAAACCCTCATGAGAGAAACAAAGGCATGTTGTTTCCATGGAAGCAAATTACTTCCTTGATCACTGAGTCATACTGTCTCCATAGCTATACATGCAGGTCATAAATCTAGCAAGGAGATGTGTACATTCAGGTGGAAGGAGAACTAGGTAGGATGGAACAACCTGGGCAACAAGATTTATGGGTATGCTTTCTCAACAATATAAGAGAACATTGAAATTTTGTACTTTGGATTATAATCATAGCATTTGATCCATTGTGTTACACAGGTTGAGGTAATAGGAATAGTTAGCAAGAATAGTTACTGGTTCTCACGATTGCTTGGGGTATATAAAGAGGCCCCTGAGATTAATAAATTTGTCTGATGAGCTTGAGGCTTCAATGCTCTCAGATCCCCTGATGTGAATCTCTCTTTGTCTTTCATTCCTGATACCCTTTGGGTCCATGACTCCAACATCTGGTGCCCAACATGGGGCCCAAAGCAGTGACTGCAGCAGATTCTTCCATGGCAGTATTGGAAACACAGAAACTGAAAACCTTCCTGAAAGTTTGAGGCATCCATTGAAAGGTGACTCGAGTCTGACAATACAGTGGTAAGAATCTTAATTAATTTTGTTTTCTGCTTGCATCAGGGTATGGGAAACCAACCAGGACGTCTGGAAGAATATTCACAGGTACGAAAAACTCTTTTAAATACTGTTGGTGTCTCAGTGAAAACTGCTGATTTACTTGAACTTTTTGCTCTAGTACAAAAACACTGTTATTGGTTTCAGCCACAGGAAAAAATCTTTTAAATCTTAAAAAGTGGAAACAGGTAATGAAGGTGCTATGTAGAGCATACCAAAAAGGAGAGACTATACCACTGTTGGTGTGGGCTTTAGGGCAACAGATTGCAGCAGCCTTAGATCCACTGCAGTCTGAAGCAGAGGAGGAAGAAATTGCCATCTTTTCCAGGGAGTCCCATGACATGGGCCATCAGAGTAAGGACAGGGAGGAAACAGAGGACAAGGACAAGGATGAGCCCCTTGATGAGAAAGAAACTAACCCCTTTCTGCCTAAGCAGATGTCTAAATTGAATATTTCTAAAGCCAGCATTTACCCTAATTTGTGTAATGTAGCCCCAGTGGTCCCACCGGTTACAATGCATACAGCCCTGGGAATATTTACTGATGCCATTGACACCAGGCCATACACTAAGAATGTATTTGTACCTAATCCAGTTCCAACTACTCCCTTAATGCATTGTTTGCTGCAAGGATCTCGACAGGAGGATCCTGAAGCAATGCAATCACTAACAGCTTTCATGGTAAATATTCAACAGGTTTCCCCAGATGCAAATAACCCTCAAGGAGGATGTAATTTTCATCATGAACCCCTGCCACTTAAAATTCTGAAAGAACTTAAACAAGTTGTGCACAATTTGGAACTAATAGTCCTTACACTTTTGGCTTAGTGCAGGTGCTGGCTCAAGCTGACCAACTTATCCCCTGGGATTGGGACATGCTGGCTAGAACTATTTTAAGCTCGGCTGGGTTTCTGCAATTTAAAACCTGGTGGACAGATGAGGCCAATATGATTGCATGCTGTAACGCAGTACAGAATCCTCCCCTTCTTATTTCTGCTGAACAATTATTGGGGATTGGTGATTGGCCTGGAATTCAAAGACAGCTCCAATACAATGATCAGGCCCTAACACAAGTGTGCAATTCATGTTTGGCAGCTTGGAAACGGATTTGTGTACCTGGAAAACCTACTCAATCTTTTGCTAAAGTGATCCAGGGAGTTAATGAACCATATGTGGAATTTGTAGCCCGATTAACTGACATTTTGATGAAAACGATTGAGATACCAGAAGCAAGAGAGTTATTTTGTTAATGCTTGCTTTTGATCAGGCTAACAGTGAATGTAAAAAGGTGGTCCTGGCCGTAGCCTTTAAAGGTAGCTTGAAGAAGGAGAGAAAGAAAGGAAATTGCTTTGAATGTGGGAAACCTAGTCATTATCAGGAAGAATGCAGATCTTTATAGCCCTGGAACATTGTCTGTAGAGGCTGAAAAAGAACTGGCATTGATAGAGGATCAAATTTGTCAAGGGCAATTAATACAAATAGAACCTGACAAATCTATTGATTTAATTATTTTCTCAACCCCTCAATCTCCTACAGCTTTATTTTGGCAAGAAGGTATACTGGAATGGATTTTTTTTTTTATCTAATAATAAACAAAAGAGATTGCAGACATCTCCAAAAAATTATTTCCATCCTAGCAAAAGGCCATGTTAGATTGTTACAATTAAAGGGTTCTGATCCATACAGGATTATTTGTGATCTTTCTTATGAGGAAATTCAACACTTATATATAACTAATCCTCAATGGCAAATTGCTATTAGTAATGTTCAAGGCATTATTGATAATCATTATCCTACTTCAAAACTGTTAACGTTCTTATGAAAAACCACTTGGATTGTACGAAAAATTGTGAAAACTGTTCCTATTGAAAATGCAGGTACAGTATTTACTGATGGTAGTAGTAATGGAAAAGCAGCATACGTTACCTCTCAAAAGGAACAGCTTTGGCAGACTCCTTATTCACCTGCTCAATGCACAGAGCTTTCAGCCATCATTAAGGTTTTACAAACGTTTCAGGAGCCCTTGAATATTGTCTCTGATTTGGAATATGTGTGTTTACTGTAGCTCATATTGAAACAGCTCATATTTTTATTACTGATAAGTTGTCTCAACTTTTTGCTGACCTTCAAGCCCTCATTCGGCAAAGTCAGCCCATATATATTATTCATATCCGGTCTCAATCTTCCCTTCCTGATCCTCTAGCTACCCAAAATGCCCAAGCTGATCTGTTAGTGGGATGTTTGCAGGATGCAACTAAATATCATGCATTGACTCATATTAATACTAAGGGACTTAGACATAAATTTTCTCAATTGACAAAACATCAAGCTCAAGAGATTATGCAAACCCATCCCACCTGTGGACCCTTGGCCACAGTGCCTTTTCAGGCTGGAACTAATCCCAGAGACCTGGCTCCTAATCAACTGTGGCAGATGGATGTTATTCACATATCATCATTTGGTAAATTACAATATGTCCATGTCTGTATTGACACTTACTCTCATTTTTTCTGGGTTACTGCACAAAGTGGTGAATGTTTTCATCATGTTCGTTCCAATTTGTGGTCTGCTTTTGCTGTGATGGGATGCTCCTTGAAAATTAAAACTGATAATGGCCCTTCTTACACCAGTAAGCCTTTTGCTTCCTTTTGTTCTATGTATGCTATTGAGCATGTTACTAGTATTCCTTACAATCCTACAGGTCAAGCCATAGTTGAATACAGCCATCATACCCTAAAAATTATGCTTTTAAAACAAAAAGGGAGAGATGATGGTATTATAACACCAAAACATCAGTTGGCAAAAGCTTTATTTACTTTAAACTTTCTTAATGTTTATAATTCACTGACACCTGCAGAATGTCACTTTGGAAAATGTCAAACATCTACAGTGGACACTAGAAATGAAGATAAACCAATATTCTGGAAATATATTTTAAGCAATGAATGGAAAAAAGGCAGGATTAAAGTATGTGGGTGAGGCTGTGCTCTTGTATTTCAGAAAATGGAGAGCAAATTCAGCTACTGTGAAGAGGATTAAACCATGGAATGAAGAGATGGGGTCTCCTTCAACTTCTGATGATGGTGATTGTAAGTAATGAGGAAGCCATGGGCAATTACACCTATTGGGCCTATATACCTAACCCCCCGTTACTCAGAGTGTTACCCTGGAAAGATCCATCCTTTCCTATTTATTTGAATAAGTCCCATATATTCCCAGAACCAACTGATAATAGATTACCAATTAAGTCCCATGAGGAAGGATGAAGAGTCTATAATCTCATATTACCATTTGATTCTCGACCCCTATGCATTGGTAACCATCCTCCATGTATATATGTTAAAAATTGGAGTATGATAATCTTCAAAAATAATAATACTAAGTCTTTAGTGGCGTTATTTCCTTCTTATAATTATATGGTGACTAAAAAACCTACCTATAACTGTCCACAAAGAGATATTGGGGATAAAGAAGGATGGCAAGAATTCCATATAGAAAGAGGATCTGTCATTTTTAATGATTCCTGAGGAATAGTGTGGGAAAGTGCCCCTATGGGGAGTCCCACCAAATATAATGGCAGATTTATTTGGTATGGTCTAAATAGTAAAGGACAGCAAATTAGTAATATGCAATATCCCTTTCATGAATCCCTTGAATTGGATGAAAAAAATAATTTTTACCAAAAATAATAGTGTTTGGAAATATAAAGGAAAATGGATCCCTTCTCCATGCTGTAATATTACATCTATGCATAGTCAAAAGAATCTGTGGAAAGTTTTTCTGGGAATAGCACCTACTATAGAATGGACTGGGAATAATAGTGAGAATGGTCAATATTTGCATTTAGATCAGACTCATCATTTTCAATCGTGTGTAAGAGATCATTATGTGTTTGTGGTTGCAAAACTAACTATAACTAAGAATGCTCTATTTTATAAAAGTGGGCATTGTATACCTGTTTGAGAATATTTTACAGAATGGAGATTTCATTACAATGGCTCGAAGGTGGTGGGGAGTGTGGATTCCAGTGCGACTGAACCGAATTTGGCAATCGTCACCTGAGAGTCAACTGCTGTTCCATATGGCTCAAGAAACCCTGAAGTGCTCAAAGTGATTTGTGGGACTGTTAATAGCTGGCATATTGGGACTGATTGGTGTTATTGCAGCTGCTGCTACAGCTACTGTGGCCTTGCATGAGACTGTGTAGACTCAGCTATATGTGCATGATTGGCATAAGAATGCTAGTGACTTATGGCATAGTCAAGAACATACAGATGAAGAATTAAACAATAGAGTTAATGATCTAGAATCAGCAGTTTTACATCTTGGAGATCAAGTATATAACTTAAATTTACTTAGAGGTTTAAAATGTGATTGGAATGAGAGTACTTTTTGTATTACTTTGCTTGCTTATAATAATTCTATGTTTGACTGGGAAAAGATTAAAAATCACTTGATAGGTCATGAGGGTAATATGTCATTAGAAGAATTACAGAAAAAGGTATTGGAATTATCTCATAATCAGATTTATGTAGCTGATGATAAGGATATCTTTAATGATTTGATTTCTCATTTCAATAAGTTCAATCCAGTAAATTGGTGGAAGTCTCAACATTTTTTATCAGCATTAGGAATAGGACTTTGTGTGTTAATCTTGTTGCTCATTGTTGTTGCCTGCCTGGGACGAGGTGTTTGCTGAACACTGCACCATGTGAATGCTATGGGACAAGCCAATAATTTGGTACTTGCAAGAACCTTGCAATGAGTTCCCCATGGTCATTGTGCTTGGCTGGTAGTAAATGATGGGTAAGACTCTCAGGGGAGGGCAACTTAAGACAAGCACAGCCATCCTGACTAAAACAAAAAGGGGGAAATGTGGGAAACAAAGGCATGTCATTTCCATGGAAGCAAGTTACTTCCTTGACCACTGAGTCATGCTGTCTCCACAGCTATACATGCAGGTCATAAATCTAGCAAGGAGATGTGTACATTCAGGTGGAACGAGGACTAGGTAGAATGGAACAACCTGGGCAACAAGATTTATGGGTATGTTTTCTCAACAATATAATAGAACATTGAAATTTTGTACTTTGGATTATAATCATAGCATTGAGGTAATGGCAATGGGAATAGTTAGCAAGAATAGTTGCTGGTTCTCACGATTGCTTGGGGTATATAAAGAAGACCCTGAGATTAATAAGCTTGTCTGATGAGCTTGAGGCTTCAATGCTCTCAGATCCCCTGATCCCAATCTCTCTTTGTCTTTCATTCCCTATACCCTTCGGGTCCATGACTCTGACACCCTCATATCAAAATCTCCAACTCTGTCTTTTGCCATGCCCTTTCTCTATGAATACCCACCCACCAAGGGGTGGGGACCCAATGCCCTAATGATGTGGCCCAATCAAAGCCCTAATCATAACTCAGTCATGCTCAGGTACAGATCAAATTACAAGCTTAATCCAATATTTCTTTTTGGAGTTCATCAATTAAATGAAACTGCTACACCATGCAAGCTCAATTTAGCATAAGCCTAAGGTTTTAAGGTATCAACAGATGTTAGGCTCTATCTTAAAGTTGATAATTTATACAAAACTCAAGTACTGTTGAAATCAAAATTTGATTCCCTTTCATTAGGTTAAAACTTATTTTTCCTACCATAAACATCTAAGAGCACACTATAAGGAATCTTTTAAAGATGCTATTTTTGAATCATTAAGCCTTTTAAAACTTCTGAATATCAATCAAATGATGCACTCCCTAATTTGTTGAAGACCAGGAGTTTCTTTTTCAAGTGCACACCTCAAATGGTTGTCCTTGGTTAATTCAAACATTCCCCAAGTAGTCACTGCAAACTCAAGTCATCCTTGGTGAGATTCACCCATGTATTCAGAAACAAACATGAATTGGTACCACAGTGAGAAAAGAGATATTTTTCAGGAAAGGAGAAAAGAGATTTAGATTATGAAGTCCCCATGTTCAAGTAAAGGTTCCAAAAATGAAAATTGTATAGAGGCCTGTATTAGTCAGATTCTCTAGGGAAACACAACCAACAGAGGATATCTGTAAATAGTTTGAGGTTTTATAAAATTGCCTCATGCAACCATGGCAATGCATAAGTCCAAATTCTTCAGGGCAGGCAGCACACCAGGGGTTCCAGTGAAGGTCTTTGATAAGTTCCCAGGAGATGTTAAAATAGAGCTAGGACATGCCTTAAAGCAGTAACACTTCCTTATTATATTTTCTAAAGAGTTTTTTCAACATTATAGTTTCAACCACATACCCGACTGCGGCGGCTTGCTCGGTCGGTAGAGGTGGGGTCTGGCTGTGGACGAGGGGTCGGTCCAGCTCTGGACAAGGGGTCGGTCCCGCTTGGGACGAGGGGTCGGTCCGGCAGCAGACGAGGGATCGGTCTCACAAGGGGTTGCGCGGTTCGGCTGATGGGGTCACCCGGCGAAGCCGGCGATGAAGGGGTCGCCCAGAGAAGCAGGCGACAAACTGGGGACAAGGGAGGCCAGGCCCTTGTCGGGGGCTCTCAGGACTGGAGGGCGCATGGCAGAAGAACTACCGCGGAGACAAGGTAAACACGCAAGTCCACTTTACTGAGGGAGAGGCAACAGTTTTATAGGGGCTGGGGAAGGCTGATTGGTCGAAGCCACGCCCTGTTCTGATTGGTTGCCGGCAAAAGGTCAGTGGGCGGTACTGGACAGGAGAGGGGTGGTGGTTAGGGATTGGCTGTCGCTGTTGCTGGGGGAAGGAGCAGGGTTTAGGGATTGGTGGCTGCTGTTGCTGGGGTGGAGGGCAGACTTGAGTTTCCTGCCCACGCCTGGCTGTTGCTGCTGTCGGGGGAAGGGAAAAGGGCAGACTGGATTTTTCCGCCCACGCCTGGCTGTTGCTGCTGTCGGGGGAGGGGAAAAGGGCAGACTGGATTTTTCCGCCCTGCACCTGCGCAGGGAGAAAGAAGAAGGGTGCCGCCCCACAGGCATCGGGTGGCGCCATCTGGGAGGAGGGGCAGCCATGGAAGCATGGCTGCCGAGAAGGGGACACCCGAGGGCACTCTGCGTCCATGCCGAGCTCCCTTCAGGGGTGGCGGTGAGTCCGACCAGCCACCCTATTATGGGGGCAGCGGCTTGGCCTGCCGCGGCTGCTCCCCCGCCAGGCCAGCAAACCACACTTCAGCCCGAGGGGTGACCGCATTTCCCCCTTCTTTTCAAATAAGGACCAGGATGGCAGCAGCAACAAGTAGCCGAGGCCCAAGAGGCAGTAAGCAATGAGGGAAGCGGGGCTGAAGAGGGAGGTGAGTATGACGGGGATATAAATGTACAATTTAGGGGGTGGTATCTTGCCATTGCAAGCAAGGGTGGCCAATGTCCAATTCTTGTTGATCTCAGCGGCTATAAGATCCGTCTGTTGTTAAAAGTCCAGGATGACAGCGCATTGCAGGTAGTTGATCTCTCCTTGGCAGCGAAGACATTGTAGGAGAGGATTACTTTTTCCTGCCAGAGGCTTACTGTCCAATTAAAAGGCTGATGGCTGGGGTTGGTGAGTGCAATGGGGAGTGTGAGGAAAAGAAGGGTGATGGTTTTGGACAAGAGGAGGCTTGGTGAAGTCATTATGGGAGGAAGATAAGGAGTAAAGCATAAAAGAGGATAATAAACAGAAAGGTGATGGAGAGTAGAATTCGTTGGCCGAGGTTCCAATCTTCTGGGGCGGTAGCGGCTAGACAGATGGTGGAAAATATTATCAAGAAAGCAAAGGTTATGAGGAAGAAATAAAGTATTAAAGGCTGTGGGGGAAGTGAGAAGATCATTTAGAGGATAGGGTTGAGAATGGTATGTTTAAGACAGAAGCTTTGTGGTTTGTAGGAGACTGCTTTATAAACAAAGGAGAATGAGGGCAGTAAATATAGTAACGATAGATAGGAAGATGACAGTGAGGAGGAGTCTTTGTTTAAGGTTCCAATCGTCCGGCGCAACAGTGGCTAGGCTGATAGCGAGGGGTGTTGCTAAATAGACAATGGCTGCAAAGACAAAATCATCCTCAGTTTCCTTAAGAATAACTTTTCTTTAAATACTTAGTAGCATGCAATATTAGAAACCGTTTCCTAAAAGCAAGTTGGCAGGGGAGCTTGGTTGCTGTTAATCTTTCCTGTTATAAAATTACCTGTTATTATTATTATCATCAATTTAGTTTTATATATATATATATTTAAGAATGACCTTTTGGAATTAGCCATTTAATACCTTAATATAAATTATTGAAGATAAATTTTCTCTTTACAGAACACATTCCCTTACGTAAAGTTATCACAATACCTTTTACACTTGCCGCATGCAAATTAAATTTCAAGAGTTTATGAAAAATTAGCCATCTTACTTTAGGACAAAATACGTCTTTTTGCAAAACTTATTACATTTCCGTTAGCATTTTTACAAACTTTTAACCTTTTTAATATTCATATAAGTTTTACATTCTTTATATTATCCTGTGAAGAAAAATAAGTTATTCATTTTAATCTAGGCAAGAACAACTTTTTATGAAGACGTACAGTTAATTTTGTTAATTAAGACTTACAATTTTTTAAATTGTAGATATCTCATTAACATTTAAACTTATGTATTAATATAATAAACTTAAGTATTAATATAAGCGCTTATTTAATTTTTGGCCATTTGAATAGAGCTCTTTTAAAGATTTCTAGTAATTTATATTTACCATCCAGAGGTATCACAATATATGTTGACATTGAACGAACAGACAGACAAACACAGAACAATTACAACACATTAACAGAAATATATAATTTATTTACAGTTGACTCATAATTCTTACTTTCTTGGTATAGCTGCTTTTAAATCCTTTTTTATATAGCATATCATAGATTATACCCTTCAAGATTTCTTCTGGACTTCATGTTGCCTGTAATAAGCCAGGAGGGAATCTTTTACCTTCCTGCTCCACAGCAAAAGTGACCCTATCTATAAGGTGAGTATAGGTGTCTGGGTCCCAAAGCTGACACGTGGTAAGCCACAGATTAAAGGGGAGAAGAAGGTCCCAATATACTTGAAGCTGTTTGAAAGAGATCTTACACCGGTGAGTGTCTAGGAGACCGGCGAGGGCCCGAACTTGTGGGGCTTGCTTAGCAGATAGGATGTTACCCATTGCTAATGGCCTTTTGGAGCCAATAAGAAAAGGGGCCCTTACCTTGAGAGCGTGGCGATGGGAGCCGAGGTGCGCAGTGAGACGAGGGGTCAGAGCCGATGGGACTCCGACGGTGGTCGCGGGCCAAGAGAAGGCCCTGACGAGGGGAGGGCGGGATGATGAGCAGTGGAGCAAAGCAAAGGGGAGCAAGCACGGAGGGGAGGAGGCAGAGGTGAAGGCAGGGGTAGGGGTGCTCAGGCACGCGCTCCTGAGAGTTTTATTGGTGCCTCTTAATCATAGCGGGTCGGTATAAGCCCCCGACATGGAAGGAGAAAGCCATCCAGCGATTCTCCCAGACCGCCGTGGATCATATGAGGTCACCAAGGTTCAGGAGCAGCAATGCAGAGTGAAAAGATAGGGGTGAGAAGAGAGGAGAGCGTAGGGCTATGGTAGGGTTACTTCAGACGTGCAAGCGCGTGCTCCCGAGAAATCCAAGGCTCCTCTTAATCATAGTGGGTCAGTATAAGCCCCCGACATGGAAGGAGAAAGCCATCCAGCGATTCTCCCAGACTGCCGTGGATCGTATGAGGTAGCCAAGGCTCAGGTAGCAGCAATGTTGCACGAGAGAAGTCCCAAGGTGAGAAGAGAGGAGGGGGGGGCCGCCAGGTTATGGAGTGAGGCTGTGGTGGAGTTGCCTTGCCCCACGTTGTGCTGTGGTGGGGTTGCCTTGCCCTACGTTGGGCGCCAGCTGCGGCGGCTTGCTCGGTCGGTAGAGGTGGGGTCTGGCTGCGGACAAGGGGTCGGTCCAGCTCTGGACGAGGGGTCAGTCCCGCTTGGGATGAGGGGTCGGTCCGGCAGCAGACGAGGGATCGGTCTCACAAGGGGTTGCGCGGTTCGGCTGATGGGGTCGCCCGGCAAAGCCGGCGACGAAGGGGTCACCCGGAGAAGCAGGCAACGAACTGGGACAAGGGAGGCCAGGCCCTTGTGGGGGGCTCTCAGGACTGGAGGGCGCACAGCAGAAGAACTACCGTGGAGAGAAGGTAAACACGCAAGTCCACTTTATTGAGGGAGAGGCAACAGTTTTATAGGGGCTGGGGAAGGCTGATTGGTCGAAGCCACGCCCTGTTCTGATTGGTTGCCGGCGAAAGGTCAGTGGGCGGTACTGGATGGGGGAGGGGTGGTGGTTAGGGATTGGCTGTCGCTGTTGCTGGGGGAAGGAGCAGGGTTTAGGGATTGGTGGCTGCTGTTGCTGGGGTGGAGGGCAGACTTGAGTTTCCCGCCCACGCCTGGCTGTTGCTGCTGTCAGGGGAGGGGAAAAGGGCAGACTGGATTTTTCCGCCCTGCACCTGCGCAGGGAGAAAGAAGAAGGGTGCTGCCCCACAGGCATCGGGTGGCACCATCCGGGAGGAGGGGCGGCCGTGGAAGCATGGCTGCTGAGAAGGGGAGACCCGAGGGCACTCTGCGCCCATGCCGAGCTCCCTTCAGGGGTGGCGGTGAGTCCGACCAGCCACCCTATTATGGGGGCAGCGGCTTGGCCTGCCGCGGCTGCTCCCCCGCCAGGCCAGCAAACCACACTTCAGCCCGAGGGGTGACCACACCCGACAATCTCCTGTGTTCACCTGCTACACCTTAATCCTTCCCCCAATTCCATGGACCATCTGACCCATCCTCCCAACCCTAGCTTCCTGAAGCCTGCAAAGCCCAACCCAATAGTATCCCTATGCCCCTGTCTTATTCCTTCATTGCACAACTACTTACCTCCATTTTATCATAGATTTTGTCTGTGTGGGCACTGGCTCACAACATTTCTCCACCCCTATATTTTCTGTAAGCCTATCTTCCAGTCTCTTGCTATATGAGACAGCTTGATTTGCTTAATTCTTATCAGGAAGGTCATGTAGTATTTGTCCTTCAGTGCCTGGCTTTCTTCACTTAACATAAGGTCCTCAGGATTCATCCATTTTATACCATGTGTTAGTACTGTATTCCTCCTTACAGCTGAGTAGTATTACATTGTATGTATATACCACATTTTGTTTATCCATTCATCTGTAGATGGGCATTTGGGTTGATTTCAACTTTTGGCAATAGTGAATAATGCCACTATGAACACTGGTGTGCATGCATCAGTTCAGGTCCTTGTTTTCAATTCTAGATATATACCCAGCAGTGGAATTACTGGGTCATATGGCAAATCTATAGCTAGTTTTTTGAGTAACTACCAAACTGTCCTCCAGAATGGTTGGATCCTTCTACATTCCTACCAGTAGTGGATGAGGGTTTCCGTTCCTCCACATCCTCTCCAGCACTTATAGTTTTCTGTTTTTTTAATAGCTGCCAGTCTAATGAGTGCAAGATGATATCTCATTGTACTTTTGATTTGCATTTCCCTAACAGCTAGTGATGTTGAGCATCTTTTCATGTGCTTTTTAGCCATTTGTATTTCTTCTTTGGAGAAGTGTCTGTTCAAATCTCTTGCCCATTTTTAAAATGGGTTGTCTTTTTATTTTCAAGATACAGGATTTCTTTATATATGCTTGATAGGGTCAACTGGCACAGGGTTCACCTGGGGCAGGCTTCTAGGGAGTATGTGAGTGCTTATTTTGCCATACTGTGTTATATCAGTGGGTGGAGACCAGTACAATGAGTGGGAAGGTGTTATATCCCCATCCTGGGTATTCTCAGAGGGGAGGGTTCTCTTGAGAGCATGGGTGGCTCCCAATGGGGGAGGGCAGACTAGTTTGTCAAGCCCTCAGCATTGGTGCAAGTATCTATGAATCTTGTCTTTCAAGCAGTGAAGCTTGGTTGTCACTGTGGGCCCCAATGGAAAGGGAGAGAGGAATAGAATGGATGGAAGAGGGGGTATTCAGTGGCAATGGAAGTATTCTGCATGATCCTGTAATGATGGATACAGGCCATGTTAAATTTCACCAAAAATTTATAAAAGTGTAGTCTAAAACATAAACCATAATGAAACCATGGTTAGTAGCTATGCATCAATATTTGTACATCAGTTGCAACAAATGTGACATCCACGTGTAAAAAGATCATTGCTGGGGAAGGGGGAAAAGGATTTGATGTTGTGTATATGGGAGTCCTATATATTCTAAATGTGACTTTACTGTGATCTAAAACTTTTTTGAAAACATAATTTTAAAAAAGGATGCAGACACAGGAATAAATGGAAAAGATTGCCTTGCCACTGTACACAGAGGGCATCACCTAATACAGTGATGAAAGGCAAAAATATAAAAAAAGTTTTGAATCACAGAGGAGTTCGACTATGGCAAAGTAGGAGCACTGATATAGGATGTCATTTAAGGAGGATGCATGGGTGGGAGGGAGTTTTCCAGGGCATGCATATGTTGTAAACATATGTTTGGATGTTTTTTGGGTACTGACATAGTGGGTAGAGTTTCACATGATAACAGAGGGAGTGCTGCCCATTTTAATTGTTCTAAAGTGACCCTGCTGCTACATACTACTGGTATACAAGATATCAAGAAGTACAAGAATGAAATGAAACCACTGTCTGTGATCTGAGCTTCCTGCCACTCTGAGGTAGGTCCATATAGTTTTCTTGTTTATTTCTGTTGGTTAAAATAATATATTTTGCATAATTTCAATCACTTATAATTTTTGAAATTTGTCTTATGACTCAGAATATACTCTCTTTTCAAATATTTCATACACACTTGCAAACATTTTATTCTGCAGTTCTTTGGTAGAGTGTTTTATAAATATCTTTGGTTATGCTGTTGATTAGATAGGTCCAGTCTTCTCTATATTTTTAATTACTTTCTGTTTACATTCCATTATTTTTTAGGGTGGGTTTTGAAATAGCCAAATAAAATTGTTGATTTTTCTGTTTTTCCATTCAATAGTAGCAACATTTTTTCATGTAGTTTGAATTAAACAATATATAGTCTTGATGAATTGAACTCTTTATTATATTGAAATGTTGCTCTTTATCCCTTGCAATTTTCTTTGCTCCAAAATATGATTTTTCTAATGTTTACACAGTCTTTCCAAATTTCTGTTTATAGATCTTCACATGGTAACCTGTGTTTACAAATGTAAAGTGGGTTTCTTATGGAAATAATATAATCAGTTCTGCTCTTTAAAATAAAATCAACCTCTTCCTTTTACCTGAATTGTTTAGACATTTTTTGTTTAATACAAAAATTGGTATGGTTGGGTTTAAATCTAATCTTTGGTGTTCTATTTTTCCTACCTCTTCTTTGTTCTTTTTTCCTATCATTTTATTTGTAGAATGACCTTTTTTTTCTTTATTAGAGATGTTATGGGTACACAGAACAATCCTGCATAACATGCAGGATTCTCATTTACCACCCCACCATCACCTTGAAACGGCATGCAATATCAGTTACAATTCATGATAGCACACTTTTACAATTGTACTTTTAATTAAAGACCATGGTTTAACTTAGGGTTCACTGTATAGTGTAGTTCCTTGGATTTTTTTTAAGATTTTAAAAACAGTTTATTTCTCTCCCCTTCCCCCCCACCTCGGTTTTCTGTTCTCTGCATCTATTTGTTGCATCTTCTTCTTTGTCTGCTTCTGTTGTTGTCAGCAGCACAGGAATCTGTGTTTCTTTTTGTTGTATCATCTTGTCCATCAGCTCTCCATGTGTGCAGCACCATTCCTGGGCAGGCTGAACTTTCTTTCACACTGGGTGGCTCTCCTTTACAGGGCACACTCCTTGTGCATGGGGTTCCCCTACGTGGGGACACCCCTGTATGGCAGGGCACTCCTTGGGTGCATCAGCACTGAGTGTGGGCCAGCTCCACACAGGTCAAGGAGGCCTGGGGTTTGATCCTTGGACCTCACATGTGGTAGATAGATGCCCTATCCACTGGGCCAAATCTGCTTCCCTCAGATTTTTAAAATAAATTTTCTTCTGTTGCCATAGATACAATCTAAAATTTCCCCTTTTAATCATATTCATATACATGTATCAGTGCTGTTAATAGCATTCACATCATTGTGCTACCATCTTCACTATCCATTACCAAAACATTTCCATTATTCCAAATAGGAACCCTGTACAGTTTAAGCCTTAACTTCCCATTCCCTATTACATTCCATCCCCTGGTAAACTATATTCCAGATTCTGACTCTAGGAGCTTTCTTATTCTAGTGATTTCAAATCAGATAGCTCATACAATATTTTGGCCTTTAAACCTGACTTACTTCATTTAATGTGAGGTCTTCAAGGCTAACCCATGTTGACACATGTATCAAGACTTCATTCTTCCCGTGTGGAACTGGCCCATGTGCAGTGCTGATGCATGCAAGGAGTGCTGTGCCACACAGGGGTGTCCCCCGCGTAGAGGAGCCCCACGCGCAAGGAGTGCGCCCATAAGGAGAGCCGCCCAGCGTGAAAGAAAATGCAGCCTTCCCAGGAATGGCGCTGCCCACACTTCCCGTGCCGCTGATGACAACAGAAGTGGACAAAGAAACAAGATGCAGCAAACAGACTCAGAGAACAGACAACCGGGGAAGGGAGAGGGGGAGGGATTAAATAACATAAATAAATCTTTAAAAAAAAAAAGACTTCATTCTTTGTAGCAGCTGAATTATATTCCATTGTATGTATATACCACATTTTATTTCTCCATTCATCAGTTAATGGTAACTTGGGTAGCTTCAGTCTTTTGGCAATTGTGAATAATACCTCTAAGAACATATGTTTGCACATATCTGTTCAAGTCCCAGTTTTTAATTCTTTCAGAAATATATCTAGTAGTGGGATTGCCAGTTCCTGTGGTAGTTCTATATTTAGTTTTATGAGGAACTGCCAAATTGTGTTCCACAGCGGCTGCACCGTTTTACATTGCTACCAATCATGAATGCCTATTCCTGTTCCTCTGCATCCTCTTCAATACTTATTCCCATTTAAAAAAAGAAGTAGTCTTTCCAATGTTGCTGAAATAGTATCTTATGTGTTTGATTTGCATTTCTCTGAGGGTTAATGATGTTGAGCATCTTATCATATGTTTTCTGATCATTTTTACATCTTCTTTAGAGAGTATTTAGCCCATTTTTAAATTGTGTTGTTAGTCTTTTTGTTATTAAGTTGAAAGATTTCTTTATACAACTATATATGAATCCTTTATCAAATGTGTGGTTTCAAATATTTTCTACCATTGTGTAGCTTGTCTTCTTTTATGATAAAATTCTTTGAGGACAAAAGGTTTTTATTTTAATGAGTCCCATATATCAATTTGTTTTTCTTTTTGTTGCTTGTGTGTGCTTTGGGTACAAAGTCTAAGAAAACATTGCCTAACACAAGATCCTAAAGATGCTACCTTACCTTTTCTTCTAGGAGTTTCATAGCTGTAGCTTTTATATTTAGGTCTTTGATCTATTTTAAGTTGATTTTTTTATATGGTGTGAGTTAGGGGTTCCCCTCCTCCTTTTTAATTATTTTTCATCTTTGAAGAGAGTGTTCTTTTCCAATTGAGTGGTTTTGCCCCTATCTCAAAAATAAGTTAGCCATAAATATGAGGGTTGATTTCTGAACTCTCAATTCTATTCCATTGGTTTATATGCCTATCCTTATGCCAGTACCAGGATATTTTGATTTTGTGATGTGGCTTTGTGATATATTTTAGGTCAGGAAATGGGACTCCTCCAAGTTCATTCTTCTTTTTCAAGATGGCATTATCTATTTAGGACACTTATCCTTTCATATAAATTTCATGATTGGCTTTTCCATTTCTGCAAATAAAGTTATAGGAAGTTTATTGGGATTTCATGGAATCCATAAATTGCTATGGGTAGTCTTGGCAACATAACTTATTCAGTCTTCAAATCCATGAACAGGAAATACACTTCCATTTATTTAGGTTTTCTTTCATTTCTTTTGGCCTTTATAGTTTTCTGCATGCAAGTCTTTTATATGTTTGTTAAGATTAATTCCTAGATATTTAATTCTTTTAGTTACTATTAGGAATGGGTTTTTTCCTTCATTTCTTCTGATTTTTCATTGCTAGTGTATAGAAACACTACTGATTTTGAGTGTTGATGTTGTACCCCACCACTTTGTTGAATTCATTTATTAGCACTAGATTTACTGTGAATGTTTTCAGGAATTTCTGTATATAGGATCACAGCATTTGCATATAGGAAAAGATTTACTCCTTCCTTTCCAGTTTGGATGAACTTTGTTGCTTTTTCTTGCCTAATTGCTCTGACAAGAACTTCCAGTACAATGTTAAGTAACAACAGTAACAGTGATCATCCTTGTTTTGTTCCTCATCTTAGAGGGAAAGCTATCAGTCTTTTAAACCATTAAGCAGGATGTTGGTTGTCAGCTTTTCATATATGCTCTGTATCAGGCTGGGGAAGTTTCCTTCTATTCTTATTGTCTTAAATGGTTTTATCAAGAAAAGGTACTGGATTTTGGTCAAATGCCTTTTCTGCATCAAATGAGATAATCATGTGTTTTTCTCTTCATTTTTTAATGTGGAATATTACATTATTTTAATTCCTCATGTTAAGCCAACCTTGCATATCAGGCATAAATCCTACTTGATCATGGTGTATAATTCTTTTTAATATGCTGTTGGACTCAGTTTGCTAGTATATTCTAGAGGATTTTTGCATCTATATTCATAAGACATATTCTTTAGTTTTCTTTTGTGGTATCTTTATCTGGCTTCAGTATGAGGGTGAGGTTTGCCTTGTAGAATGAGTTAAGAACTGTTCTCTCTTCAATTTTTGAAAGAATTTGTGCATAATGAGTATTAAATCTTCTCAGACTCTTTGGTAGAATTCCCCTGTGAAGCCATCTGGTTCTGGGCTTCTCTTTGTTGGGAGGTTTACTGTTTCAGTCACTTTACTAATTACTGATTTGTTGAGATCTTCTATTTCTTCTTAAGTCAATGTAGGTAATTTACATATTTCTAAGAATTTTCCATTTCATCTATTGTATTTAATTTATTGGCATACAGTTATTTATAGTATCCACTTATAGTCCTTTTTTTATTTCAATGGGGTTGGAAGTGCTGTTCCCCTTTTCATTTCTGAATTCCATTATTTGTATCCTCTCCCTTTTTACTTTGTCTACCTAAATGTTTATTATTATTTTGATATTTTCAAATAACCAACTTTTTTGTTAGTAAAAATAATTTGTTGGTAAATGGGAGAAAAGAACAGAGCTTGCTGGGAAATGGAAAACAAGGATGAAATACTCAAGATTTGATGCAGGGTCTTCTAGGCAGAGAGTGGGCTTTGACATGTGTCGTCACTTTTTAAGCTATTAATTATTCCTCCCTTGCTAATGCTAAGGGGAGGGGCCTCAGATGTTATTGACTACCTCACCAATGGTGGGGGTCAATGGTGTGGCCTGTTTGGAATATCCAGGACCCCTCTCAATTCTCGGACCATAAGGTCAAGGTCAAGGTCTTGGCAGGTTCTCACTGCTATGTTGTCTGTCAGCCAGGTTGTCTGCTGGGCCTGCTGCCTTTGCCCTTTCACTATACTAATTTACCTCAACTCCTTCCTCAGAGAGTTCATGCCCTTATTCCTAAGGGAACTCTGAGAAGCATTGGTTATTCTTCTGTAGCTACTTCCTGTTGAAGAACCAGCTTTTGATTTTGTTGATTCTATCTCTTATTGTTTTCTGTTTCATTTATCTCTGTTCTCATCTTTAGTTCCTTTCTTCTGCTTCCTTTGGGTTTAGTTTGCTTTTTCCCCCTACTTCTTCTAGTTTTGAGGTTAGGTCACGGATTTGAAGTATTTTTTTCTTTTTCAATGTGAGCATTTAGATTTAGAGTGTGAGGTTTATGTCACTAAAATTTCTTGAGTCTGATAACTGCACTTAAGGTGATTAAATAAGTGAATATCCTTCCTAAGAGACATAAAAGGAGGATTTGTGTTTGAGGATTACATGTACAACCTGCTTTCAAATGGTCAGATGATAGATAGATAGATAGATAGATAGATAGATAGATAGATAGATAGATAATATAATGAAATGGCCAAAATGGAAAAAATGTTAAAATTTTTGGATCTGGGTGTCTGGGTACTTTGAGTGTGGGATTATGTTGGGGTTCTCTCTATGGGGTTTGTATTATTTCTGCAACTGTCCTGTAGATTTGAAATTATTTCAAAATAAAAAGTTAAAAATAATATGTTGCTAAAGAGTGAGATGCCAGCTAGCAATCCTTGTGATCAATGCAGCCCTTGTGTGAACAGTCAAGAGAAAGATGAGATTGAATCCAAAGATGACACAGACAGAATGTACATCCTTGAAATCTAATGACTTTAATATTCCAATATTTCTCAGTTAGTTTTTAAAGATGAAATAGTAAAGTGTGTTGAATCTCTGTGCAGGGCCTGTCATAACCCCTCTCATATTCATAACACACATTTCAAGGCCAGGCAGACACAAATTAAGGAGGGCACTGACAGTTGGAATCTCATCTGATCACCATGGGCTGGCTTAGGTGTCCTAGGCCACAAAATGAAAAGTTTATTTGGCCAGCATTGGGGGTCTGCAAGTCCTCTACCATGAAACCTCCCAACAAATAATTCAGATGGTTACAGGTATGGGAAGACATTTACCTCTTTCTTTCCTAAGGCAGTTGGGAAAAATCTAGGGTGGCCATCTCTGCCAGCCTACAGAGCTTAGTCCATATCCCCTGGGTCATGAGATGTGATCACTGATTTGTGGGTTAAGGTGTGGGAAAGATGGAGGCATTGTTTTCCTATACACCTCCTCCACCTCCACTGAGGTCTGCCTTGGTTGCCAGGCAGTTGGAGGTTCTGGGCAGGATGCTCACCATGGGGTTCTATCTTTTGTTGTGGGAACAGGTTCCTGGCAACCTGAGGTGACTCAGCAGAGGCCTTGGGAGCCTTGTATGGTCTGCTGATAGTCATGATGCTCTGTGCAATCCTGATCTTGGTGACCTTGTGCCTGGTGTTGGCAGCTGTGCTAGAGGACTTTATACAAAGCCTAGATGTCCAGGGAATGCTGTGGAAATTGGTGGCTTGGATAGTTATAGTGGAGATTTTTATTATTAAATCTTATTATGATGGGAGGTGAGACAAAAAAACTGGCCACTGACATTTCTGCTCTTCTAGAGGGAACACAACAAATTGTTGATAAGTTTCACCACATTGAAAGATAATTTGGAGACCTTAACTCAACTATAACAGAAGACAAACACAAGAAAGAAGTATCAGAAATTGTATATGTGAAACCCATGAATAAAGAACTGGAAATCTACAACTCTTTACTTGGACTTAAAGTAGACGAGTCTAGAAAATCATGGAAAGGAGAGACATCTAAATGTTTACAAGAAGTTCACCTGATGGTTGACACTACAAGCAAAACTCTGACCTTAGAAGACTCAACAAGGCAAATCCAACATCAAGTAGTTCCAACCAAATCATCCTTCAAAATCTCTCAGGCAAATATAGAACAGCTTCCCACATCCATGACAGGAGCTTTGGAGGAAAATTCCAGGTTTGAAAGAAGCATAAAATTCTCTTCACAGGAATCTCAAAAACCGAAGGTAAGCTGGGCACATTTACTAAAGAGAGAAAAATCTCAGGAAACTCTAAACTACCTATGAAACCAGTTCTAGTAATAAAGTGGGTCAAATCAAACCTCCAGATGAGCATTTGCTTAAGATTTGTGATTCAGCTGCTGTTCTTGAGGAAAATAATATAGCTCTTGGGAACATGGAACTGGATATGCTGAAGATATCAGAAAATGGAGACCTCATAGTGGGAGAATCCCAAGGAGTGTTGATTGATGCTGTGGAGTTAAATACTTACATACAAAGTCTTAAGGAAAAAGAAAAGAGAGGCATGCAAAATTAGAAGAAGAAATTATAATAATCAGTGAACTTGAAAATCATGTAGAAAGATTCCAAACTGAAAAAGCTTTGCTCCAGTTAGAACTCTCCTAACTGGAAAGGGAGAGGCAAAAGCTCCAGCAGAAACTTCAAGTCCATCCGCATCAAGAAAAGGATACAGGTTTTAATCGAATTGTCAAGTTAAAGAGAATTTACCCCATAAATATGGAGGAATATTTTTTCCAAAGCAAATAAAGACATCAGCAATGGATGTGAAAAGCTGAAAACTTATAAAATTCAAGCATAAAGCATTGCAGAAAAAAAGTTGATAGAATCACTGAGTATTATGAAAGCCTTATTTCCCAGAGGCATAAAGCTCATGATATGGAAATGAGAGCTGTGATACCTGGGAGAAACCTATTTCAATTGAGAAAGTAAAACACATCTATGGCACAAAAACTAATCAAGGAAGAACATAAAGTTTCTGAAAATTATCATTCCACCCCTCATGTTTCAAATGAAGCATTTGGCAGAGTCCTGGAACCACAACCAGGAACCCTCTGGATCAACAGCTCCCCAAGGAAGGAAGAACATCAGGCTGAAAAGGTAAAGTCATGGCCTGTGTAAACCAGTTACCACACCCTGGGGTCCCTGAAGTTGGGTCAACCCCATCCAGAGTCAGCAGGTGCCACAGGAGGTCAAGGCGGATCTTGTCTTGTAGCTCCTCTCACAAGCAGAAGCAGCTCAGTAGAACCTTCTTCAACCCTCTACCTGATAGAGGAGCAGCCAACCCAGGCTCTGTTCTTCCACATTGCCCTCCTGTCAAATATCAGAGGTTAAGAAGGAGTCCCAGGAGGAATGTTCTGAGAAGATGATATGCTGTGCTTCCCCCTATTCTGGAAAGTGAGGAGGAAACTCCCAAGAGTCCATTTACTAAGGGAATTCCTTGGCTCAACACTAATCTCTACTTGTAACAACAATGTATGAACACCAACCTCTTGACTCCAGCTTCTGTTTATATAACGTGGAAAGAAATGTAGCACCTGCTCTGTGGATCCTGATTCCAATGAGTCATTGTGTTGAAGACCCACAACAGCAAGACCTTTTGTCTCAACTGATACATTTTATTTTTTCTTATTTAGTCTTATTCTATTAAGAGATTATAAAAATGGCTTAATTGGATATTTGATAAGTTATAGCTGTTAGTATATTTCATAACTGTATTATATAATATGAATCTATAAATTTATTCTATTCTATTTAAATATTGTTTATACTATTTATTTATTCTATTTAATTTTAATTATATTTCTAGGTAGGTTTACTTGTCATTTGTAACATCAACTGTAGTAGAGTTTCATATGAGAATGTTTATTTCTGTATATCAGGGGGTCAATACCCTCTGGTTATAACATTAATTAAATTTACCATTATTAAATTTGTATAATTAATAAAACAAAGTTCATATAGCTTCTGTGTGCTGTTTTGATTAAACATCAGAACATGGGATGTGTTTATCAATAATATACAACTTAATCCATTTCACTTACTAGAAAGACCTATGTTTCCTGAACAGTAATTCATCATGTGGTGACCTTTATTTATTTGTCATATTTCTGTATGTCTGCATTACTTAAAAGGTATTCTGGAAGAAGTCTATCAGGCACATGAAAAATGTTTCCCTATGGACCACATATTTGTCCTGTGTTTAGGTCCCATGATTTCAGGGAACCACCTGCCCTATTTATCCCTGTTTACCCAGCATCAAGAGTAGTTCCTGATAGGAGCAAGGACCCATAAATAATTGTTAAGTAAATGACAGGAATCAGTTTTTTAAGTGTGCAATACTTTCACTCATCTTTCTGAACCCATTCATTTCCTTTCTCTAAAATATGTATAACAGCTTTATTGAGGTATGATTCACATACTGTTGTAGATTGAATTATCTACCCCAGAAAAACAAAACCACATTCCTAATACCAGTCCTATTGGCATGAACCTATTGTAAACAGCACCTTCTGAAGATTTTTTTTTTATTAAGATGTGGCCAACTGAATCAGGATGGGTTTTAATCCTATTTTTGAAGACCTTATAAATACAAAGTCATGGGGAGAAGCAGGAAGTCAGCAGGAACACCCAGATATGAAAAGACAGGATATACCCTTGGGCTTGGAAAGCCAAGGAACCCAAGAATTTTCAGATTGCCAGCCAGTCAGAATGCTACAAACTCTCAGAGGAGGCAAGCCTTCTAGCCTCTGAAACATTCAGCCAGTAAATTCCTGTTGTTAAGCCAACCTATTGTGTGGTATTTGTCATAACAGCTGTGAAAACTAAGACACATATCATACAATTAATTTAAATTGTAAAATTCATTCTTTTTAATACAGTCACAGAGGTGTGATAATGGTATCACTGTCAATTTTAGAACATTCTCATCACTGAAAGAAACTCTATAAATTAGCAGTCCCTCCCCATTTCTCTCCAAGTCCCCTAGTCCTATGTAAACTTTAGTGCTTTGTATCACCATAACTATACTTCTTTTGGACAATTCATATGAATAAAATAATACAACATGAGGTATTTGGTAGAAAATATTATAGAATTATAGGGCATGAGTTGAATGATTTTAAGACAGCTCTTACAAGGTAGAGGAGTGTGTGGATGTGGGCTGAAATTATTTAGATTGGGGAATGTAGCAAGGACACTTCCTTGAAGAGAGTCTTGAGGGGTAAGCTCTTTGTCTTGATTCTTAAGCCATTTAGATCTTTCACAGTTTTAATTTCCAAGAGCAAGTATTCATGGAGCATTCATGTACACTACTTTGGCTTGGTCTCAGGATTGTTTAACATAAGAGAATTATCTTGGCTTTAGTTATTAAGCCCTTTAATTTTTTTCCAATAAGATACCATTTTTATTTGTGTTATATATATTAATTAGTGCCTCCTCATAATATATGACAAGGATGTGTTGTTTCTGATTTTAATACAAATGCTTCCAGTAATTCCCTATTATACTCTTGGATTTATTTAAGGGTTTTATAATTAGTGAGTTTTATTTTCTATTATACTTTTTACCTTTATTTTTATTACATATTTATTTTATTACTACATGCATATTGTGTTATTTGGAATATTCAATTAAATATTCATAATGCATTGCATCCTTTGCTATTATAAAGCATACATCATCATTTCTTGGCTTTTTTTTTTTTTGTCTTTTGGTTTTCCCTTTTTGTATTGCCCTATATTCATCTTTTGGGAGCACCCCCTCCAACTCTCAATTGACATGGTTTAAGTCAGTTTATTCCACTTCTGGCTCCAGGGTGGTGATACCTTCCAAGGGTGACTGGTCAAAGTATGAGTAACTGCAACAGGGATACAAATAGAAACAAAACCATAAAAGTGAGCAAGAGCACAGGGGAATTTGATCAAAGAGAAATAGACCCTCCAATTTTTTTTTTGCTAAACTGGAAATTGATACTCCTAGAACCGATGATGTTGGGTACATCATGCCTTAGAAAGAAACCAATATAGATGTAAGCTTCAGAGAGAAGTAGATAGATCCTTACAACATATCTGAGGAACTAGATCAAGTCACAACTTCAGTTATCAGTACCTTTTGACATTTAATCAATGTGATCTAATAATTACACTGCTTTGGGGTTGATTTGTGTTATTTACCACTAAAATTACCCATTCCAATACAAGAAGCAGTTTTTCTAGGGTCTTATTTTCCCCCTCAGTGTCAAAGATGTCTTCCACAGAACACATATCATTTTAAAATTCATTGAAAGTCTTTGGTTAACTTCCAGAATTCTAAAAATGTTTACTCAACAACTTTTGCCGGGCTTTTTTTTTTTTTTTTGGCTTTTATGGTGGGGTCAATTTTCAGAGGCTCTTAATCCACCATTTTGCTGATATCCTATACAAGATTGTTTATCATAGCATTGTTTATAATACAAAAAAGAAGAAATATACAAATGCTAGCCAACTCATTTAACAACATATGAAGCCTTTAAAAATAATCATATATGGAAATATTTGTGATATTTTTATCATGACTCAGGAATTAAGAAAATAACAACATTTATTGCTCACTTTCACATGTCAAACATGTGATACATTCTTTGCATGCATAATTCCATTTTATTTTCACAACAATGCCATGAGGAAGATACTAAGACATCCATTTCACTAGTCATGAGACTGAAGCTTAAAGTTAAGTAGCTTTTCCAAGGTCAGAAAGGGAGCTAATGTTGGATCAAGTATCCAAACTGAGGTATGTATGACTCTAACAATGTCTCAATGGCTAAAACCCTAATCCTCTAGATTTCCCCACTCCTTTCTTCCATGCAGCCCTAGAGGCTCTTGCATTTCCCTCATAAGGTAGGTATATCTATTTACCATAACTACTTAACTGTTAGACTTCCCATTAAAATATGGGCTTCCTAAGGAGATGAGCTACCTTGATCATTACAGTGTCTCTCAGATCAAGCACTCAACATGAATATAATAATTATTTTTGAGTTATCAACATCAAATAAGTATATGAGTTAATGGGCATATAAAATTTTTATTAGTTTAGTGGTTGGTAGCATCATCAAAATTGTATTCAATGATAAAATGTACTACTGGCAGATGAGAGGAAAAAGCATTTGAATTGTCTGCATGATATTATTAGCATGAAACATTCTTCAGGATTCCTAATAAAATAGGAGATAGTAGGTGCTGTTCTAGCTAAGGAAGTCTTAAGAAAGACTATTTGAGAGACAGATATACATTGTAAAAAGTGAGGTTTAGGGTGCAAACTATAAGGTGAGTTAATATCTAAGAGACAGAAAATGCCTCTCTGGTGAAAAGATGATGTTTAAATTGTGACCTAAATATAAATCGCCAGGGCAGCAAAAGAGAAAATTACCAACTGAGACAATAGCACATGCAGTGCTACTAGGGTATGAAAAAATGTAATAAACTTGAGGTACAAAAAGAGAGAGATATAAGAGGTGGAAAAGAAAACTGAAGTCTGAGGAGTAAGAAACGGCTCCTAAGGTTACATGGGGTCTTTATATGTTATTTTAAGTATTTTGGATTTGCTTATAAAGACAGTGGAAGTCATTGAATGGGTTTAAACAGATAATTAACATTCCTAGAATTACATTTTTAAAAGAGCAACCTGGCTGAACTGATCCTGTAGAAATAAAAGAGATCACAAGATGATACTATGAAAAACTGTACACCAAAAAACTAGATAATGTAGATGAGATGGAAAAATTCCTAGAAACACACAACCTACAATGACCCTAGAAGAAATAGAGTACCTCAATAAACCACAAGTGAAGAGATTGAAACAGACATCAAAAACCTCCCAAAATTGGGACCAGATGGCTTCATAGGAGAATTCTACCAATCATTCAATCTAAAACCAATCTTTCACAAGCTCTTCCAAAAAAATTGAACAGGAAAGAATACTACCAAAGTAGTTCTATGAAGCCAACATCACTCTAATACCAAAGCCAGATAAAGATACTACAAGAAAAGAAATTTACAGACCAATATCTTTAATGAATATAGATGCAAAATACTTACAAACAGAATCCAAAGGCACATTAAAATAATTATACACCATGATCAGGAAGGTTTTATCCCAGGTATACAAGAGTGGTTCAATAAAAGAAAATCAATTAATGTAATAAACCACAATGATAAATTGAAGAAGAAAAATCACATGACAATCTGAATTGATACATAAAATGCATTAGACAAAATACAGCATCCTTTCTTGATAAAAATATTCCACAAGATAGGAATAGGAGGAAGCATTCTCAGTATGGTAAAGTACATATATAGAAAAGCTACAGCTAGCATTGTACTCGATGATGGAAGACTGAGGGCTTTCTCATTGATCGGGAGCAAGACAAGGATGCCCAGTGTCACAACTGTTAGTCAATGTCGTGCTAGAAGCTCTAGCTAAAACAATTAGGCTAGATAGATAAATTAAAGAATCTAAAATAGAAAAAGAGGTTGAACTCTCCCTATTCACTGATGATATGATCCTGTATTTAGAAAACCCTTAAAAGTCAACAAAATGTGACTAGAACTAATAGATGAGTTCAACAAAGTTATGGGATACAATATTACTAAGCAAAAATTAATAGACTTTCTATACAATACTGATGAGCAAAATGAGAAGAAAATCAGAAAAAAATTTCTGTTACAACACCAACTAAGAGAATAAATATTGAAGAGTAAACTTAACTGAGGACATAAAGGACCTATATTCAGAAAGTTACAAAACATTGCTTAAAGGTACTGAAGAAAACTTAAATGGAGATTTCCATGTTCATGGACTGGAAGACTAAATACTATGATGTCAATTCTTCCCAAACATATTTACAGATTCAAAGCAATCCCAATAAAAATCCTAACAGACTTGTTTGCAGAAATAGAAAAAACCAACTATCAAATTTATTTAGAAGGATAAGGGGCCCTGAATAGCCAGAAATGTCTTTTAAAAAAAGAATAATGAAGTTCAAAGATTCTCATTTTCCAACTTTAAAACATTTTACTTACCTACAATGGTAAAAAAAAAAAAAAAGCATGGAACTGGCATAAAGACAGACAGATTGACCAATGGAACCAAACTGAGAACTCATGGATCACCCTCACATCTACAGTCAAGTGATTTTTGAAAAGGCTGTCAAGCCCTCCCAGCTGAGTCAGAACAGTCTATCAATAAATGGTTCTGGGAGAACTGACTATCTGTAATCAAAAGAAAGAAAGAAGACCCCTATCACACATCTTATACAAAAATTAACTCAAAATGGATCGTGGACCTAAATATAAAATTGATAACCATAAACTCCTAGGTGAAAATGAAGGAAAACATCTTCAAGATTTTGTGGTAGCAACAGTTTCTTAAACCTTACAACCAAAGCATGAGCAACAAAAGAAAAAAAATAGATAAATGGGTCCTCTTCAAAATTAAGCAATTTTGCATCTCAAAGAACTTTGCCAAAAGGTTGAAAAAGCAATGCACTTAATGAGAGAAAATATTTGGAAATCACATATCCAATAAGGGTTTAATATCCATGATATACAAATATACAAAGAGATGCTAAAATTCAGTATTAGAAAGGAAAACTACCCGATTAAAAAAAGGCAAAAGACCTGAAAAGACAATTATCCAAAGAAGAAACACAAATGGTGAAAAAACACATGAAAAAATGTTCAACTTCACTAGCTGTAACAGTTTGATACAGTTATGAATTCCACAAATAGATATTGGATTATGTTTGTAAACTGGTCTGTACCTAGGCATGATAAAATTATGATTAGGGCTATTATTGGGCCATGTCAGTAGGTCATTGGCATGGCAAAGGACAGAGTTGGAGCATTTTGATGTTGAGGTTTTTAATGCTGGAGTTTTGATGTTGGAGTTTGATGCTGAAGTCTTTTTTATTTATTAATTTTTTACAGTTTTTAAATTAAAGTTAATAGATCACAAAGACCATTACACTAAAAAACATAAAAAACAAAAAAACATAAAAGCTTCCCATATACCTCACTCTGCACCCTTCAAACCATTATTTCTGTAAATTGTATTTTTTGAAAATAAATACATCACAAAGAAGTTACATTAAAAAATACAAGAGGTTCCCATTACCCCAACCCCCCACAACAGTTCTCCCACACCAACAACCTCCTTCATCATTGTGGCACACTCATCGCACTCGGTAAACACATTTTGGAGCATGGTTGCATCACATAGATAATAATTTACCCTGTAGTTCACACTCTACCGCTGTATATTCAGTGGGTTATGGCAGGATATAAAAAGTCCAGCAACTGACCCTGCAATATCATTTAGGACAACTCCAAGTGCCAAAAATGACCCCACATTACATCTCTTCTACCCTTTTCCAGCCCTCAGCAACTACTGTGGCCACTTTCTCCACCTGAATACTACAATTTCTTCTATTACTAATCACAATAGTTTTATACTAGAATATTATTAAGTCCACTCTAATCCATATTTTATTCCTCCATCCTGTGGCCCCTGGGGTGGTGATGTCCCACTCCACCTCTAGATCAAAAGAGGGCTTAGATTCCACATGGATGATGGATGCAATTCCTCTGCTTGCAGTTGTTGGCATTAATTCCCTGGTGTGGTGGTTCACCATCTTCACCTCCCTGATAGCTGACCTGGGTAAGTCCAATGAACCAGAGAGTAGGAGTTGCAACTCTGCTGAGGCTCAGGGCCCAGATAGCACATGGGCAGTCCAGAGATTCACATCCTCAGTGTATGCCCTATCCCTAGCACTAGCCACAGGTTCGGTAAAAGTGACAGAAGAGGCATGTGTAGGAAGGTCACATCTGAGTCTAGCTACATCACACTCAGGAGCACAAATTCCAGAGTAGGGCCCTCTGACATGGCATAGAACTCCAAATCCATCTGCCATGACCATATACCCTGTGGATCCCCATAGCCTTCAGGAGAACCAGAACCTTGGGTTGTATTCACTTTGGCTTTCTCTGGGGTTCTGTTGATGTGTTCATAAGCATGACACCTCTGATGACCTCCCGGCTCTTTTTGGAAGACTCTTAGACATTTAAACTCATTTGTCTTTGCCATTTCCCACTTTTATTCTAGGTCAAAAAGCAGTTTTTAACACTTGATCCAACAAGTAGGCTGAGATATTCTGCTGGTCAGTGTTGACCCTTTTATTCAAGGTCTCTTTCTAGTTGCAATACCAGTTAGTGATTAGTAGTAATCCCTCGGCACTAGGAAGGCTCATCCCTGGGATTCATGCCCATTCTGGGGGTAAGGTAATGCATTTATATGCTGAGTTTGACTTAGAGAGTGGCCACATTTAAGCAACATGGAGGCTTTCAGGGGGTAACTCTTAGGCACCCAGCAGCTCTAGGCCTAGATCATATTTCAGGCACACAGGCTCATAAACATAATCATCAGTATCAAGGGCTCATTATTGGGTGATCCTTCCTTGTTAGTCTTTGCCATTCCACTTGGGAGATTATTGTTGTTCCATTGGGGAATGTGAAAGAGCTCCCCCAGGTAGGAACTCAGCACTCCCTCAATTGGAGTTTGTAACTTTAACCCCAGAATATATCAGAACATTTTTATGTCCCCTATATACATGCCCTGGAGAACTCCCCCAACTCATGTGATCCCCATCAATAACACCCCACACCAGTGTTCCTCTCCTGCCATAGTTGAACCTCTCTGTCATCCAAACCTTCTTCAACAATGAAGTCTAATATATTGCCAAATTCAATTAATTCAATTAATAGAAAATTTAAACATAGTGATGGGTTTAAAAGTTTAAAAATAGAATACATAATAATTTAGAAATACTAAACTAAAGTAAAAATAAATTGGTGTATTAATAAAATGAAAAATATTATAAAGCTTTCTTTCAAACATTTTGCCTTTCATCATTGTAATAGGTATTGCCCTGTATGTATAGTGGCAAGGTACTTTCTTTCATTTTTTCCTCAGTATCTACAACCTTTCTTTTTTTCCCTTAATGTTTAATTTTGTCTTCAAAAAATTTTAAATCACAGTAATTCACATACACAATACAGGGAACTCCCATATATCCAACATCAAACCTTTTTCCCCTTTCCCCAGCAATGATCTTTATACATGTTCATGTTATATTTGC